>NW_020273620.1:1105219-1223230 GCF_003268045.1 Sipha flava | reverse complement strand
GAGAGAGAGAGAGAGAGAGAGAGAGAGAGAGAGAGAGAGAGAAAGAAAGAGAGAGAGAGAGAGAGTGAGAGAGAGAGAGAAGAAAGATTGTGTTAGAGGGAAAAATGGGAGTGGTGTGAAATGAAAGGTGATTGTTCAGAGCCGGAACGAGATAGGTAAAATATATTATATTACATTACAATATATTTTCCCAGGACCGAATCGCATAAAATAACAGCTGCGCGTACACAGGGGTAACGGAACAATGGATAAATGGCGTCTGGAAGACGGCGGCAGCTCGAAGAAACACGTTACCATCGGTTATATTCGACGAGCCAACGCTCGACTGTAGGTGAAATCGTCGAAATATTTCATTCGAAAACTATTATTGTGCCACCGAATGTTGCCGAAATAATATTCGAATGTTATATTCGATCACCGCGACCGTCGCGTCCGACCACCGTCCTACGGCGGGTGAGGCGAACCGTAACGTTCCGATCCCCCCCCCCCCCCCCGAACACAGGCTACCCGAGGCTGCGGCAGCTGCAAACTGTTTCTCGAATCGATATCGCCACGGGGCATGCGCACGTACGTCGCATACGGCAAGCCCGTCGTCCGGCAACGGCGGCTGCGCGTGAGCGTCCGTCGTGGGAATGGCGGGGGACGGGCGACGAGTATTGACCGGCGCGCGCGTCCGCGACGGGGAATGAACAAGCAAACAGTCGACCGGGAACAAAGAAGATAAGGGTATGGGATGTAGAGTGTAATCATCACTTTTCGGTTCACGGTTACTTTTCGGACGTTTTGGGATTCCAATCGATAATAACACTGTCCGTGCGGCATTTTAACATCCCCCCCCCCCACCCCGTCAAATAAAATCCATAATGAAATACGGCCTTCTTGTCGGTCTTAAAATATTTACCGCCCAATTCAAATTATGTTATACAGTTATGGTATTATTGATTACTAAAATTATTCTTTTTCAGATCAAAAGCAATTTATATATCTATTATCTGTACAATTTGCAATTGAATACAAATTATGTAGGCATATAATTATATGTAATTTCATGTATATTATGTAATTAAACATATATTCATATTGTAATATTATTATATTGAATTAATATAATAATTAACATTATTACTAATTGACATAACGTTTAATTTCATATAATTATATACAGTGTTCGACTTGAAAGGGGTCGCAAGGGGACGGAGTACCACAACTAATTTTCAGAAATGTTAGCGTCCTCCTACTATTATTACGTTTTAATTATAACGCTTAACGAGTATGGGGCACGCTCTTTTTTTAAAGCAAACAGAGTTTCCCTACTTTAATTTTGCCAAGTCGAGCACTGATTATATACCTACATAGCTTGTATAAATAGATTATAAATATTTTTAATATTGATTGCTTTTAATTTGAATTGAGCGCCAAATATTTTAGACCAACGAGAAGGTCGTATTTCCCTATGCGTTTTATTTGGTTTGCTTAATGCCTCCAGGCAGGTGACTGATAATACAATAGTACGTAGGATATTATTGTTATCATATTGTTTTGTGTAGTCGTTTGATCATAAACAAAGTGTAGGTCGGAAAAACGGCGACGAAGAATGTGTTATAACTGTTAGGTCGCCAACGCAAAAATCGAGTATAAGTGAGCGTGGATCGGGCTAAAAAAAAAAATCGCTGAGGATGATAGTTCGTGCGTGTTGAGTCGTGTACCGGTGAACGATTATGTCGTGACAAAATGGCGTCCGCGGGACGTACGTCACTCGCTTGCCTCTAAACGCGTCAACGGATTACGACGAAGACGCAGTCACGAAATGCTTCATCGATCTGCGAAATCGTGACAACTTCGCATCGTTAACGAAACTCTGATTTTCTCTTCCAGGCGCCCGCGATTATTACGGTCCGTCCGCGTAATAGTGCGCGTAGTGGTGGTTCCACTTGAGATCGGCTGCGTTTGTCCATTGTGGCATTAGTCGCCATTTTCTCACCGAAACTCATCGTTCCGTCCTTCTTCGCAGTATTTAACTGGTGATTGTGTCCTAGACATTTTCGCGTCGCATCTTCGTTCACATGTACGTTCAATCGTAAGATCGGTTGAACTCAAAACCGTTGGCGTTGCACGTAATTTGACGAGTCGACCAATTCTCACGTCATGTCGGAAATAAACGAGTCGGCATATGGACAACTGCCGTCTACTTCCGCAGCACCCGGACTAATCGAATGTGATGAAATTTCGTGAGTTAAATTTTCAGCCATCGCCGCTCACCCGTCACAATATTGCAAATTTCGAAAATTCTTTGTTTTATTTTTCAGAAACACTGAGAACTTCGACTACTCATTGGAAAGCCTCAGCAAGTTATCCAGAGTAGAAATGATGGACCGGATAAAGTTGGAGTCATTGTCACTGCACAGATGCGAATCGAAAATCGAAGTGAGTTTGCACAACCATTACTCAACTGCTAGATAGTTAAAATTGTATCGAATTACATATTTTGTTGTTAAAGAAAGAGCTTATTGTTAAAGAAGACGAAATGGAAATGATCAAAATTCTGTCAAATCGCATTAACGATTTATATGAAATATTGTTTAAAACATATGAGATTGATGTAAATGTAGTTTCTGATTACATTAAATTTGGATCAAGTAATGTAAGTTAACACTATATAATATTACTCTAGATTAAGTTTTTATTTATTTTTATTCAAAATATTTTTTTATTTATTTATATATTAATTTGTGAGTATTAATAATTTAATTTTTTAATATTTATTTAATTTTTTTATTTTATTAACATTACCACATAGTTATAATTTTTTTTTCAAGTATTTTCATCTGTTTTATTTGGCTAGTCGTTTTATCAAGTACAAAACAAGTTCAGTCTAGCAATACTTCATTCTGTATTATATTACTATTTTTTAACATTTCTATTGGATTGATTTATGTAAATATTCTTCTCGTTTTTATTGAAGATCACAATTTTATAACATATTTTTTACCATTGAGACAACTTAGACCTTGAAAAAAGTATTTCATCTATTAAGAGATAGTTCTATGAATATTCTGCCCCGTGAATGATAAATATGTGAGTGTTAATTTCAGTGAAGTTGATCTTAGGGGGGTATGGTGTAAAACAGATGTAAGAATTGCTGCCGAATTGTTGTACTGGGTCATATAAATAATAGGTTTTTTTATTTTGTTTTATTTTATATTAAAAAAAATATATACATTTATTATTTTCATGGTACTTAATAATCTTTAAAATATGAATAGAAAAAAGAATTCTTAAATCCTGAAATTGTACCTACACTTATTTTGAATTAAATATTATAAAATCCTATGTTTATTTAGTGAAATATTTTCAAAGTTATCTAACTGTCTATTTTTGTATAAACAATTCTAATATGATTTCAGAAAGTAATAACTTCTAAATTCAGAAATGAATTAAATGAATTAATGGAATCGTTTCGTGTTGATCCTGAAGTTTACATAAGTGGAGCAAGTTATATATTCAACGATTGCAATGATATAATATCTGCTAGACGATATTTAACTAATGGAATAAACTTTCATAAAAGCTATCAAAGATTATTTTTAAAAGAAATTGAAATTGAATTAAAATATTTTAATTCCACAGAAGGTGCTTCTTTTGAAGTGGTCTTGAATAAATACAATAATCTGATTACGCGTTTTAAGAATGACCTTAATTTACATTTGACTTTGGTGGAAAATGTCTTTAGTTATAGTGTGGTTGGAAAATTACATAGTATTGTAATCAGGTATTAACTGAATATTTATATTTATTGATATGATGATTTTTTTAAAATAAATTGTTTAGAGACATGTTGAATAAATACAAGCTTAAAGAGAAAATGTGGCAGAAATTAGCTAAATTGTATTGGAAAGGTTTTAATTATCACTTTGAATCAGAACACATAGATATCTGCGAAGATAAATTAACATGCATTAAGTAAGCAATTATTAAAAAATTGTATTGTTTGGAACTAACATAACTTTTTAGGAAGTGTATTTCTATTTATGAGAATACCTTGGAGAAAAATTTATTTCCCGACAACCAACAAATTTTATGGAATTATTTTTTGGATATGATTATTGAAATAAGTGATGACTCCAACATGCAAGATAAAACCATCAATGATTTTATGATGAAGACAATTAATGATACATTCCATCTAGCTTTTAAAAATAAGACAATGATCCTATCTAAATATTTTATTTTTTGGGTAAAGTTGTATTTTGTCTTTAAATTATGTTTTATTTAAATAAACATTTATTAATCCATTTTTATAGGCTGATCATACTGATGAAGACACTGAATTGAATATACTGCAAACATCTGTACAATTGATAAGACAAGACAAAGAACTTTGGTTAAAACTGTTAAGATCTTTGCTCTATCGTGATTTATATTTAAATGCTTGGGAAGTTTTTCAAGAGGCCATTCATATATTAAAAAATGATGGAATCCAATTATGGCAAATAATGGAATTATATTTATTAAATACTGATGACGAAAAGGTATGTTATTATTAATATTTATTACATTATATTTGGTTATTTAAAAACTATACATTTTTGGAATTATCCTGGGTCTTTAAATATTTTTTATTAAATAATTCTTACAATGAGACAACCTAAACAATAAAATGTTTAAACTCCCAAGTACTAAGAATTCATCTTACTTTTAAGTAGCCTTGATACATTTTATATTTGTATTTTATTAAGGGTGTGATAATAAACAGTTCTCTTCTCTGCACACTTAATAATAATTTCATAGTCTGTGAGATTATCACCTCATTTTCAATTGTCCCATGCTATCAACTCAGTGTGCCAATTTAATGATCTCATGAATCTCATCTTCAATGAGCTCATCTTATATTATCTCCAGTATACCTTATATGTTATTAACCCAACAAAAAAATTTAATATTTTCTTTACTTCTTATTTTTAACCAAACAGACATTTTAATTTATTTTTTTGTATTACTATTATAATTGTCGATATTAATAGTTTAATAAAATGTCAAGAAAAAAAAAAAAAGAAAAAAGGAAGTGCAATAAATTATATTAAATTTGAAAGCTATGACAAACTTATGAAATTCTTCTAAATAGTTTCTAGAAAATATCTTAAATATTTATAATTATTTATAATAAAAATAAATAAATCAAAATCATGATTTTTTTTTACTTTGTATATTCCCCATGATGATTTTTAATTCTAAACCGTTCAGTACGAATGTAAAGCACTTACAAATATAATAATACTCGGTTAAATATTAAACTATTATTATTTTAAAAGTGAAATAAGTTATATATTTTTATATTGTTTTATAATTTACAAGTATTTCACAAGTGATAAATTACTTTAAAAAGTTTAAGTTTTGATTTTTTAACGTTAATTTTATTATTATTATAAAATATCATAATTATTTTTTATAAATAGAATGAGATATAGTTATTCTATTTAATGGTATAACTTGGATTCTTGTCTCTAGCAGATAGAAGAGTTGAAGCTAATGTGGGATTTTTGCACAAGCTGCTTGATAGATGTATGGATGCTCCCTCTCTTATTTCTCTAATAAATTTTAAAGTTCTTTCTAACCCAAACAAGTCTAAATCTTCATTTATTGTTCTATTCCACAACACCAACTATGGTAAAAATAATTCCACTCACCATATGATTGATATGTATCAGTAATTAGCACCTAAACTTAATATACTTTATTTATAGTAGTACTACAATCTATTTATTACCATTCTTAATTTTTTTAATTACCATTTGTTTATTGATTCATTCCAGTGCTCGACTTGAGGGGGGATGCAGGGGGATGGAGTACCTCAATTCATTTTCAGAAATTTTAGCGTTCCCCTACGTTATTATTGATCAGCATCTTATTGCTCAGCCAGTTTTGGGGATTTTCTTTTTTTAAAGTAAATAGAGTCCCCCTTCTTTAATTTTGCCAAGTCAAGCACTGATCCATTCTACTATTACATAATTAAATTATTATGTTGAATTATTCAAATTCATTTGTTATTATAAATTATAATGTTCTATTAGGCTTCAAGACTGTTAATAAATAAATAATAAATTTAAAAAAAGTTAATTAATTTTAGATTTACAATAATTTATTATTTATTATCTTATTTATTAAATACGCGTGATATTTATATGAAAATCAAGAAATATGCACGTTTTTCTTAAAAATCGATTAACTATGCTAAATATACATTTTTAATTTTTAGTTTTTAAACTCAACATTATATATCTCGAATTTCAAGCTTGGTCTGCTATAAATTGAGAGCATACAGAATAATATGCAACTCCCATAACTTCTGAACCCTATTCATTTTACATAACAGTGATATTGGTCTGTATCTTGAACTACGAATATATTTTGGTTAGGTTTATATGTTGAATATTATATAATATTTTAGTGATTTATGTAAAAAACTTATTTTTATATTTTTTTTTAACGACTAAATTTCACTTATGTAAATTTTAATATTTGTTGAACTATAAAAATGGTATTTTGATTTTTCTGTTGTAGCATTTATAAAATAAACACTTATTTTACTTTTTTGTTTTATCTGTTATAATACATATACACATATGGTACTGGTAGTAGAGTTATTGGCGCCCTGGGCGAATAAATAAATATGTGCCCCTTTTCATATAATTAGTGGTCCTTTTATTTTAAACCGTTATCCAATGATAATAATGTCTAAATTCTAAATAGAGATTACAAACGGCGACTGATATTAGTAATAATTTATTATCTATGTATTAAATTATTATATACCTATTATAACAAATAATAGTCAATAGAATGGATAGAATGTTATAATTATATTCCTATCATTTTTTCAATTTTAACATTATATCATTGAGGCGCCCTTTATCGATAAGCGCCCTGGGTGTAGGCTCAGGTCACCCATCCCTAATGCCGGATCTGTATGCATAGATACTTTTATCGATTGTTCGACCTAATTTTTTGAATGTACAGTTTAACGCTGTTGCCTCTCATCTTTATATAATCATAAATTCAGTTTTACTTTCTTTCTGTGTAAGTTTACTTTAAAATATTACTCAAAACTAAATTTTGCATTGTTTATTCTAGATTATTATTATCATTATATATACTTAAAATAATAAGTTATAAATAGCTTCCTTAATATAACAAATATAAATAACAATTTTCTAAATTATATTTCTTAGTTATTAATAATATTATTGTGAATGCTTTTATTTTCACACACACACACACATATATATATAGTGATTCTATTTAATGTTATTTTTTACTTTAGATGATACAATTTTATGAACTTGCTGCAATAGGGGTTCCTTACAAAGATATTTGTTTGAAATTCCGATCTAAATATTTGGAATGGAGCACTATAAGACTAGATATGAGTTCTACACGCAGAATATTCCAGAAAATTAAAGATTTAGATCCACCATGTAAAACAGTTTATAAAGATATGATAAAAGCTGAATTATACTGCGGAAGTGGACGAAAAAGAGTATTAACTATAAGAAATTTATACAGTGAAGCCTGCAATAAATTTGGTGTTCATGAAATTGGTGAGCAATTATTTATCACAATTATCAGATTATTATAATTAAATTAATATATATATATTAAATTATATTTTTAGATATATGGGTTGATTGTATAAAATTTGAATATATTTATGGTCTTCATTCGTGTGCAGAAATTATTTATCAAGTAGGACTAAAAATGGTAGATCCAAATTTAAAGAATAGCCTAGAACAAGCAAAAAAAGAAATCGATAAAGAATATAAGTTAGTATCTAAGTCTTAAATTTATTTAATTGTTTAAATTCTTTATTTTTTAATTTTAATTTTTTAGGAAGAAGGATAATCAAGTAATAGAAATCTCTGATGATGATGATGATGATGATGATTATTGAATTAATTATAACCTATATAAATAATTATAATTTTATAAACAAGATCCATATATTTGAAATAACTATGACAAAATATTTAATTATTTGTTTACTCATAAAATGATCAAATCATTTTTTCGATCTTAATTTCTGACTACATAAAAATATTTTTAATCAAATTGTAATGTATATTTGGAGAGGGTATGAGGTTAGTTCATTATACCGATCATATTATTGTTCACTAACATTAACTTAATTTAAAGGCATTTAATGAATGATGATCATAATAGGGATTTTTTTTTATTCTTATTAATTAATTCATTAAAATATATTTATATTTATTTATAATTTGGAATTCGTTATGCTACTCTGGTAAAATATAATTATATAAGGGAATTTAAGTTTTTCTATAGTGTTCGTATTTATACAATTTTTTATTTTAAATTTAAATGTTCAAAAAAAATATAAGTTTATATAGTATATTTTATGTCGCATAACATTTACAAAATAAGTCTTATTACTATTGAATGTTTCACTTCTACTTTTATTATGTGATTTCAACTCAGACTTACTTAAGAAATTAATTAATAGTATACTAGTTTGTACTACTGATACTAAGGTATTATTTTTAAAAGGTCCGTAAACTTGTGGTTATTATTACTTTTTAAAAAGTATCCAATATTTTTTAAGTTTTTCTAGTTTGAATTATCAAAAACTATTTACATTTAATTATCATTGAATACTATTTAAGAAAAATTATGTCTTGTACTTAATTAGTGATGTTTCATATTTTTTCAATTTTTTCAGAAAAATAATTTAACTGAGAAGAGAAAATGACTTATAATTTTTATTATCTTAATTTTGAACCCTGTTAATGAATATTATATACTTTTTTTTATAATCAAGGTTTCAAATGATTTTACATAAAAGAAAAATATATATATATAAATAATATGAATGTATGATGTTTTAATGTACTTCTAAACAAATTTTTCCCTTAAATTACATTTTTTATTTCAATCAGAATTAAAGAATATAAAATTTATAATTTTTTCTTTCGAAAACTTGTTGTTTATTCATTAATATTTTCGAATGTCTGTATAATTTTTAAAGTAAACTCCACCCTTAAACATTAAAATTCATTCCTCTCTTAACATTAGACATAGGCATTAATTTATAGTTATTAAACATATTGTTATTTATTGCAAACATTCATTTAATTAGTATATATTTTAATTTGTATACTCTTCAGAATAAAAGCTTTAGTAGCTTGAGTAGCTTAACTTAAAAATAAATAATTATTTTATAATATGATCATTATATTTTACAATAATTAAACAAGTAATTTATTTTATCAATTTATATTTTTACTGTAAACATTGACAAAATGTCTGAATAAATATAATTTATTGATTTTACTCTATACAAATGAAATATTTATATAAATATTTTCAAATTTTTTATATGGTGAATGTAAATTTAATGTTTTCTATTAGTTATAGATTGATTTATTTCAATGTTATGTTATTATTTAAAGTATTTATCATTACAATTTATTGTTGCACCTTAATTATTATAGTCTAGTCAAAATCTTTCAAATTTTGTGCTTAATTAATATAATATTATGTCCGTATCACTTATACAAGTATTAATACTGTTATTAATTATGTGTACTTAATTTTTAAAGAAAGGATAATATGATTAACCTAGAATATAATTGATTTAATGAAATAAAGTTTGATGTTTGAACTTTTATGGATTCATTTATTTTAACTATTAATATTATAGTACTATATTTTAATTTAGATTAAAAAAAATTAATATTGGCAGTCAACTAAACTAATAATAATTAGTATTTATTATTTATCGACTATATCTGAAAAAAAAAACATGAATTAACAGTATATTATATTTTATACATTGTTAATATATTGTTAATTCATTGAACATATGTTTTTTTATATATAGTTGATAAATAATAATTACTAATTATTAATCATTTGGTTGACTCTTAATATATTTATTTTTTTCTATAATTTTAGTAGATGTAGTGTTACAGGTATATAACTCATAATAATATTTTAAATTTAATGAGCTTAAATATTTAAAAACTTCAATAATTCAAATAAAATATTTTGTTCATTATTAAAATTTAAAGAAATTTGTGATGTAATTAAAAGTAATTTATTAATCATATTTACAGCAGGTAAACAATCAATGTTTAATTATCAAAAAAAAAAGCTAATAATTTAATAAAATATATTTATTAAACAATACTAGATTTATAAATAATCATAGTTCATTCCAGTTCACATCAGCCCATACTGGCATGGGAGTTTCGTAAGTCCAGTCTGGCCCGCTGTACTTTAAAGCGTGTAAGTACATCATAAGGTCTTTTGGTTGTGGATCCTTGTAATTAATTTTACATTCTTGACAGTAAGGATCTATAGAGTCTTTATTCTTATCATATGTCATGTCAGGTAAGTCGATTCCTGTTTGTGTAGTCATATTAATAAACATAGGTTTAGGACTGTGACCAGTGTTTGTTTCCAGTCTAGGTGATTCCAATAACTCTGTATTATTGATATCATTAACAACTTTTGGCAACAACGAAAGATTATTATCTGTCTTCAACCAATTTTCAGCATTATGGGCAATTATAAGATCTTGTACAAGCTGTTCATCAGTTTTGCCAAATTTACCCTTGCGCCCTTTTTCAGGACCAAATATTATGTCATTGTACAATGGGTCATTTTTAATTGGATATCCTAAATACTGTAGATGAACTCTTATTTGATGCATGCGACCCGAATATGGCTTGCACAAAACCACACTCGTATTCATTTTCTCATTGTATCCAATTAATTGAAACGAGGTACGACATTTTTTTCCTTTAGGAGAAACTTTGCACACGCCAATCTTATAACTGACAACTTCAATTGGCTCTTCACATTCTACAGATTCCGGAAATTTCCCTTCAACACGACATACATACTGTTTACTCACCTCTCTTTCACGTATCTGTGCCTCTAATTTTCTAGCAAGGTTTTGTGTTCTTCCAAACATTAACACACCACTAGTCAACCTATCAAGACGATGAATAGTTTTCAAGTCTTTTAAATTGTATTCTTTCGCCAACAAAAATATGATTGTATTATGCCTGTAACGTCCACATGGATGTACAGGAATACTTGCAGGTTTGTTGACAACTACAATATCTTTATCAATATGAAGTATATCAATTGTACCATACACAACGGGCACTTCATGTCTATGAACTACATTTGCCAATAAATCATTGTGTTTCAGTACATAGTCAGGAGTGACACGTTCATTGTTTATAGTTAAAGATCCTTTTTGAATATGATGCTTATACTCATCAGAAGTATGAGCTCGGAATTCTTTACCAAATACTTCTAATAAAGTTTTTCCTACCCATCTCCCTTTGGTATAAGTAGTGAATGTGAAATAATATGGATAAACTTTCCTCAGACCATTATCAAAATAGTAAGACGTTTCATTGAATCTTTCATCCGTAAAGCCTGGACGCAATTGAGCTGGATCTAATTTGAATTTCTTTGGCTTTTCCCTGTACTCCACATACTCCTGGAGTTTGCGTTTATTTTCCAGTACATCTGAGTTTTTGTCATACTCTTCCTCTTTTTCTATGACTAAACAATTTTCAGGATTGCATTGAGATGATTCCAAATCATTGGATAGTGAACACTGCACACCAATATGAGATTTATTATGAATTTGTGTAACAGAATGATGTAAGATATTTTCCATATTCTTTGTTGTTTTAGCAAAATGGCTATTAGTTAGTAAATTAATAAGCTGTTGGACCCACAATCTAGCTTGATACACCATATATAGAATTCTGTGAACAAATTAATAAATTAGACTTCAAACAAATAAAATTATGTATAAAATATTTCATGTAGCCATTAACAAATTTAGTATTTCTATTAAATAAGAGAAAAAAATTAGTTATACTTATAACATTTGTATCTCACATAGGTTGATTAAGGCATGATCGAGAAATATAAAATATTCAATATAAATTGAAGAATTGAGTATGAGTGTATTTTTATGAATGTACCCATAATTCTTGGCATTGATTAATCATAGGTAAAATAAACATTTATTTATGACTAAAAACTTATTTAAAATAATTGAAAATAAATTTAAGTTTAAAATTTGGGTACATATATAATTTATTAATTTTGCAATTTATTATATTTTTTTACTTTATAAATATTATACACATTTTTTAATTTTAAAAGGATCAAAAAATAATTGATAATTATGTAAGTATTATGTACATATCGGCGCCTCAGTTCAAGACTGCAATAACTCAAATTATAAAACTACTCGTTTTAGAATGAAATAAATTACCTCTAGGGGTGAATAATGTAACTAAAAGTAATTGCGTTATAGAATCGAAATTGTCGTAATTTTGCAAATAATATCACGTAAATAACTCAATTTTGAATATTATTGAATTATTGCTGTCTTGTATTGAGGCATTGATATCTCAATAATAGTTTTTTTGAGTTACTGCAGTCTTGAACTGAGCCGACGATATATAATGTTACTTAATTGTTGCAAGATGATTTTTAATGTATTATTTTTTAGTAATTACATTATATAAAACTGAATTAAAATGTAATATTTGATTATTTTATTTAATCATATTTTCTACATTTGTATCATAAATTAAAAATACAATTAAGTATTTATTTTTATTAGTACCTACCATAGATAAAATAGTCATTGCAGAATATTTCAGACAAATCATAAAAAGTTCATACATTTTCTTAATAGTAAAGATAACATCAGTAGTATGATTCAAATTTGAAAATAATGCAATTTTATTGATTTTTTAATACAAAATAACTATTAAAGATTATATATTTATGTATAGATGTGCAAGCAATCGATTAAAAATTTTGTGTATGTAATTATTTAAAATATTTAATTCAAACACTTAAACAACAAATAAGTATAAATTGTTACTTTTAGTTGAGTCGCTATAGTTCAAATACGATAGGGTAAAAGAATCTTAACCAGTTTTTCCGAGAAAATTTGAGCGACTAGGGTTGATTATCGATTTGCTAATAAAACGCACCAGGTGAGATATAAAAATATTCAACGAATCGTTATAACGATAGACAGAAGTTCTCAAAATGCATCGCGGTTGTATATCGAACACACAGTGCAAATAATTGTTTAAGCATTAAATTTTGCATTTAAAAACGCGCGTTAGAGAGAGTCAAACGAACGATGGGAAATCGAATATCAACACGGTCGACCTCAAAATATCGGTCACTTGCCTGAATGGAAATCCCGTCGGGCAGATCTTACTCGGACGCTGGAGTACGACGTACGCGCGTGTAAGTACGTGCGCCAGTGAACAGCGGTCAAGCGGTTGAAAAAGAATCGAAATCCATACGCACCCACCGGCAGGACATAACGTCATCAGACAACGGGCAGTGAGCTCGAGCTAAGCACGGCGCGAGAGGAATGATAACGCATGATAACCGATATCAATGACGGCGCGCGTTTGCCCGTCTGCGTCGTGCCCGCTAACACCTGATACCGAGTGTGCGGTCCACAACACGTACACCGGCGATCTGGTCGTCGGAGACCGATACGCCGCGTAGTTTTTTATGCATTTTTCTGTTTTTTTTTTTTTTTACACTCGTCGACGATGTCGACATTACTTTAAAATGAGTTGCAAGCGCGAAAATGAAAATCGAGCACAACAAAAATTAATGTGAGGATCTACGATTCGGCGGTGTACGCCCTCGTCTTAATCCGAACTCGACTCGACCGCAGAACAACGACGTTATGAAAGGGACGTGTTACAATGCGGGAACGCCACGCAGATCAGACCCTTTGTTGTACTTTTTCGGTGTGATTATCCGTTCGCAATGTTTTTTTTTTTTTTTTCATCCACTTGCATTATCACTATTGAATTACAAAATAAACCCCCCTAACCAACGGTACTAGTCGTTTTTATTAACAAAAAATTAGTGCCTATACTTTTACATTCGTACGTATGTTTTATAAACAATTTAATAAATTATATCGTTATAATTTTCCAGGGATTATCAAATAAGATACAAAGTGGGATTCTTAAATTCGAGAGCAAAGATAAATCTCTTATATTGCATTTGAAAAATAATTCCTAGTAAAGCTCAATTTATCATAATTAATCGGGCGCGTGTACAAATAATAAATCAAATTTAACAAGAGACAAAAGTGTGTACTATGTGCGTAGCCTTGGATTAATATGTCTTGTGTTATTATTTATTAAGATTTTTAATTATGTAGAACTGTATTAATTACGTCATAATTAATTTTTAGAAAAAAATAATTAAAATGTTTAAAAATTAATATAAGTACGTAACACTGACTCTGTGATAAACTATAATGTCATCACTTTAATTTAAAGCTTAAATATAGTTGTCCCATGAACACAGGGATAGGTGAGTATTAAAAAAGTTACGTATACCAATTTTAAACGTTAAAATATACTATTAAACAAATGTTAAAAATATTTTTTTCGAATGAAAAAAAAAGGGGTTAGAAGACTTAACTTGCTTAAATTTAAAATGTGCTAATTTGTTTTTATGCAATAAATTCTTAACTGTAGATATAAAAACTTAATGGGGTAAAATTTAAAATTAGAAGAGACAATTCGCGGTGGCTCAGTAATTTTGAACATTTTCTCTTTTTAGGTAACGAAATTTCGTTAAGAGGTGAATCGAATTGAATACTACGTAAGTGTAAGTGTTACGTTTAGTGTACGTATGTGTAAGTATTATGACCTGTGTATCATTAAATCGATGACGATGGATATACCTTAATAATTAGAATTTATCAACCCAAAAATGACGACTCTACTATAA
Organism: Sipha flava; assembly: GCF_003268045.1. NCBI lineage: Eukaryota > Metazoa > Arthropoda > Insecta > Hemiptera > Aphididae > Sipha > Sipha flava. The sequence goes on along the minus strand of NW_020273620.1, from coordinate 1,208,389 downwards.
TAAAGTTGGACAAGTTATTGAGTAGATGAAATTTAGAGGTTTTATTATTAGAAATCGATACAGTTAGATGTCTTATTTTTTAAATGCTACAGCATTACGTTTTGTAGAAAATAAAACTCAAATCTGGTGGTTACAATAAATCGAACAAACCACTTGGTGCGCTACAATATCATGAAAAAAACTGTACAACTGAGTAATGTATGTATATATAAAAGTAAAGTATCTAACACTAAAATATGTTTTCTAACAACAAGCATAATATAAGCTGTAAGATACTTTTTAGTAATAATTTGCATTAAACTTGATAAAACAGATTTAAACAATAGAATAGAAAATTGTGATTTTTATCGATAAAAATGTATTAATATCTGGTTGAATGCAATCGATTAAAGCGATGTCTAGTAGTTATGTCAATATATACTTATATTCTAAAATTAATATTTGAAGTCGGGTAATCTAATTTTGGCATACCACTTAACGTTAAAGCGAATTTTTTTTATTAATATAAATATATAATATATTTTATATTCTTTTATTACTCGTAATATTTGTATTCGAATCCGTGTAATCGTAATATAGGTACTCGCATATTTATGAATAATATAAATAGTAATTTTTACTTTAAGAAATATAATTTATAATAAAAACATAACTAATCTTAATCTAAGGCTAAATATACACATTTGTTTTTTCAAATTCATTTTTTTACCGTACATCCTATGAATAATAGGAAATTGAACATTACTCAGAATTATTTGTGTAATGCGATGTATGATATTTATTTTTTACTTCAAATTGAATGATTCAACTTCTGTATATCATTAATACCAAAGCTATCTATAATAAAACCTGCAAACAGTTAAAATTTGACTGGACTAGACATTTTTTTTTTTTAAGAAAACAATAAAATAGATTAGTTATACATTTTTTAAATATTTGGGAATCATACAATTTTAGTTTTGCATGTTCTAAATATGTCTATTCAAAAGGACATTCATTCGTTAAATTTTTCCCAACTGTTATTCTAATTATTATTTTCATTATGACTTAGTCGCATACCACTGCCTATTAAAATAGATCCACACTGTATAATTTTGTCATCTTAATGTTAATTTCGCATGCAACAAACGCTGCGGATAATTAAACCAGCGTATAATAATACGCGTTACCCGCGCAGAGCCCGATATTTATATAATGAACATATCCATTATAGTATGTAGACGGAAATGAAATGCCCGTTAATGATTCGTAACAATATATAGTTTAAATTTCATTAATCGTCACTGATGGTCGAATCTTGACTTTTTTGATGTTAAAATATTTACTAACACACGATGTTATTATTCGAATAATATTTTCATATCATAACCCGAAAATCTATTTAGTATTTATATTAAGTATTTCGATCAATATACTCGAATGTTACTGAAAATGATGATAATCGATTATGTCTTCAATGATAAATCAATATTCAATAACAATTATGTCTGATTTAACAAGGAATTCTTATTTATTTGTCTATTTATCCTCATTCTATGACGCCCACCGGTCTTTCATAAACCTGTGGATCTATAATTGAATTATACATTTCGAAAAGGGCTCATCTCGAGTTCTTATCAATATAGGCTGATAATTTTTTTTTTCAACTACACATATAGACCGATATTTTATAGGGCGATACCCGTTTGCGTACATTTAAACTATTTGCAACTCGTTTGCGTACAATGTACAACTCAATTGCGCACACAAATTTTTAACACCTGCGATAAATGACCCAAACTTAGGACTCGTTTGCGTATATTAACTATAGCAAAAGTTTTTACACTGTCCATTTTAAATTGATACGTCTAAACAATAGATCATCTGATTTTAAAATACAGAACTCTCTATACTTATAGTCTTTAATATTAAAACATCGTTTTCTTCTGCGCGTTTCAAAAATACTTGATACTCGAATATCCATAGTACTAAACGAAATAAAATGACTATAACATTGGCAACTCGTGTCTCGATAGCATCACACGTTCAACTGAACAATAGGCATATAGTAAAAGTACGTTTTTCTAGGAGTGCGTTTTTTGCGTCGTGTATGACGTAATATATTTAACGTAGTACGTTACCTAGTTGTTCTTTTGAAATGGAAACACTGTTTCCAAATTATTTAAGTTAAGATAAGTTAAAATAGATAAATGTAAGGTAAGTTAAAAGTTATTTTTCTTTATAGTTCACTTATAAAAGTTACAAGTTAATTAGAAAAAAAAATAACATAACTTAGTTCAAAATAAGTTACTTTTTTTTTTTACATAAAATTAATAACGACTAACCAGTGGCGTAGCCAGGATTTTTAAATGGGGGGGGGAGGCTAACCACTTTTTTGGATAAGTAAGGTAAAAGAGGATATGAGAATTCATCCTTAACCCCCCCCCATCTACCACCAAGTTTCTAAACTTAATTCAAGCATTTTGGTATAGTTTTAAAAATATTTATTAATATATAATTTATAATAATAATAATAATAATTTTGGTTTTAGTGTTCAGTCACTTGCTCCACTCTGACAGCTGCATCCTCTTAGGCGAATTTCTGGCAAATTCAGTTATTATTTCATTTTCATCAATTGCTCTTTTTTTATTTATATAAGCCATAGCTAACCCATTCAGTCTGTTTTCTGATATAGTGCTTCTTAAAAAAAATTTTAAGCGATTAAGTGCTGAAAACGTTCTTTCCGGAGTGAAAGAGGTAACTGGTAACGTGTCGAATAATTGTAAAAGTATTTTAATGTTAGGTCGAAGATTGGTGCGATGAGAGAGTGAATCAAGAGCAGAATTCGGTTTTGGAATAGTATTTTGACTCTATTGTTGCCTCCATATGAACAGGTCAGCTCTGATTGTAGATGAAGTATCATCATGGAGATCTTGGACATATATTTTAGCAGCTTTTATAATATTTTTATCGTCATACATATTTAAATTGGCCGGAATAAGTCCTTCAAATGGCATAACATCAATAAGCCTTTGATTAAAACGAGTATCCATTGATTCTATTAAATAGCCAAGATACATTATACATATAAACACGGCCCATGGGGGGGGGGATAGCCCCCCCTTCCCCCCCCCCTCTTGGCTACGCCTCTGCGACTAAACTTTTGTTAAGCGTAACAAATACCATATTATAATATAAGTTTTACTATTTACAATAAATGTTTGTTATTGTATTAATTTTTGTGTGTATTTTCATACTAACATCAATTATGAAATCAAACAAAATAGTTAAATTATTATAATGTATTTTTTTACCTACAAGTTTTCAGCTATTGCTATATAACCTTTTTTTTTTTTTTTTAATTTTTCTTTAATAATTAAAAGCACTTTAAAAGCTTAAAATAATGTGTATTAGCAAATAGAAAAAACAGTGAAGTTTTCTGAAAGTTATATTTCATTGTTTTTTCTAATATGATTAATCCAATTTGTTTTAATACTTGAATTCCTTTATTTTTGCGGTACACTTAAGAATAAATTTAAATTTTGTAGTAGACGTTTTGTAACCTTGTATATTTGATAAACCATAATCTAGTTTCTACTGTAATACAAAAATTAATTAATAGGATTAATAAACGAAAATAAAATATTTTATACTCTTATTGATATATACATGAAATATACACTTATAATTTATAAACTTAATGAACTTTCATACAAAATATGCTTAAATATTAGTAATTCTTCAATTATGCAGTCATCCCAAAAATATACATTTATATGCAAAATAAACTTTTTCCTATGCATTCTCTGTAACACAAATCGTTCACATTTCTTACTCCCATCAAACTGCATACACTCATTAAAAATATGTAAATTCATACAAATCCGGACTCTAATAACTTATTCAATCATTATTACTAATAATCAAATACAGGCAATAAATACGTAATAATATTAGAAGTATTCCTTACTCGTAATACTTTCGATACTTAGAAAGCAATAGGTACGTATAAAAATATAACTTTTAGCGATACACAACAGACTCGTTCGAATTATTTGCACCACCACTACGGTTATCCTTGTAAATCTCATGGCTGTTAATGAATATAATAAAATATATAGCAACAAATTTTAATTAAATATGAGTAATGAGTTTTAAAACGTATATAGAATACTGGGAATATTATTTATTTTAATTATCTATCTCAATAATGATTACACATATGAACTTTTCTGTTTAATCTTTAATAGCTGTGATTATAAATAATTATTTATAATTTGAATAACTTAATAATATATAGTATATATTTATAAGCCGCTTCACATTCATATATACATTCGTATTTTATAAATTTTACAAACCATTAGTTACTTGTATTTTTATAAATTGTTTTGATACATATTGAAATCTAAAAATCATACGAAACAGTTTGATGGTCTATAATTAATAATTTAGAATATAATATTTAAAATATTCACATAATGATAATTGATATTTCAGATAATAATAATTATTTTTCTTACTCAACATTTTATTTTAAATCTATAAGTTTTATATGAAGAAAAATGGGATTAAAAAAATTAATTAACTAGTTAAGTTAGAAGTTAATTTTAAAAAAAATAACTTGTTATATAACTCAGTTAAAAGTAACTAAGCTTGAGATGTTATGCTAAGCCTTGAGAATAATTAAATAAATATTACTAGAACAATGTAATCTACAATATTCTTGGAATCGTTATAAATTAAATGATTAATGAATAAGAGCATGTGGTTCATTAGTCTTATTTTTAAATTCAGATATTCTAAACGTGCAAAATAAATATAAGCTTAATTTTTTTTAATAAAGGTAAGTATGATTTTGATGATAATTTATTTATTTGTTATTTATTGACAGTTAAATATTTTTAATAATTTTTAATGTTGCTATGTTTTGATACATTTTTCAGTGTTTTACCATTATAGGTATTTAATAATATTTTTTATGATAATTATTTATTTATATTGTTTATTATTATTGAAAACTGCTTTTTAAATATATTGCTACTTTGATAGGAATTATTTGTTATTACGTAGGCTAGATGCGCATTTGTTTATTTTACTGTTTTAAAAATCATTGCTTATTCAATAACTTATGAGATTTTATATCCATATTAATGACATGACGCGTCGTTACGATATATTTTAATATTTTATGTCTTTGTATAAACATAATACTATACCTATACCTAATGCCAAGCATATATTTATGTCGAAACATCGATTTGAATGCATTGCATGTACTTACTGTGGAATTTATTTGATATTATTTGAATAATTGATAATTTATTATACAGTTCACAATAAGTATCGGTGAACATAAGTAAACATTAAATCGATATGAAATAAGTAAAACACATAAATATAATTTATTTTTTTTCGTTATTTGAAATTGCAGTTTTCTCGTGTAAGATACTATTAAATGAAAGTTTAAACAATTAAACTTCAAATATCTTAATTTTTATAGTTAACTTAAATATTTATGTATATGTTTATATATATATGCATACAGAAATATTGTGGTATTATTGATAAAGTGCTAAGAATTAATATACTAGTTTGCGATGGGGTTATTAAATGTAGACGGAAATAAAACTGTAATACTGTATGAAGTAAAAAAATAAATAAAATTACTTATATTATTTATATTATTTCGATGAAAAATATAGAATAGTAAATTTTTTAGAAGCAAAATTATGTATATTCAGACTGATGATTTTATTGTTAAAACCTTTAATAGTCTTTTATATCAAAAGAAAATATATTGTATTACATTTACTGTATCTGTAGTAAAACAACTTATTTGAATCTATATACTTTTCATTAAAAACTATTCGAGTCTACAAGAGTTTATTATACTAAAAGTTACCGATTATTTAAAGTGTTGTTTGATAAAAGTAATAATATATATTAAAAACATTGTAATAATTTAATTTTTTTTTTTTAAATATTTGATATTTGTTTTTAATTCAAAATTTCACGTAATCAAGTAATTATTCTATTACATAATAATTATTATTATTAATACATTTTATTTAAAAAAAAATATATTTTTAAATAAATATAATTTATTTATACATTTTCAAGTCAATCCATTAATAACTGATTATAATTTCAAATCGACATTTATTGTTTTGATACTTAACATAATAAATTATTAAAAACATTTTATTTTAATAACTACCCCTAAGGCCATAAATATTTATAAAATGTTGTGTCAAGATGATCTCCAATAATTAAAATGTTTGTAATAAACACGAATAATCTTGTATATAATCATTTATACGAGGGTTAAATGTTGATGAATTAAAAATTAAATGATTGTTTATGTGTAATCCGTTTATCACATAATATATATTTATAAAAAAATATCTAACAATTAATTACTACAAAATATAACAGCCACTCCTATAATAATAAATCCCGGAATTTTATTTATCTAAATAGCCTTCAAAACCACTTGTAACAAGATTGCCAATAATCATAAGATTGACTGTGGTACCATTATTCATAATAAAAAGTAATTTTTAATAAGATAAAAACACTTAAAATGTATTGTCCAGAATGTAATATAGATAAGTCATTTAAGTAAATTTTATTCGTAGGACAGATAATTTATTCACGTTTCATTTAAATTGTTTTTTTTCATTGTTACATTGTATCGCTGATTACATAATATAAATATCCACTAACTAATAATTGGATAATAATTATTATTAAAATTAGTTAAAACCACTTGACGTCGCGTCGTTGTGATCAATTGTATTCAACTATATAAATTCAGATTTTTAATAACTGAAACAGAATAAAAAGTTTTCTTTTGTCAAAAACTTTTTTTTTTATTAAATGTATTACTAATTATTACCGTGACGTCTAATGGCTACATCCATGTAAGTGCAACTAATTTTATCAATAGGATGACCTATCTATGTATATTAAAATCAATGATCAAAGAAAAAAATGTACAATAATATAACAACAATATTTAGAGTTGAATGAGTACTCCACTTTATAAACTTTTTCGAGTCCAGTTGAAGTACTCGACTCGACTTAACAAAAAATATTTGTACTCGTAAATACGCGTACTCGATTTGAATCATGTACTTGAATTTATTTCATTACTTTATTGAAAAAGTAAATATTAAAACTATAAATAACTATGATCCAAATATTTAATATGGAAAATTTCAGGAAGGTTGATGGTTTTAACTAACAGAAATAATTTAGATTGCTTTGATATTTTATGATAAATAATGTATATGTGTATCGTGAAAACGCATTTTTTACAGATTGATAACTACAACTTTCTTTTCTGAGTAATTTTCCTTATTCAAGCACTTGAAATTTGAGCTCGACTCGATTCGATATCAAAAAACAATACTCGTCTTACTCTATTAATATATAATAGCCATAAAAAAATTTAAAAAGGCATAAAATATTTAATTTACCTTTAATGTATTGTGAGATATAAGAGATAAATAAGTAGTAATAAATTAATTATTGCTACATTAAATACTCAATATAATATCTGTAATCCCTAGTATATATATATATATATATTACAGTAATAAATAAATAAAATCAAAATGTCTACTCAATCAAAATATTTAAAATAAGTAAAATACCAAAAAATTAACATATTTAACTACTATAAACATGCCAATGTATATATACAAAATAAATGCAATCGTCACTTAAGGTGTCATCGTACGAGTATAATATTTAGGATTATTTTATAATATGATATTATTATGTTACCAAAAATTCGTGGTAATTAAGTAAAAAAAACTATTTAAATTAAATTAATATGAAATATCAAGTTACATTTTACATAACATGAGACGTAATAAATGCTTGCTGATAATGCAAAACCTTTTCTATAGAATTTAGGTGGGAGTTTTCTTGTTACTTTTTTTTTACAACAAATGAGTCTTATGACATCCATCAATGATAAATTATATTTCTTGTTATATGCAATTTTTAATATAATTAATGATGTTTAAAACAAACTTATAATTAAATATATTAATTAATAGTAATTTTGACTTTTTTATTAAATTACCATTTATATAATACATGTTATATTAGATTACATTAAATCATATCAATGAAGATAGAAAACTTTTGAAATTTATTAAATTTCATACTTTAGATCTTGAATGATACGAGGAATATATTGGTTTTACAATGATATGTGTTTTTTGTTTTTTTTTTTTTTGTGTCTGTGTACACGATTTCAACTAGAAGGATTATTCTTATAATCACAATCATCCATTTTGATTGAAAATATTGTCTAATTGGTATATATAACAATTGATTAAAAAATAATGAGTATTCTTTAATCAATGATTTAAGAGAATCATTGTTCGAATTTTTCAGTAATTTTCTCAATAATTGCTAAAATTTGACGAAAATTTAATAAAAAAAAAAAAAAAAAACAAGTACGGCATACTAGTTTTCGATAAAATGGCGTTTTAGTTTTCATCGTAACTCAAATAATCATAATCTTAATGATTTAATATTTTTATTGAATGCTTATAAATAGTTCGCTATAGCTGATATAATAAAAAAAAAATTTTTTTTTGATTTAATTTATTTGCGGTGGACTGGAAAATTGAGTACTAGATTTTTCAAAAGATTTTCATTGCAGCCAATATGTGACTGAAAAGTTACAAAAGTTTTTTAAGTGTTATATAATGAAAACTTAATGAAATGGACTTTTCAACAAATTTCTATTAAATAATATTAATGTTTTCGTTGTTATTCTTTAAATATTAATTGTATTGTGTATAAAGACATTTATTGAAAAATTATATTAGTATTGTAAATACATTTCATAGTTTAAAAATATAGTAATGACATTTGTGCTTTTTATAGACAATTTAAATATTCGATTTCCTTAAATTTTAGATGCAATTTTTTTTGCAAAAGTTAGATCATTAAAAGTTCAACTTCCCTTAAAAGGATATTTAGTTCTACTACTAAATCAAAAATTTTTAGAAGTATAAACTAATTATACTTCTAATCATAAACCCACCTGAATTTTTCCCTCATTATCGTTTTTTTTTTTTTTTTTAAAGCAATGGTACATCGGTATTTAGTTTAATACAGCAATATCATTCTTTGTATCTTATCCAACTGTGGAACTCGCTCGACCTAAAATTTTTTGCTTTTTAAACTAAATTTTTATAACCTATTATTTTTATACTTTTATTAACAATATATTTGTATACTTATTATTTTGAACGAATTTCCAAAATTAATACTAGATTTGATGCTTTTGTGAACTTACTGACAAAATTGGTGCGTATGAATTGCGTCCCATAAGATATAAAAAGGTATAATATTAATTGCGTCCCGGGTTTTTCTGGAGCACGACTAAATTGTGTCCCCAGTCCCTGTGATATCTAAAATGTATAAAGGTGAAATAATTGATTATTATAAATTATTTTAGTATTCCCGATTTAATAAAAACGATTATGTTAAAGCTTTGATAAGTTTCTTGTGAGTTACGTTTTGTAGATGACCAACACAATTATTGCCGCAGTAGAGTGTTAACAGTCCATTACTCTACATGTGTTACATTATTAAACCCGATTATGGCGAGTGAAATGAATAGTATGTATAGCGAAAAACAACTTGATTTATTTGTTACTGACCAGTATAAATTTCGATTTCACAAGTACTTGAAAAACAATTTCGAACGGTGGTGTTATTAACCAATACCATAATATTTTCTACTACAGTTTATATTTTTTAATATTTTTATATAGTTACAATTATACAGTTGTTTTAATACAGTTTATACTTCTGTATTCTTATTCTTATATATTCTTACTTCTTTAAATGCAATAGTTAATCAAAAAAGCCAAAACAATATTTTTAACCTACCTGTAACAGTAATTATGCAATTATTATTACAGACAGTCCTAAGTCTGTATAAAAATGGGAAGGGAAATATTGGTTAGTTTTTAAAATATACGAAACGCATTTGGTATGTATAAAAAAAAATCGGGACGCAATTAGTATGGCCTCAAAAAATAACTGGGACGTAATTCGGAAGGAATTGTTGCCGTGAGACGCAATTCGTATGCAGCCGACAAAATATGTCAATAGTTTTAGTGATTTAACAAGTACATTACATTAAAGAAAAATATAATGTAATTCAAAACAGACACGAAATGGACAAGGCGAATTAAAAATATTTTGATAAAAGAATAAAGTTTCGAATGGTAAAATAAATATGATCTTTAAATAATAATATATAATTTTATTTGAAAAAATATAAGATAAAGTTTAATAAAATTATTTTGAAAAGAAGAATAGTTTAACATTTAAAAATAATTAAATCAGTAAATCTTAAACTGAATACGAATGCTTATATGTCATATTTGAATAACACTATCGATTTGTTAACAATGAAAATTTCCGTTTAGTTTCGTGTAAAGTTCTTTCCAATTATTTCGTTTCATATTAAATGTAATAGCAAGTTTAGTTGACAAAATTAACGTTTATATTGATTATTATGTAATATTTATATTTGTCTCATCACGCTTTGTTTAGATAAATAAAACAGAAATGTGTTGTTTATTTAATACATTTTTTTTTTTTTTTGTTTTTAATTTTTTTTATTATACAATCTGTAAATATATTATTTTTACAACGAGCATAAGTGTTGATAAGATAGAAATAGAATAAAATAAAATAAAAGGGACTGATGATTTAAGCGAAGAATCCATCCAGCGATGGAACTTCTTAGAATTGTGATTGTGTTTTATTCAGTCAGGAGATTCCAACACCATTTGCGTTAGGTTAGTCGTCCAGGGTCACCCGGGATTCTGAGAGTAGATAAGTTTGAAATTAGAGGATTGCGGTGGTTGGAGAGTTTGAATGGAATCGTTTATACAGAGTTTTGGCTATATGTTGTACAGTTGAAATCGAGAGGTCATTATGGAGTGTATCGTTTGAGACATAGAAGGGTGCTTTGGTAATTTGTCGGAGGCATTTAGATTGAAATGTTTGAATTTTCTTTATATTTGATGGTTTGGCCGAACCCCAAAGTTGTATACCATATGACCATATGGGTTTTAGTAGATTTAATACATTTAAATGATATTAATGTGCCAATATATTCGAATTAGTTTATTAAAAAAGCTACAGTTAGATTGGGATGAATTGTAGAACCAGTCGAGTTTAACATTAAAATACTTATACTATACGAGTCTGGTGCCAACATATGATATCGAGAGATAATTAAATATTATAAATTTAGACTTTCCATCTCACTTTAGGATTAACCATACACGAAACAAGCCATTCGGGAGTGTATGTATGACAAATAGATTTTATTAATTCGAATTATTGTAATAAATATCGGAATTATATTTTATTTGTCGTAAGTCTTCGTGCAAATTACACTTTCTCGTATTTAATAGTAATATTACTTGCGGACTACGGACTCAAATCACTATCCAAAAAAATAGTTTTAATCGTTACGTTTGATTCATTATGCAGCCAGCACATTTGAGGAGGGACGTCAAGGACATTCTAAGACCGCGACAATCGCCAATATTATAACGTATCGGCATGTGTAGGATGTCAGAACGTTTTCGTAGCGCTCGAGGGCGTTATCGAAGACTCGGAGTGGTTAGAATTTCGGATGGTAATACAACCGGAAGGGCGTTTGTTGTTTTGGAGAATTTCAGTCGGTTTCGTTCGTGCTCCGGTATAGGAATCAAAAGTTTTTACTCGTCAGCTCGTAAACCGATCAATAGCGTTTTCGGGATCTGTAAAGCAGTGCCGAAACGGACTTTGGACCGAAACGCGCGAGCGAGAGTTGATTTGACGTGCTTGGAAAACAAAAACAGCACGGACACAACGAGTGGTTACGATGTATCCCGGTAAAACGAACGAGGACTTGTTCCGCTCACTGCTCGCGACGCGCGTGAAAGACGGACGGGGACCTTTAGGGCGGCGGCACGTCTACGGGCGCTGGCACGTGACGACGGACGCCCTCCCCCCTCGCCGTTCAGGAAGCGCGAACACAATGGAACACGTATTTCAACACGCGTTCGTCAGCTCCTGCTCCCACATCATACGCGTTCGCGCATTACAATATTAGGTATTATTATCATTATTGTTACTGTTATTACCATTGTTGTTGTATTTCGCGTGCGCAGATCCTGCGCGTGCAAGTTACTATCTAAAATCGTATACCGACGTGTGTGGGTGTGCGCGCGTACGTGTGGGTGTGTGCTGCAAAAGTGGGAGAGTGATTGGCGTTTTAACCGGAGAAGGAGTAGAGGATGTGCACGCGGGCGGTATACGGTATAAGGTATAACCCACATGTATGGCACGTTATAGTAGGTACGTACGTGTGCGCGCGAAACGGCGTCCGCGCGTGGTGGTGCGGCTCCGTGTTATACGCATCGAACGTGTACGCTCGGTAAATCCTTGAGAGAACAGCTGATTACGCGGTTCCGACGTAAGCCCGTTCGCGATTTACACGCGCCTTACACACACCGTACGTACCGTTTTTTTACAAGCTCCGATAATAATTAACATAGGCGTACATGTCTGTGCGTGCGTACACTTTTCCATCCATCACTGACTACTATCTGATCCCCACTCGTCCTCTCTCACTCGCCCTTTCCCGTTCTCTCCTCTATTAACAACACACCTATAGCGTTCGCGTTTACGTACCGCTTGGTATAGGTCCGCGCGCAGTGCGTATAATTCGTACCTGTTGAAAACGGTTTTTTAATATTCCGTTTCTCCCTCTCGCGCTGCTCTTCCGATACGCTCGCGCACATACGGCGGACGCGCGTAGGTAATAATTATTTATTATATTATTATTTTATTTTTTCTCGCAAGCAGCACGGAAACGTGATGGAATAAACACAAAAGTTATTTATACACACACACACACACACACACACACACACACACACACACGCACACGCACGCACACACATACGCGCGCACGCGCGAATATACATGCGTGTGCAAAGATACGGTGCCGCACCTCCTTGTCGTTCGCTTGCACCACCGCCGTCTCCAAGGTTCTCCTGGTCGTCCTGAAATCTCCGACCGAACGCCGTTTTCGTTCATTCGCCGCCGACTAATTACACCGAAATGTAAGTAAACCTCGTCTCGAAATAATTCATACTCGTGCAACTCTCGTTACTATTTCCTCTTTAAACTCTTTGTTTACGTGTTATCTGAACGTGTACAACCTTACAACCATCACATCCACTCGTAATTACACGATTTCGTGTGTTCTTCCAATAAATTTCCGGCATCACACTTCAATCGTATGAATTACAACGGTACGGTTGTTATAATTTATTGATTTTTTCTTCAAACTCTGTATAAAATCAGATTTAACCGTACAAAACTATAACTATCCTGATAAATAGTTACCACTTAATTTTGAATTACTATTTATAGTCCTATGTCAATGCACGTAAATGTTATTCGGTATTAACAATGCACGCGGAATATTGTAAAACAATCGTTTACATTGTATTCCACGTGGTTTAATGGGAATGAAATCGCTTGGTTATTATTCTTGAGTACTAAAGTTGATTTTGTGTTAAATGTTACAGTAGAAAAATGAACCCCGACGATTCCACATCTGAAATGTAAGTAGACTTTTTAACACTCAATACTGATTAAGTTTCTGTATACTTAAGAATTACGTAGACGCATGATAATTACAATAGCTTTTTGTTCTAACTAATTGTTTTGTTTTTTTTAACGCAAGGTTTGAGATGTATTTGGAAAATATAGAAACACGGTCAAATTAAAATGTTCATTGTTTTTAGGTTTCCGTTTGCTGTGTAAATAAATAAAAAAAATTCACAATACCTTAAATTTCTAAGACAAATTTAACTTATTTTTTTTTTTCATGAAGATGTTTTTTCGAATGAATAATTCAGTACAATTTTTTTTCAACATTTAAATAAAGAAACCGATAATTTTTTAAATATAGTATTTTGATAAATATTTTAAATTGGGTTTTTATTGACTTATTGTTAAATATAATTAAATAATTTATACAAAAATAAAAATCTTAAAATCAATATAGATCATATAACTGTACAATATAAACAATGCCGTCGTTAGTGAGCAGATAACTACTTAGGTAATTGCCTAGATCCTGGTAAATAAAATAAATTTTGGGGCCCACAATTTATGAAATTAGAATAGTTATATATATATTTAGGTGTAAAGAAATAATAGGTAACTGATTTTGCCTAGGACCTTATAAAAGCTTACAACGGTACTAAATACAAATATTGTACTTTATAAATACGATTTATATATATATATACGAGTAAATGCTGTGTATGTGGCATATAAATATGTAGGAATTAAGTATAAAATATATATTAAATATTCTTGTATATATTTATATATAATATATAAATAAATTAATTAAATAATTAATAGAGTTTATGTATAAAAAAAATAATATTATGAATCAAATATGATAAAAATTACGATTAAATATTTATATTCGTCAAATCCGATGGTTTTTGTACATCTATACAATTATAAGCTCTTAATAATAACCAACAAGTAATCGATTAGTATATAGTTTCATTTTTTTAAGGTTATTTTTTAAATATATTATGAATATTTAGCTTCTAAAGTACAAATAGCTAATCATAATATTTTAGCACTGTCATTTTCATAACTACCCACACTTTATCATTGCATAACATAAAAGATAAACCGGTTTAAAAAAATGTATTTGTTATAGCTATTATTACGATAAAAATTAAACAATTTTTAAGCAATAAATCAGAATCACCATATATAAGATTTTAAATCGCATGAATCTAGATATGAAATATTAATTTAAGAGTTGTTTGAGGTTTAAGGTGATTCTCCTTCTATATTCTTAGAGGCATATAAACGATACAGTTTATATTATATAGATAAGTATCTTATTAAATATTTATATACCTACAGGCTACAGTACAAATAACTTCAACGAGAATATTTTAAATAATTCATTTCGCTATATATATATATATATTCATTATAAATAACAAACAAATACTTAATTATATTAATAACTGAATTAATTTAAGAAATGTAGTCTTAATTTTAAGTTTATTAATTGTTTATTAAATAAAAATAAAATATAAAAACACATAGGCGTGCGCAGTCTTTGTCCGCAGGGGCCCCTTAATAAAAGTGAACCAAAGATTCTAGTACTAAAAACTACTAGTATAAATAAATATTTTAAATTTTATAAATTATTTATTTAATTCAATATGCAAATATAAAAATAAATACTATTTAAACTTACACAATTTATATCTAAGAAATCTTTATTTACATATTATTATACTATTTACAACTCCACCCTTCTGTCGTTGGGAGTAAGGTTTTTGAATGTATCAATTACATCTTCAATTTGCAATAAATGCAAGTTCTGATTAGTCTGATTAATAACTAGTAACTTTATTACATTTATTCACAGATATCAATTCTATACTATAGGATTAAAACTGGCTTTACTTTATTCATGTAAAATGTAAAAATGTTCGCTATCTTTTATAGTATAGATATACATTTATTAAAGAAAAAGCCCGAGTCCACAGGGGGGTCCGCGGCCCACCCGGCCACCCCCGTGCGCGCGCTTATGTAAAAACATTAACATTTGTAAGGAAAAGTATTTACATTATCATTAGCACGTGGTTTTATTTATTTTTTTAACGATCAAAATAAACTTTCATATTTAAATTATAGTTGAAATAATTATTATTCTTATAACATAACACAAAAATTAATATATTTTTATAAGAACAATACTTCCATATGCCGTTCATTATTCAAATTTAATAAATTATAGATAATTGATAATCATGTATACTTATTTTAAGCGTATACTCGTATATTTATAATTAAATTCTTGTCATCGGTGTATTATTAATACTAAATAATACTCGTAATATATAGTTTGAATATAAATAATATCTTAAGTATTATACCATTCAATACATTATGATCATTAACGGATGTTAGTTTATCAACATACATAATGTTGTGCACGATTATTATTGTTCTAAATATTTTGCAATAATTTCAAGAAATTTCAAATATCCTTAAACATTTTTATAGTTTACGAATAATAGGTTCGTTGTTTTTTACTTATTTTTTAACGTTCAATTTAATATACTTAAAAAAAAAAAAAAATTAACTTGTAACACGCTCAAGTGCCATCCGTGTGTGTAATCGTGCGCGTTTCGATAGCATTTGATGTGTACCTATGTGGAAAAAAAAAAAAAAACAATAAAATATTCCGGAATGACTTCTCTTTATGACGCAATCAAATGGGAATGAAAATGATAAGTAAACGTTTTGTAGGTAACCGGTTCAGATTAGTACCGATACGCGTAGTTCTTGCGGGAAAAAATTAATATTTTTACGACACTTTCTTCTGCGGTCGTAAAAAAAAAAATAAAAAATCAAAAAATCTGATAATCAGCTGACGGATGAAATCGGTTCGCCGGTAGCGTTCGAACACGACTGCGCCGCGTATATGCGGACGAGTCGTACGCGTTTCGGATCGTCCGTTGAACAAAAAATAATTCGTGCGCGCAAATAAAGACGTACACACCGGAGCGGCCCGTCGTTAATGTCTCCTAATAAACACGTCGAGCGCACAAGTACTTGACCTCCCGCGCGCAATAGGTTGGGACCTATTCGTTCCAGCGGCTAACCGTCGAAACTCATCCGGGACGCGTTTATCAACTGACGCGCGCCCGTGTATCTCGTACACACGCACACGCATATACGTGTAACGTTAACACGACCGTAAACGTGCGCGCACACACCGCCGACGTTCACGCTCGTTTCGCTTGTCCGTCGGAGACCCCTGTACCGCGCCGGTCGTCGTCTCCTCGCGCCCGACGCGATACGGGTTAGCAGCTGTATTACGTTCAATAACACGGTAGTGCACGCGTTCTACGCTGATTGACGACGCAGAAAATATTAATTTCACATTATTTTATTACAATACCGCGGCGGCGGTGTGTCTTCTCTCGTCCGTCTCTGTCCGTCCCGCCCGGACACCTGTCACTGCTCGTCCCTGCCTCCCGTTCGACCGACCCTCCGCGCCCGCAGTCATTCGTCCCGTTCACCAGTTCGCGCGACCGTTTTCGTCAGCCGCCGCCGCCGCCGCCGCCGCCGCCGCGCATATCCTATTAAAACGGTCCACGGTGATCGTGGGATAGCGGCCAGAATAATGCGCGATGGGGACCAACGGGACGAGCGCGTATATGATATCCGGCGATATGCGTCACGTCCGGAGGAAAAAGGGTGTATTACAAGCCGCCAAAAAAAATATATAACCGTGCATTGGCAGCGGCCCGGCTAATTAATTAATTGTCACATTACGCGTTCTCACGCCAGTTTAATTGTTCGCTAAATGTCATCTCCAAGAAATTACGCTCACTTTAATGCGCCCGTTTATCCGCATAATATATAGAAATACAATACGTGCGCGCAACATTATCATATTATTATATAAATACGTACCGCAGTTCGTTGCAGCGTGGTAAAAAAAAAAAAAAATAATTAAATAAATAAAAACTGTTATATCCTATTTCTATTTCCCCGTGGTGCTGCGAATCGGTTCGCTACAAATTTCCGTGCGTCGGGTTTGTAACGAACATGATATTGGTTATTACGAAACGAAACTGTAACATCGACTGTCGGTTTCAATATTAGCAATCTCCGATGACAATAACAATTCAATAATAAACCGCAGTATTTTAATGATTAAAACCATTGTTCGGCATTTCCATGTCCCTAACGCTTAAGGTGTAAATTGATTTGCCTATTTAATATAAAACGGGCTTACTATCATGGCGATCTTAGTAATTTTTGTAATCAATATGTTCCTCTGACGTCCGCAAATATCAAACTATTAAAACACTGCATTTTTATAATTCTCGATTTGACCTGTTAAGAAATATATGAAAATAGTATTAAAAATGAATATCACTGGATTCGTTTGATTATAAATAATATTGTATACCAGTAATTATAATCAAACTAATTCAATGTTATTCATTTTAAATACTATTTTCATACATTTCTTAAATAGAAAAAATAGAAAAGTCGAGTTCAAACTTTTTGTTGTGACTTCAAAAAACTTTTTAGAAAACTTTTATTTATTTTAATTATTATAAATGATAAATTATAAATTATTTATTATAATATTTATGATGTTAAATAATGAAATGTAAAAATAATTTAAAAGAAAAGTTATTCTTTGAACGATAATTAATAAGAAAAAGTAATTTCTATTATTTCTTATTTTCTATTACACATCATTAGAAGCAATAAAATGATAAAATTATTGTTGAACTTATTTATCCAGCAATAAATTATATATAAAAATGTATTTAGAATACCTACTCAATATATAATTTTGATTTTTGATTTTTTTAATCTGTGTATAATATATTATATACCTTTATATTTTCAAAATTATAAAGCTATGTTGATTTACATTTCTTTTATTATTTAAAATAAATACAATACATTCAAATTTAAATATAAATAATATATAAAATTTATATATAATAAAAGTACATATTATATTTAATATAATATGTACTTTTTACGTTATCACACAGTGTAAGTTGTTTGATCGTTTTAAATTATTTCTTAAAAAATATTTTTATATTAAGCATCTAATTAATTATGTTATATGATATTTTTTAACTGTTTAGTTTATATAATACGATTTATTAAATTAAACGTTAAAGGTTTTAAAAATACGTTTTTCACAAACAATTAATATGAAAAAGTATTTATTATTGTTTTTTTTTTTTTTTTTTTTGATAAGATTATTATATGAAATTCATTCATTCGAAGAATATTAATTTAATTAAAACTAATTAATAAAAATGTATTCACTAAATTAACAAACGAACACACCTTTGTAATTAAATTTGCATTAATGTTTATTTTATACAAATTTAAGGTCTACAACATATAATATATTAGAAGCTGCATATTGATGCATTAAGCTTAACTCTAAATAAGTTGATATGTATCGATAAGTATTCTATGTTTTTTAAACAGAAATTTCTCAACAATTTTTTTTTTATTTTTAATGAAAAAAAAATAAAGTTTTACTTATTACAACATGCAGTTTGGAAATACCGCGTTTTTTGAACGATCTATTGCTTGTATAGGTTTGGTATTACATAATGCGTAGGCCTTGTATGTATTTGTTTCAATCTAAGTTATATCTAATATCTAATAGAGGTCAAGCATACTACGGCCCATGGAATGTTTTATAAATTATTTATATTAAGAATAAGAAACTACAAATTTATCTGTGATTTGATTGGTTGAAATATTATTACATAGCTACTATAGCTTATATTATTTGTTAAACGATATTTTAAATTTAATATTTTATATAGAAAGACAGGATTTAATATAATATGGAAGGTAAAATATTTGTTTTGATACATATTACAATTTAATATTTCATCTCAGTTAATTTGAAAAAAAAATAAAAATTTTAACTATAAAATATCAGCTTTTAATTGAATGTTATATGAGTGATGACAATTACGAGTACATAATTAATATCATGTAAGCATAAATATGATTACATACATTTCATTACGATATAATATGTCAACTCCTATACAACTGCAGCTCACTCTTATTATAAACACATTGCCCATAAATTATATGATTACATTTTCAAATACTTTATAAGTTAATTTGGCATACAATTTGTTTGAGAATACACGTACTGAAGAATTAAAATCTTCTTGTCAATATGTGTTTCTAGTTTTATTTTATAAATAAAGTTTTAAAATCCCATAAAGGAATTTCTTCTTAATTTTTGTCAATAAAATGTTTAAACTACCCCGATATGTTACTAATGTTAAACCGGTTATTGATAGGTGGTTTAGGTATACACATCTACCTGTCTAGCACATACACCCAAATTATTTTTTGAATACAGGGGTCGCACCTTTATTCTATTGTAGTCAGCTACAGCGTTATTGGATTAACAAAGGGTCACTTTTACAAGTTTATAAACCTGTTCCGTAGAAAAAAAATATTCAAGGTTATCACTGAGATTTATATTTAATAATTCTTTCATTTTACCAGTAAACTTGTTGATGAATTAGAACAAAAATCTTGTTGATTACAAGTTAATCTGTTCCAAAATGAATATGCAATTTCTTGCTTGAACTATTTTGAATATTAATGTATTATCATCATTATAAAATAAATATGTAATAACAAATTGAGGAATAGATTTTCGAATAATGTTTATATGATTTATTAATAATAGTAATTTACGTCCGAGTTGACAAATGTTAGTGATATTGTTTATCTCCTGGTGATTAATTCACTAAAAAGCCATCTTGTCAGAATTAAAAGCCCTTGAGAAGAAAGGGTAAAATGCTAATATATTTTCTTGATACGCATATTTATTAAAAACTTGTGATATTTGTTTTATGTTGGACTTATTTTTGCTTACTTGATTTTTAATATAAAATTAATAAATTTTGTATTGTGGCGTCATAATGATTTTACTTGAAAATATATTGATTACATAATTGAATCACTTATTACAAAAATCCCATGAGAGACAGAAATTTCGAAACATATTATTTTTCACTTGCTTGTATTTTTTGTATAAGTGACATCACTTAAGGGTTTCTGGTCTAAACAAAAATTTCAAAGATGCGAATTGGCCACGTAAATAAGACGGGACTTCTGCACAAATCAATGATTCTACTAGAAAGATACAAGCAAGTGAAAAATAATATGTTTGAATATAATACTTCTGTCTTTTACGGGGTTTCTGTTATGAATGATTCAATTAATATAATTACTAACTATCGTATCTATGACTGGATCACAAAGTTATGAATACATTTCAATAGGATACCTATTGAAAATGATTAAAGTATTAAATAAAAAAAAAAAAAAAAATTAAAAAAATATTATAGTGAAATTAAAAGGCTTTTATTAAGAGTTTTTAAATGAAAAAAAATTTCGTAATGAAGTGAAAACTCGTAGGCACAATAACGATTATGAATAGGTAGAACAAAAATAAAGAACTGTAGGTCAAATCCTAGGAAACCAGTTTTTGTAGTTTATGCGCACCGGCGACGGTCCGCGCACCGGGAAAAATGACTGATATTTGTTGAGTTAACGATGTAAAAGATTATATGCAAAACGCATACGAGAACGGTTGCATGTGTTTCGTAACAATGAACAAGGAAAAAAAAAAATGATGTGCACATAATGTGCTGCGCCGAACTGTATCAACGGATATTCGTATGCGTTTGAATGGCGCGCGCGCGTGTGCGCGTGTGATTTCGTTCCTTTTCGAAATCAAAGAATGTGTAATAGGTGTACCGGGCTACACAGCACTATTCGTCCTCTCCTATCGCGGCGGCGGGCATCCAGCGATCGCCTACGAAATAATTGTACACATCCGAATCCGTTCCCTTCTCCGCCGCCGCATCCTCGTCCCGCTGCAGCACGCCTTGGTCGGACGCCGACTGCCCCCACCGCGGACCGCGTCGTGCCAAAACCTGTTGCGACCGGCGGCGAGACGAGCCGAGCCGGGACGTCGCGGCCGGTGTGTGCGGCGCACGAGTGTTCAGTAACGTTGGAGACTGTTCGGGTGCAAGTGTGGCCGCGTACGTGGAGTGGTCATCGCAGCAACGTTACACGGCGCGCGTAAACGGACGCACACACGCACACACGACGTTACGTTATTGTCCGTCACACCGTGTAACCGCGTCGTCGTATCAGCGCCGTTGCAGTCGGGCCACGCTCGTCGATCCGTCACACCGTCGTCAACTGCACACCGGTACCCGGTGGTGAGTATTTGTCGCGTCCCCGGGGCACGGGGGAGACGTAACTCGAGCGCTTTACCGCGACGGTAGACCATGCCCCGCGCGTCGCGGCATGCGGACACCGTTTTCTCCGGTCGCGCCCGACCGTTTTCCCCGTCCGACTTCTGGCCGACAACCGAAAACCCTCGCGAACCGCGTTGCGTTCGATATTGTTCCCGTCCGTCGTTACTCCCCGTCAGGTTTTTAGAACGGTTTGTGTACACAGAAAACGCTGCACATGGTATTTGAAATACAATAATTACATTATCACGAGCTGTATATTCAAATGCAGAACCGTAAACCATGTGTTTTTCAACTTGAAATGTGCATCCCGTACGAATGCATGCTGCACTTTGTTCGTAGGTCTCGCTCGGAAGGAAAAAATACGCTCCATCGTATTGCGTGCGTTAATCACTTGTCGGTGCTGCGTGCATTCGACACCGCTAATAAACGTGTGTACATTAAGTTCGCGCGCGAACCGATTCGTTCATCGCACGCTGGTTTCTCGCCTTTTGTGTGTACCGCTGTTCCGTCGGGTTTTCGCCTTGGCTACCGGTTACAACATTGTACGCCCGACAATGTAACGCGTAAAATAAAACATAATCAAGCGGAGAAAACATTGTTTGGCTTGCGATGCGCGTGTGTTTGCCTTAAATAAATATCGTGTAAACCCCGTAGTTAAAACACAAAGCGGTGTACGAAAAATAATAATAAATACAACGATTTTATTTTTGCTCTCGTCGTAAAAATATTACGTTCAACGGCGGCCCCGTGAGGTTTAGTAGCAGACTAAGAGAACAACACCGATAATGTGTGCACGTAGTAGATGGTAATTTTTAGCGCTTTTGGATTATTGCCGCTATGTAAGTTTTACAGACCAATGTTGTAAGCCCAGACGAATCCGAAACGTGTTAAACATAGACGTTTTTCGTTCTAATAACAAGTCGTTTATTAACACCGATATAATCCAAATAACTTATTAGAAGTCACTACACTATCAATTATGTTTAAATATTTAGATGTAAAATTTCGAAACATTAATGACGAGAAAATCACGATAAAATTATACAACTAACTATTACAATAATCGTGATATATTTTTATTTTTTTTTATCTTTTACGTGGAAACAATTGATTTTTTAAATCATTTGAACATAAAAAGTTTGACGCAGATATTATATACGTGAACTATAATAATAATAATAAAAAAAGCTCGTAAATGTAAAGAAAAAAAATTTGATAAGTTCTAATAAGCTGTAAATTGATAACTTCTTATGTCGTTTAAATAAACGAAATAAATAATGTTATCATATAGCAAAACATATCCGCGTGACCCTACGTATTTCACCTGTACACATGGTTATGAAATAAAAAAAAAATGTTCCTATTCTATTGATGCGTATGGTTGAATTTAGATGAGGTTTATGATTACTGTTATTTATAACATTAATCAGCGAATTTTAAAATGATGTAATAACATTATTCATGTATCGATATTCATTAATCTCTAAAAAGTTAAATAATTACATATATGATGTGTAATGTTTATATTAATAAAATTCAATATTTCCTGTACTCGTATTAAAATAAGACAAGATAAATTTATTGTTAGAATAATTGCAAACGTCAACATTAACTATCTACTTTATTCTTGTTATAAAATATTATCATTAAAATAATAAAAAGTTTGGCAACACCATCGAGTAACATGAAAAATTCATTTATAATGTACAAAATGTATTTCAGTACCTCCTCATTTCATTATTCTTTTTAAGTATTTAAATCTATCAAATTACTTAAAATATGTGTATTATACGTTTAATATATTATTTAATTTAATTTAATTTTATTTTATTTTAAAATTGTTGTCGTAAATCAACTTTTAGTTTCTCTTAAATGATTACAATTTTTAATTTTAACAACCCACATTTATTACGTAAAAATATTTAGTATTCTTAAATCAACTTTACTTATTTAAATCGGTCATAGTGATAGATATATTATTATACACGTTTCATTGTTTATGCCTACCGCTCCTCTATAAAAATATAAAAAATAAGTTGTTATTAATATATTATTGTAGATACTACTTTAATCTACACAATTTCAAAATAAAATAATAAAATTAAATTTTTTATTAAAAACAACATACAACAACTTTATTTTAAATGTACAGGAATAACAGTTATGAGTTTCTTGTATCTATTTATTCTATTTATGTAGTGCATATAAATATTATATTTGTGATAATCAAATTAACTTCCAACGACCATATACCATTGAGAAGTACAATTCGAAACGTTGTTTAAGTGTAAAACATTACACTGTAAAGCATCTTCGTTTATTTATATATTCATAAATAATTATGGTAATTATTACTACTTGCTGTTTTTTTAAAAAAAAAAAAAAAAAAACCGGGAAGGTATTATGTCATTTTCGTGGTGAGCTATTAGTGATAGTAGTCCACAATTGTATAATAATTTATTTTATTGTGACATCATTGTCATCACATGTTAGTAGTATGCATTTTAAAACCATACAATAATTAATCATATTCAACTTCTTATATTTGTTAAAAAAATATTATTACAATTAAAATACAATGTTTATATTAACATTAATTTTCATCATAATTATATATACCATACAGCTAATGTATACACAGATAAATATTTAACACTTACCATTTACTCAATTACACAGGGTGGCTCAAACTAAACTATTACTAACAAAACTTTAGTACACTAAAAATGTAAACATTCGGTTGAGTAATCATATTTATATATATACCTGTATGTGTTTGTATAATTGAATATAATAAAAATTTATTTAACACAAGTCACGTAAATTTAATAAACAGAATACTACTTCCCTGGAATAGAAATATTAAAAAATAAAGTAATTTTAATTTCTTTTCATAAAATTGTAACTTTATTTTACGAGTTATTTTGGTCATTCTAACAAAATTGTCTTTTTTTCGTTTAAAATCTTTATGAGTCAAATATTCAATGTGAATATTTTTTAAAGGATCTTATATTTTATTATACGTACTCAGAGATGTCCAATTTTGTTATATTTAACTTTTATATTTTCTCAAATTATGCATTGAAATATTTATTTATTTTTTTATCTTTATTTAGATATTTTAGATAACTATATTTGTAATATTGTAATTAATAATTTAATAAAAAAATAGGAACATTTTTAAATTTTAATAAATACTTATTAATTTCGTGTATCACAGAAATAAAGTAGAATGTTCCTTACGGTAATGAATAACAGTATAAATGCATTTTTTTTTCTGAATATTCTAAATTAAAATTGAATTGTTATTGACTTTAAAATAACAATAAGAAACGTTTATAATTCTTATAAATGCATTATATTACGTACTATTACATAAGTTATGATATTTTAATAATAATGCATTTCAATTTAAGACTTATGAACCAAAATATATAAAAATCAATACTTTAATTCTCGAATACCCATTGAAATAATTTAAATTTATTATATTTTAAACGCAAGTTTAGCAGCGATCAAAATAGGTTAAAGTCTAACAATTTATTATTAGTTAGGACGAATTTATAATCCAATATTTAAAGTAATTTACAGTATACATGTGTATGGTATTTTATAACAGATTTGGAAACTTATTTACCAGCTCCAATAATTTAACACTTACAACTATTCTCAAATCTAATTTGAAATTAATTTATATTAATGTGATCGATATTACCTACTTATGTTTTAATGTCAATCAAGTGACTACTTTTGTATTTATTTTTGTATTTTTCATCTTAGCTCTTCGTATTATTGTAATTATACACAAAATATTCATACAATATATTTAATCCAATCATTTTCGTATCATAGAAAAAATTATGTACATATATATATATATAAATCATTTTTTATAGTATAGAATAATAAATATTCAATAAAAATAAAAAAATAAATAAATAAAAATTTCAATTATAATTTTCAAAATACTATTCTAAGTATTTTTTGTTTCTTGTTTTTAGTTTAATATTTCGTTGGAAAAATTAACTTTTTATTACATTTATCATCAATACGTGTACGTAAGCATGTTTTATAAAAAATATGAACTTAAATAATTATTTTTATTTTTCGAAATATTATTTATACTATTATAATTTATATAAAATATCATGATTTTAGATTGTTCTGTGTTGAACACTTTGTACATAATATAAATAATGCACAAGAATTATATTCGATTGTGTGGTAGCTGTATAATGGACAATTTTCAACAAAGAATTATTTTTTATTACATCCTCAATTTTTATAACGATGCTCTGACAAACTGATTCATACTCTCCATCCGGAATTATTTAGATGTATGACCTATAAGTGTTGAGCTTAATAGAACCAACGTTTTAGCTAAAATTGAATGTACCTATGTTGAACTATGGTTGCAGATTTATCTATTATCAAGTGTACCATCAATGGGAAAAGAAATAATCTTTCGTACTTTGTATTATTTGCGCTATCGTTTCTAATAATTTACTACATAATATTTGTATTAATTTATACATGTTAAACATTTTATCTGACCTCGATACCGACTTCACTTGATTAAATAAATAAACTCAATTAATTAATGATTCAAATTATTTTTATATATAATATATTGTACGTTTATACCATATACAAATTAATAAGTTTTATTACAGTTAAACAACATATTAGTTGAATTTTGGATTTTTTAAGATAAATGTATAAACATATGTTATTTATCAAGTTCTTTAATTAAGTTTTTATTTTTTAGGAAATTAAATGATTAATTTTTAATTTTTAATTTTATTTATTTATTTATTTTTTTTAATTAATTTGTATCCAAGAAATGATTTTAATGTTTACTATGTATTTCTTAAATATTATATTAATTATTTTTAGAAGTACAGAAATATTTTTACAGATAATTTTTTTTTAAACATATCTTACTAAGATTACCATTCACTATATTAGTAAGCTGTTTCTCATATCCCCTAGAAACGGATGATGCAAATATTCTATATACATTAAGATATTGAATTATTTTAATTTTTTATATAACCTATTTCTAAATAATTTTTCGCTTTTTTTACTTAGATAATTTAATTATATATAATGCCTATTAAGTTAATTAAATTATAATGAATAATTTAGAAAATATCAAAACGTTGAGAATGAATCTTGTAAATATTATAAAATAAATATTTATTAACGATAAAAATGTATTAGGTAT
Organism: Sipha flava; assembly: GCF_003268045.1. Taxonomy (NCBI): domain Eukaryota; kingdom Metazoa; phylum Arthropoda; class Insecta; order Hemiptera; family Aphididae; genus Sipha; species Sipha flava. Next base: position 1,181,208 of record NW_020273620.1, on the reverse strand, counting down.
ATTTTTAATTTTATGACATTTAATTTAATAACTATTTATAATAAAACACAAATCCATGCATACAATTACAGCTTATCATTAAACATGAGATGGCCTTTAAAAATTGTAGTACAAATATGTTTAACTTTATCATTGTTTTTTATTCATATTTGTATACTTATGTTTTGTTAACTAGATTAAAATATTTAGAACTAGAATTTGCACTAATTTATTTATTCTATTCTTTATTTTTAATGATTTGAATATGTGTTTAAAATGTGACTGTTTATAAATGAAAATAATTTAGGAAAATGTTAATAAATGGTTTAATAAATTAATTTATTTTAAATTGACCGTTTTGTGTGCAAGCATTTATTTTTTATTAGTATCCATCTAATGCATTTTTTAAATAATCAGAGTCCCAATCGTATGTTGCACTATTCAAAATATATTATTAATACTTACTATTCATGTTATTCATTAATGTTTGGATAATATTTTTTAAATATTATTAAACACTTAATTACACAAGACTGTACGTATAGTCACTTTTTTTTAACAGATGATATGAACAATATTTTCTCATTTTTATAGTCTTTGTGTTAAGTAGTATATCGTAGTATACTAACCTAAACGTATATTGGTATATTGGTACATTGAATCTTAACCGGTTTCTCATCTTCTAGGTTATTAGGGTCACGATAAGATATACTTGTTTGGATTGCATTTAATTTATATGTATAAAGCGCAGTGTATGATATAATTAGTATCATAAATATAAAGATTCTATAATAAAATTATTATGTTTCATTTTAATTTATTGTGAATATTTTCAATATTTTCAATAGATCGCCTCTCAAGTCTTCACATCCAGATCAAGGACATAAAACAATGAATACCGCTGCCAGAAGACAAAGCAAAGAGAAAAAAGCAGAATCATGTTTTTCTCATAATTTGCTTACTATATTGACAATAGCTTCAGTATTTGGTGGTGTAATTTTAGGATTTATCCTGAAAGGAGCTAAAGACGAGTAAGTTGAGATTTACATTTACTAATTTTAAAAATTGTTTCACAAATGTATGAACTTAAGTAATAAATAACTAATTAGGTTACAAACAGTATTATATTCTAACGAGTATGTAAATTATGCTGTAGCAACAGGTACCACAAGTAAGAACGATTTGACAATAATAAATAATTTTATAGTATGTGTTTTAATAGTAATTTTTAGTGCCTAAATGTTTACTTCAACACACATACGATCGAACAAAAATATTAAACTATACTTTTTGATTATTTATTATTAAAATAATTTTGTACACATGCCACGAACGTCTTTAAATTTCTATTTTTTTAAATGAGACGTTATTTTCCTGATTTAAATTCATTGTTTTCTTCGCAGGACTAAAATCGATTACTATATTTTACTAAATACAGCAAAAACAAATATAAACCATACTATATCATGGCTATTTTGTATGACTAAAAAAGTTTTCGTCATAAAAAAAAATATATATATATATATATATGTCGAGTAAACTATTAATTTCGAAAAATATGGAATAAATCTAGTTTTACAAATTTAATATATCTAACATAACGGTTTTTCTCATGCTGACGTCTTAATGATCTATACACCAACATTCTGTATAACGTGTTTTTATCTTAAGGTGAACGCTTACGTTTCAATCTAGTTGTCTTCTGGACATTAAATTATAAATACTAAATTATTAAGTATTAATATGTGTATCACGTATGATTCCCACGAATTTCATTTGGCTGTACAGTAATAAAATTGCTACAAAAAAAAAAAAAAAAAAAAATTGATTTTTAAATCGCTGAACAAGTTTGATTTTATTTAATTAATTTTAATATATTTATAGATGGACAAAACGCGAAATTACATATGTACAATTCCCTGGCGATATTTTCCTCCGTATGTTGAAAATGTTGATTGTCCCATTATTAGTATCATCAATTGTATCTGCCATCGGATCGCTGGATTTGTCTTTGTCCAAAAAAATTGGATTCCAATCAATTGCTTATTATGCAGCAACTACATCAATGGCAGTTTTGCAGGGCATATTTTGGGTGATGTTAATTCATCCAGGAAAAATGATGGACAAAGAAGATCCAAAAATGCATGAGCACCAAGAAACTAGACCAATAACTACCACTGACACTATATTAGACTTAATAAGGTTGGTCAATATAAAACTTAAAGTAAAAGTTATAATTTTCGCGTGATTTTAAAGTTAATTATTTTTATCAATCGACTCGAATTAAATTGTTATTTATTTTATAGTTCAATCTGATACAAGTTAATGTATTTTACAATAAAAAAAACTAAGATATTCGAACATTACGACTCCAAGCAGAGTTTTATTTATTGTGTTATATGTGTATGAACTTAACACTAATTAGTATATTATACTATTTTTTTAAATTTTTTAATCAGACATTGATAATAACATTTTAAACAGAATAAATGGTAGAAATAATTAAAAAATATCACGTAAATCAGTTTAAACTAGACTAGATTAATTTTGTTGAAAATATATTATGTAATACTATGTTGTATCTATATAACAATGAATATGATTTTTTTTTTTGTTTTATATAGGTATATATAAATATATAAAAAATTGAACCGTGCAAATACGTTAAAATACATGTACACAGTGTATTAGTGCTTTTAAGTTACTATTTAACATTTAAATTTCAATCAAAGTTAAGAAGGATTTTATTCAGTATTAATACATGCTCAATTTTTGTTGTTTTTTCTACAAATTCAAAATAAATATGTTACATATAATATTGTCGTATTTAAAAAATACTATTTATTTTAAACTTAAAAAAAATAGTTGTAGTTAATTTTAATGCCAAATTTAATGATTTAAATAATTTTTTTAATAAGCCATTTCAGACCATTTATTTTGTTGTTATACTAAAAGTTAATGAAATAAAAAAATATTTAATATTCAATCTTTTGTGCTAACTTCTTTTTCACTTAGCACTAAAGATTGAATATAAAATATTTTAAAAGTTAACTTTTAGTATAACAACAAAATAAATGGTCTGAAATGACTTATTAAAAAAATTATTTAAATCATTAAATTTGGCATTAAAATTAACTACTTAAAAAAACTAATTAATTAACTTCTTTTTTACTTAATTATATATTTTAATTATTTTATATTTTATTATAATAAAAAACATTTATAAATAATATTTATTTCAGAAATATATTTCCGGCCAATCTTATTGAAGCATGTATATCGACAGTAAGTACATTTTTATTGTTTTTATTAAAAATACGATTATTTAGGTCCTTAACTATTATTGTATTATTTACTTTTTAGTACCGAACAGTACTTATCAAACCTGCTTCATTTAAAGCCACAGCAGGTAAGCAATTATATTATAGTTTAAACGTATCTCTATAATTTTGACATATTATGAACATTGTACATTGAACATATACAATTTTCTTTGATATTTGCCAAATTTTGTTTTCATTGTTGAATATAAAAATTGTATTAAATAAATATAAGAAAAAAAATCAAATGTTTCTTAACGCAAAGAATGCAAAATATTATCATTTAATCCATGAAAAATTCCACATCTTACTTAATCAAAAAAATTAATTGAGGTTTTAGTTGTATGTAGTTACTATAGATAAATAAATTAATATCCTAGTATTTAACGTAACGCAGTCCCAATTAAGAACGTATCTGAATAAAATAATTTAAGTGGACATTTTTAAAATATCATAGTAGAAAACATTTTATACAACTCTTAGTTATTCTCAGTGAGTGTTCTTGTGAATAAGTGAACATTTTAATATATGTACATTTTTCAATTATATATTACATTAACTTGAGAGACCAGAGTATATTTTTTCTTTTATTTTTAAGAGTTTTTGCTATTATATAGGCAGTGTTGGGGAGTAACTTAACTTAAGTTATTAGTTACTATAACGAAATTACTTTTTAATTAATTTGATGGTAATTTAATTACATTTTATTGTAAGTAATTTAAATGTAATTTAAGTTATTTTTTTGAAATAATTATTAGTAAATTACTCGTTACTTTTTTTTTGGTTTAATATATGTTAAGAACAATAAAAGTTTAAAGGTATGTCATTAATGGAAAAATAAGAAACCACTGATATCCTTCAAAGTGAAATAGAATATTTCAAACCTGTTAATGATAATACTTTAGAGCAAAATCAAGTTAAGGAAGTCAATGATAACATTATTTTTGATGAAGATATAAAACAAGGGCATTCTAATGCTGAACTTGAACGTTTTTTTATTTGCTCCTTTTAATGGTGATTTAACTATTTTAAAAAACATGCCAATAATGAGATTAATTTTTTTGAAGTATAATACTGCTTTACCCTCAAGTGCTTCTGTTGAACGTTTGTTTATCATAGCAGGAGATATATACACTAAAAAGCGATCTAAAATTAGTGACTGTAATTTTGAAAACGCATTGTAGTTTACAATAAATTTGAAAAATATAGATAAATATTTAATGTGTAGCAAAATTAGTATTAATTGTTAATAATTTCATATTTTTAATTGTCATTATTTAGTTTGTATATTGTCATATAGACAAAATAGACAAAAATATTAAGCTTCAGTGATATTTAGAAAAAAAAGTAACTTATATTGTAATTGAATTACTTTTAAAACTCATAAATAATGTAACTTGACAAAATGAAAAAAAAAGTAACTTCAAATAATTTAGTTACAATTTTACTGAGTAATTAGTAATGTAATTTAACTACCCAAAATAAGTAACTTCCCCAACACTGTATATAGACTACACTAAATTACATAAAAATAACAAATACCTGCAGTTTTAGAAATATATTAGGAATCAATAATGAAAAAATTATAATCACCCAAAACTATTAATATATCCATACTTTTAAAAGTTTTATTCTTAAATACTGGATATTTTTCATGTTAACTTTTTTTCCCAAAAACACAATAAATCATGTTTACCTACAGAATTGTTCAAAATGATTTTTCTTATTTTTTGTCCTTAATATTAAAACTATGATTCATTGTCAACTGTGTTATTTTTTTGTTTCCTTGGTCAAAATGATCATTTCGAATGACAACCTATAGATATTATAAAAATGATTGATCCTGATAAGCTGTAAATATTTCTTATTGATGAGCATTACCCTTTTATATTTCTCATTATATAATAAACAAAAAATTAAGATATATTGAAATATATATAAATAAAACGTTTTGTGGATAAAAATGAAACTGAAACAATATATTTCTAAAAACTTGGGATAAAAAAAAATGTATTTACATTTAAATAAAATTAAAGTATACCTATATTATATAAAACGACAATTAAATATTTTCAGTTCATTATATTATTTATATAATATAATATTTATCTTGATTAACTTATAATAAAAATATAATATCACACGAAAATATTTTTCCATTGAGGTGCATAAAATTATGCCTACACAATTTAAATATTATATACATTATACCTAAGTCCAGAAAAGTATAATTAATGACTACCCATTACATTATGATATACATCATACATGTGTGCATTTTTAATTCATTAAATATGAAAAAAAAATAAGTAACATTGAAAAATTACATTTTTGTATATAAATAAATTCATAGTAGAAGCACCCCATAATAAATAGTGAAGTATACCTAAAATCTATTAGGCCCAGTTATTAAAAATGTACACTATTTAAGGACTAAGTAAACAATAATGTAAAAATGTAAGTTGTTTATTTATTAATTACTTATAAAAGTAAAAATTTACCTAAGCATAACATCGTCAACATTTTGAATGTGTATCACAATTAATTAAAATGTATACCTGATTAACAACCGCGTTATTTTTATTTTAGGAAATGTTACTGATTATTCACTATGGGAAATGAAATCGGAAATGGTTGAAGGCTCAAACGTTCTTGGATTAGTTGCATTCTCTGTTGCTTTTGGAATATGCATTGGAAAATTAGGACCTGTTGGAAAGCCATTACTTAACTTTTTCGATAGTTTAGGCGAAGCTGTAATGTTAATGACTAATTGGGTTATATGGTAAAAATAATCTAAAAATATGTTAATATAATTGAAGTATACTTAAAAAAAAAACTGTTAATTTTATTTCAGGTTATCCCCAATGGGTGTACTATTTTTAGTTGCATCTAAAGTATTGGAATTGGACGACTTTGGGGCGATTGTTGGCAGATTAGGAATGTATTTCTTGACAGTAGTATTTGGATTATTTGTACATGGATTTGTTCTGTTACCACTTATGTACAGTGTATTCACTCGTCAACTTCCGTTCAAATTTACCTTAAATATGGGCCAAGCTATAATAACTGCATTCGGAACAGCTTCCAGGTTAACATTATAATAAATTATGGTTGTTTCCAATTAAAATTTAAATAATTTTTTTACGCTAATCATCATAACATAAAAAGTGTATGCATACTATTAACGGATTTAAAACTTTACAATATTTGTTTATTTTGTATATTTTATTTATTAATTATTAAATAATTGTTAAAACTATTCGTTGATGAATAACATTTACTTCTTATTATTTATATTGCATAATTTTTTTAGTAACGCCCAGTATTAATTTTTTTTTGTTTGCATCATTGATTCTACTAATTCCTCATGAACAAACATCGGACAGTTAGTTAAAATTATTTTCAATAAATTAACTTCTTATGTTGAAAAATTATAAATTATCCTTAAAAGAATTATTATTTTGTTTTGTAAAAAATTTTAATGTAATTATATTAAGCGCAGACGATCGTTTTAAAATAATTCAATCATTTTGAGTGCAAACATAGTTTTCCATTTATTTAAATTATTTTTATGTAGACTTGTCAACGAAAATTAATGAAGTTTTTCTATTTAAATGTAGATGATCCACGTAGTAATTTAACGAACATAAAATAAAAACTTTAAATGTCAACCTCATTTTCGAATTAAGTACTTATAACAATGATACATCTATAGACTAAAATGGTTATCTATTTCTTGGTTTTAGTTCTGCATCTTTGCCAATTTCGATGGCCTGTCTTGAAGAAAACAATAAAATTGATGTTCGAGTTTCACGGTTTGTGATGCCTATTGGAGCAACAATCAATATGGACGGAACAGCTTTGTACGAAGCAGTGGCAGCAATTTTCATTGCTCAATTAAAGGGCATACAATTAAGTTTCGGTCAAATCGCTGCTGTAAGGTATGTCACTGTATCGATTTTATTCAAATAAATTCTGACTAATGATTTTCAAATATCCCAATCAAAGGAATGTAATTATTTTTTAATTTTAATTTTCCACAATAATTGTGGAAATTAATTATTATTATTATTATTATTATTATTACACAATTATTGTTTAATAAAATAAATATCTTAATTGATATTTTGGTAATAATACAAACATTTTATTAAGTGAATAATTAAAACTCATGAAAAAATAAAATCCTTTTAATTTTACTTGAAATAATGTATTAAACGTGTTTATACAAAAACATTTAATTTAAATTTAAACAATCAACGATACCAGTATAGGTCGTATGTGAATATAATTATGTGGATTCAACAACTGTGTTTTTAATGAGGTATCATCAATTAAAAACTATATAAATCTCAATGATTTTAGGTACACTTTCACTTCGATTAATTTTTATTTTTAAATTAGTGTGACCGCGACAATGGCGTCAATCGGAGCAGCTGGAATACCTCAAGCAGGATTAGTTACAATGGTCATGGTTTTGGACACCTTAGGACTACCAGCTGATGACGTATCTCTAATCATTGCTGTTGATTGGTTACTGTAAGTATAATTGTTATGAATACTATATGAAGATTTTCATGTTTATAATTTATAGAAGAAATAACGTTTTATATAAACCATGAGATTTATTTGTTTTTGGAGAGCTTATTTTAGAATTCAGCACGTTTTTTTGTATAAATAATTTCTTTAAAATTATGAGTTATTTAATATTATTCAATATAAATGTATTAAACTGCTAAAATTAATAATATTATGTACGAACGTTCCTACTATCTTATTAGTGATTTTACGAATACGATACATACGAGATACATATCTGCTACACATCTGTACATACGTACAGATTTTATAGTAATTAATGAATATGATATAATAAATTGTTTTAATATGAAATTCATATTCACCTGTTTTTTTTTTGTCCCATCTATTTTTATTATGTTAAACAACACCGTAGCTTATTGAGATTTATTATAATATTCGTACTATGTCGAAATGTTATCAAAAAATGATTATGATATGTTAAAAATCTTCTCGTCACTGCTTAGATTATTCGTTATTAATATTTAGCTATAGTAATATTTATTGTTGCATCAGAGTAATTGTTTTGATAACATTTTGAGTTGTTTACATATTTTTTATTTTTCAGTGACCGATTCCGAACAACTGTAAATGTACTTGGAGATGCATATGGTGCTGGTATTGTTGCAAAATTGGCAGAAAACGATTTGGAGTTTATGTCCAACGGCCCAGTGGAAGGTGGAAAAGTGCCTGACGATGAATGGCACACAACATCAATGTAGACACAATCAACTTTTTATTCGATTCGTGACTACATATTTTTCTAAATTTCGTTCTACTTTAGAACATTTAAACTTAATCTTAATAAGGAGGCGTACCACCATTTTTATTATCAACCAGATACAAATTATTGTTTTGTTTATTGTTTTTAACGAAATAAAATCAAATTAGTTATAGGCATAGTTATGTTATGTTAACTTTTATTATTGTAATACGTACATTATAGTAAAGCAAACATTTTATTATCATTAAAAGTTTTTCACCATAAGCATAATATATTATCTAGATATAGGTTATTAAAAACAATTGTAAATACTCATACAAAATGTACCTTACTTTATAATACACCTAATCTAAAAACTATAGATTCTCTTAGATTAAGTTACAATTTAATTTTTTTTGATTTAAAAAAATTAAGGTTTTGCATTGAGTTTATTATTGTACACAAACGATTTATTGTTTTCGCACAATATGCAAGTATTTGTATTCGTTGAAATACTCGGAAGCTCTTTGATGATATTTTTTTCAAGCATACCTTTCATTTCATTTTGTTTTATTAGACAATATATAAATTCATAAAATTTAAAAATGCCAATGATAAATATCGGGACACCAAAAATATGGTGCTATATATGTTATTAATATAAAACCACAATAATATGAAATATATACTCGTATATATAAGTAAAATTAATTACATGGTATTATACACGTAATACCCACATGGTTATAAATATCTATAAAATTAGTAATATTTAATTATAACATTTTAGGTGTTGAATTATAATAATGATTAATGTTTCTAAGTTTTATAAGAATTACAATCACTTGAACTTTATTTTAAATTTATATTTATAGACCACACGTCCTATTTAATATCAATGCGTATGATTAAATTGTACATTTATAAAATGTGGGTGCATATTCGTAATTGTTAGACCATAACGTGTATGAATGTACGCGTATTTAAATTCGGAACATTTACGTGTGTACAATATTAAATAGCAATGTACAAGTAAGAAACAAATATTTTGTGTTCCCCTCCATACTAAATTATTCCATTTTTATTATTTACAAATTTTACTAATTAAATTATGAATATTTTAGATATTTTTGTATACCTAATTTAATAACTATTTTTAACGCAGCTTATATAATATGTAATCAATATTGTTTTTCATCATTACTACATCATAAATACCTAAAATTAATTTAAGTTATAATATCATACTCCAATGTTGATTAATTTTTTTGAACGCATTAATTGTTCAATAGTTTTTTATTTGATTTATCAACAAATTTCTAGAGCGCGGATCTTTGTCAAGCGATAAATATATGAAAGAAAATAAATTTTAAAAGTTTTGCTCTATTTAAAAATACTCTAAACTTATTTAAATATGCAATGTATTATTAAAACGTTATGAAATATAACTTCTATAAAAATGATAAAGAACGTACAGATGATTTTATACGTATAAAAATAATTGTCTCTCTAAACTCAAAGTCTAAAAAATCCAACAAAAACAAATTATTCTAAACATTTTGAATCATATTTCTATCGAGCTTGACAATATGTTTCGGACATTGTAAAGAAGACTATGTAAAATCTCTCCTACAACATCCGTGCTCGATAGTAACCGTTATATAGGTAGTTAATTATTATTATTTTTTTTTATATACTTATGTTATTAGATTAATATAATTAAAGCTTCTATGCTATGCCTGTACGAGCATATCAATGGTACATCAAATTTGAATGTTCAACTTTGTGTGCCTTAAGTTAGAACAAGTTTAGAAACTAAATCATAATTATGCGTGTTCATGTTTATAAGTAGATTAATATTACGCTTTAACAATAATATTGTAACCTTATTTTTATTGAATAAAACATTATATTATAGTAAATAATTAGAAATTCCTATACACCGATCATTATTCTTAAGTAGGTACAACTTACTGAGTTTGAATATGACATCATTGAAAATATTGATTTTCATTTTATTATTTATTTTTATAATTGCTATTGGTAAAAAATTGATGGAAAAAGATTTGAACATTCTACAGTGAAAAAACAAAGAACCTTTTCAAGACAAACCTGTTGAATGTAAATATAATTTTATATTATATTATTAATACAATATTTCCTAAATAAATACATATATTCTGTACCGTAGCTACCATCTGTGGTGCTCTAGATGAATTTTGTTTTTGTTTTATACAAATAAATAAATTTTAGTTTAATTCAAAGTTACTCCCTTACTTTACTGTGCCTTTCGTAACCGCCCATTTCGTCAACCTCTAGCTACGGCACCGCTTATATCACTACAACTGTTTCTGACAATGGATGAGATTTTTAGTCAGAGTAATTAAAAAAAAAAAAAAAAACAACATAACATTATGTTTGAAAATGAAATGTAATTAGTGAAATTTTCTTGTACGTTTTTAACGATTTATCAACAATTATTTTTCTCGGAGCCTTAAAATTATGTGTCTACGTTCTACGTATAGGCGTACGCAGACCTGTATTTCAGGTGTGCCTATAATACTTTTGGGTCCTATCTAACCAAAATGTGTTATATTTAATGAATTATAATGTATAAATAATTAAATAAATAATGAAGTAATAAAAAATGTAATTAAAATTAAAAATTAATGAATGGTTAATATTTTAGAGTTGTACTAGAGTTGCGATTTTATTTTTTCATATTCAGTCGCAATTTTATTAACTTTGTATGTGTCTGATGATCAATTTTTAATTCGGAACTGCTTGTACTTTACAAATATAATAATACTCCAGGCTAATCTTTTATTTATTTATTTCTACGTATTAACTATTAGTTTATTTATTTATATATTAGTTAATTAAATATAACTTACATTTTACATCTAATAAATATGTTTTCCTTGAATTTCGTATATTTTTCTCAAATACCTTCAATTATTTATGATTTGTATTTTTATAGACAAATGTAGCTGTTATATTAGAATATGGAGTTTTTGCACGAAATTTAGAATATTTTATTTTTGTTTTTTTTTTTTACAAAATCTCATTTAATTTGTAACCAAATGTTTTAAGATAAATTACATTTAATTTGAGAAACAACAGTCAAAATACAGTCCCCTTACTCTTAAATTTAAATTGTTGGGTCTCATTTACAACATCCGGCACTTATCGCGTGAGCACTATGGTTTAACGGGATTATTTGTTACATATAAGCATTGTTTTTATGGTATACAGATACGATATACTGTTGCTAAAATTAGTATATAGCGGTTACATGTACACGGCTATTGAACATCGCTATAATCTATAATATTCGACTAGATAAAAACAGGATTTCAACTATATAAAACTTTCTATTCTGTTTGAACTCTAGTAGTTTATTAACACTTTAAAAACGGTCTGTATAGTAAACATATGTTAAATGAACCGAGCTTCGTCCGGATAAGTTATTTTAATGTAAATTAAATTAGTCTTCAGTTTGAAATTAAATCAAATATATAGACTACATTAGGTATAAATCCATAGATATCAAATGTAACACCGATTACGAAACGTGCGCGAAACGAGATTAATTTTTAACTGTTAACGTGAGAATTATAAATACTAACCGTGATTTTTTTTCCTTCAATGCAAACAGATATCGCTATCCTAATATCATAATTTCCAATAAATAAAAGTTAGGTACGCTTGGCCGCATTGAATAAGGCTAACGTGTATTCTTATATAATCATAATATGTCATGCAAATAGTGTCGTCAGAATAAATTAGTTTTTGGGTTGTGTAAACGAGTAAAACATAATATTTTAAATAACTAGTACATTGAAACACATGTTTCTTAATTGTTTTCCAATAAATTAAACCAGTTAAGTTGGAAATATCGTATATTTCAATAGTTTTAATTAAAAACTCGGTGTCTATTACATTCGAAAATTACTATTTTAGTAATCCTATATGATTGCAGCACGGTAAATTAAATCACAACAAGTCGTTTATAATCCGACACGAAAAAACCTCAGTAGGTTATAATTTTTTCCTTCGTAATACGTATAGCTATTTTCTTTCCTTTTAACCCGTTCACCTTAGATCTTTAAGAGTTCTTTCTAGATAAAGAGAGCAATTTATAATACAAATTAAAATATGACGACTGGAATATATATTCCAGCGTGTTAGCTCCACACAATACTCGCTACGTAGTAATCGAGAAATTATTAAGAAAAACAGCTGCTGTCCTTTTGCCAAGGATTTATATCATTCTAGCAGTAAACGTCGAAAAATAAATAAATTAGAAATCTAATAATTATGCAATACACCGTTGAAAGCAACGCTACAACTTCAGGTTTTTTTCAATCGCTTTCGTTCCTTCTTATATTTATAACAAAGACTAATCCACGTATTACACGGACAACAATTTATTCTTCGTGTATTGGGTTTATTATTATTATTATTATTATTATTATGCAAATAACGGATGTGTGACGTTCACTTAATGCAGTTTATTCTTATTTCTATTCCGTACTGGCGTCAATCAATAGATCCGACTTCCGGCAGAACAAAGCAGAACAAAGCATTCATTGCTCAACAAGCATAATTCATGCACATAATATGCACGCCGGGGAACGTTGGTAAAAAATGTGTTTTACTGTGTTGGTACCGTTTTAATTAATAATCATGTTTACGAGGAAACCATTTTCCTGTGTTTATTTTTTTCCTCGTAAGTATTATAATCAGTTGTTATTTTATTCCTCGCATCACGTATTTCAATCGCTGAATATTTACATGAATAAAAAAAAAAAATTTATTTATTTCACGAAGCATTAACATGCATCCTATTCATAATTGTACATACATACGCAAAAATAACAAAACGGCATCGAATAAAAGTTATTGGTTAAGTACTACAAGTCTAATATTAAATACACTTGAAATATTGAATAATAAATATTACGAAACTGATATTCGCATGCGAAAATCTACAATCAACTATTTTGATTACGGAAATATGTACATACTAGGAATGGGCAAAAAACATCGGTTTTATAGGTCCATACATCGATATTTTAACATCGATGATTTGTTTTCGATTAATAGTTTAAATATCCATGTTTATATTCAAATAGTTCGAATTTTTTTTTTTTTGTATTATTTTAGTATGCAGTATACAAAAATTATTATACAGTATACACTGTACAGTTATAATCAGGGCTCGTAAGTTCATGCACTAAAAAACGCACAAATAAGCATGCAATAATGCATTAACATTTGATCAAATATGCATTAAAAATCCTTAATTATGCACGAAAAAAAAACGTTTAAGGATTTTTTCAAATAATAAGAATTATCAATTTATATTTTTAAAAATTATGTTTTTTCTTCGGTTACATTTTATTAAAATTATAATTAATGAACACACGTTGCGTCGAAAATAGATAGATTGCAATGGACATATCAATAGGAGGAGGTGGTAATGGTGCGCAATAATATTGTTTTCGTGGTACTGCTTTTAACTTAAAAAATTTAATGTCATTAAAAAATAAAAATATTGATAAAATACTAAGATTTTATAAACAAAAAGTAAACAAGAATGATTCAAACATTTATTGATCTAATTTTTTTTTGACTTCCACAAAAACGATTTTGCTCATCCCTAGTACATACGGTACTATAAATATGCTGATTATCGGTCGTCATCAAGCGTTTAGCGCTTAGCTGTCGGTAAACTGTCGGGTCAGCAGGACATATTTAGACTTATTTCTAGGGGGGGGGACTCAATTTTTTTCTTTGATTCAGGCTCAAAATTTACAAGTAAAATTGTTGGTAATATTTAAATCAAGTGAATCCTTAATATTTGTGGTTTTTTTTATTTTATTTTTTTTTTTTTTTTTTTATTCAAATGCCGGATCCTCTAAGAATGAATTTTTGTGTAGTTCTTTTTTACACCTATCTGTGTTTTGAAAGTTTCGCTTGTGTTTTACTTGATATTTCACTAAGTATGGACCAGGGCTTAAATCAAAATAATGTATATTGTTTACCGTTATGGGACATTTATACGTTATAAGCAATTGAGCGTTTAACGCTATGAATAATTTAAACGTTATTCAATTTAATCATTTAAACGTTATACAAATTTAAACGTTTAAAAAAATGTCCGTTTACCTACCGTTATTGACAATTAAAACGTTATAAACAATTTAGTGTTTTGCGTTAATTAAATTAGTGTAAAATTTGAAACGTTTTCAAATGTAGTATTTAGCAATTAATACTATGTAAAATAGCATTACATATTTTAAATATTATATTATATACGAGTATATAATACCTTTAATTAGTGGTGTATTGGTAAATATATTTGTAGGTATACGCACTAAAAAATATGGATATTAATTCTAAAATAAATTTTTTTGCATCGTTCGACAATTGTTTTCTCTCGATACGTTCGAAAAAATTTAATTAATCCTTTGATATTACATGTTTATAACTTCTATTAACATATATTTTATAGTCATAGTAACACCACAAGATATACATTTGCAGCGCGTTATAAATTGCATAATGCAGATTTAAGAATCATGGGCTGAGTGTTCACATTCCCTACTATTTTATTCAAAGTTATTCATTACAGTTAACAAAATACATTAAACACAGGGTACACTGTAATTTTCAACAACTAAATATTTCAATCAATTTCATGGTTGATAACAATTTTTTCCAATGAAGTATTAAATAATTATTTGTTTTTTTGTTTTCGAGTTATTTTAGAACCGTATACCCGTAAAATAATATTTTACATTAGGTATACGTAAGGTGAACATACGTCCCATTTTGAACGGGACTGTCCCGTTTTTCGCATCTTCGTCCCGTTGTCCCCAGGAAAATTTTCGGGACACTAAAATATCCCGTTTTCAGAAAATAATAAAAATAACGATAATTAATTTTAATCTGTCGATGAATTATTGTTTCTACCAATATTATATTTAACTATTATGTGCGCATGTAACGTGTATATACTGTATTACTGCATGGATGACGTTGAACGGAAGCAGGACTATGTTGTGTAACGGAATATAACTCACTAATAAAATATAAAAAAACTTATTGCAGCCAACGATGTATCGATATAGACGTGATGTGTTATAACTAGGGTTCGAAAATTATAGGATCCTGTTAAATTATTGCATTGAAGCATAAATATTTTCGTTAAATACGTAGTAGACTTTAAAAAATAACAATAAATAACCACGGAAAATAAAATTGAGTTTTATAGGATGCACGTTTTCCGCTTTATTAGCGTTGTGTTATGTAACATTATTTAAAATAAATCGGTTAAGAATGAAAATAATTTTTTTAGATAACATTAAATATGCATACAAATATGCCAAAATCAATGAAAATTGATGAAATATGCACTTTTTTTCTAAAATTAATGAAATATGCAAAATATGCATTTTTAATTTTCAATTTTTAAACTCAATATTGTATAGCTCGGATTTCTAACTTTGTCTGCTATAAATCGAGTGCATACAGAACAATATGCAACTCCTATAACTTTCGAGCCCTAGTTATAATATAAATGTGTAATACCGCAAGATCAGCACTAACAATAAATTATTTTCATAGTTCATTATTTCGGTAATACAGTAATCATGGACCGTTTTTTTTCTTTGCATAGACGATTTTTCTTTTTTATAAAAAAAATTGTTTTTAATAAAATTTAATTTTTTTGTCTCTTAAACCCATAATAGTACATTATTTTATTAATAATTGTCAAATAAGAAAATTTGTTCTTAATCTAAATGATTTTTTTTTTTTGTCCCGTTTTGACTAGAAAAATATATGGTCACCTTAGGTATACGCCGAAAACCAAAAATCTACTGATATCTATACCCTTGTATACGTAAATATATCTCCTATATTAAAACGATATTTTCTTTTTGTAATTCTCATAACTCATACCTAACTTATAAATAAAGCAATCATATTTGTTGTATAACAACAATAACTACACTTACCACGTAAAATATGTATTTATTGTCAACTTATAACTTATGAATGGTGTATTACTAGTAGAATATATATATATATATATATATTTATAAATACACTGTATATACTATGCACGCATACATGTCTTATGCTTCGTTTGAAGTAGACATAGTAATATATAATAATTTTTTTTGCTGGTTCAGCGGGTATCACTGAATGAATTCTGGATACTGGGTATTTGTATGCGTATTTTCGTATCAGTTATTATCAGTTGTATTTTAATAATACTACGGTGTTTTAAATTGTCGTTCGCGAACGAACGGGTCGTATTGAATGGGTCATTGATATGATCTCTGACCCGTTTTTCCCATCTCTACATACGAGTAAATTGAACTGAATATCCGAACGGGTTTTTTTACCGGATCTTTTAAATGACCCGATTCAAAAGAACCGGATCATTTAAATGACCCGTTTTGCCCATCTGTAGTGGACAACGGTCCTGTTATCATACGCTCTTCGGTTGCGGACGAGATAAGGACCCGTCCCGTGGTGCCGTAGTCGCGTTGCCGTCCGGCGACACAGCAATTAAACGACATTCGAATACTAACCTCGAAATATCGCCGTGTACGTTTCGTGCCGCGATCACTACGAAATCAGCACTTAGGCCGATCAAAATACATGTGCGCGCGGTGCTCGGTTGTTTTTCCTCGACGATAGTTGTTAATGTTAAAATATTGTTTTATTGCGCACGAACCCAATATCAAATCTTCTCAACATGGATCAGGACGATGTGAGTACAAATAATAGTTAACAAATACTGTTGCTGGAGCCTTACACGGATTCCCGTTAGAAACGTTATTTTGTTACTAAACGTATTCGATCGTATGATTATTTTGAATACATATGGAATATTAAACTACATAATGTGTTTTTTGAACGATGGCCCAGTCATTTTCGGAATATTACCTCGATCGCCGCACTCATTTTTTCATCGTTTATAATACTTTTAAAGTAGTCTCTTGTTATCGATAATATTCATCACTAGTTACTTAATTTTCTTACTCTTAAAATCATTGAATGCTGTGTTGCAATTATTTGAACTTGGCATTTTTAGTTTCAAAATCTTTTAAGCCTTGTCAGTGTTTCTCATTATAGATTGTACACTGATCTTTAATCCGTATTAAATTATTGAAGAACTTGAAATTCTTATTGTATAAACCAAAATCGTTCTGTTGTATCTTGTATCAATAACATTTAGCTGGTTAAAATAATTTTTTTTTTCGCAAATACATTCTTGAATAACATAATTTTTTAATTTAACATAATTGAATAATATAAATGTTAAAAAAAATATTTTACTTTTACCAACAAGTTAATTTATATGATATTGGCATTTCTAAATAATAATGGTTTTTTTTTTATCAAGTTATGTGTTTTTATACTATTTTAAGTTACTTGAAATTTAAAATTATTTAACAAATTATATTTGTATATATTTGACTCCAATTGTATAATATATACCAGGGATAGTCAATGGGAGCTTGCAGCCATACTTTTTTTTATCTGGCTCATGCTACATTTTCAAATCACTTCATTACATTTTAGTGGTTTATCAGTATCTAATTTTTTCTCATTCATAGTAGAATGTAGGTATTATTTTTTTCTCTAGCATTGAATTCCAGTCAAATTATTAAATGTCTAAAAATAATTTATTTCAATATCGAAATAACTAACTTTGCTGTAGGTATAAGCACTTATTTAATTGTATTGAAACAGTCTTAAAATTAAATTTATTAGAAAAATGAAAAAAAGAGCTGTATTTTATCACTAATTGTATTATATGTTTAGGTAGAAAAAACAGACGTACAATTTGCAAATAAAATTAAAAACATAATATTGCACTATTCAACTTAAAAAAAAAAAATTGCAAGCAATTTTCAATTAAGAGTTGGTTCTTTTTCCTGCTCTATCTCACATTTCAATAGACTTTCATTATACTTGTAAATAAAATATTTTTCTAATATAACCAAAATAACCATTATGTATCTGTGTGAACATAATAATCAAAATAAATTAGTATTGATGATGTGAGAGTCTTCTTAGAAATTTCAATTTAAAGTCATTAAAGCCGGCTTTTCATTATTTACAATATCCTCTGTACTTGAAAATAGTATTTTATCATTGATATACAAACATAATTGTTATACCTATGCCTTATATAAACTAATATTATAGTGTTTTGTATATTGAAAAATAAATTATTATTTTTTTTATGGTAAATAGTATATAGTAATTCAATTAAGTATTATACTATTCACCATACATTTACAATGGCTACATACCAAATTTGATTTTTTTTTTTTTTAGATTATTTGGTCCATTATTAAAGATACTTTTTGTTCATTCAAAATCAAGTAAATTATTATTATATCATAATAATTTATTTTATTTAACGATCAAATCATAATTCTTTAACTATTTTAGGACTGACACATCCAGTTTTTGCCGTAATGAATACAATCTTTCCGGATTGTGCAATCGTACACATTGTCCATTAGCTAACAGTCGATATGCTACAGTTAGAGAAGAAAAAGGTATTATATATCTGTTCTTGAAAACAGCAGAAAGGTATGAGTCTTAAAATATTTTAATGTTTTATAATTTACTGCCTTAAATTGAATTATTAATTATGTTTTTTCCTGTAGAACTGTATACCCGAAAAGACAGTGGGAAAAGATAAAACTATCCAGAAATTTTCAAAAAGCTATACAGCAAATGAATGAACATATGTTATATTGGCCAGGGCCATTAAAATCTATGTGTAAACAACGTTTTGTGCGAATAACTCAATATTTAATCCGTATGAGGAAACTTAAACTTAAAACTCAGTAAGATTAAAATCAATGTCCCAAATTGATCTAAAAATCTTTTTAAATTTTAAAATGTTTATATTTTTTAAATTATAGGAGAGAATTAGTTTCTATGCCAAGAAAAGTAGAAAAGCGAGTTAAAAGAAGAGAATATAAAGCAGAAATTGCTGCTCGTTTAGATAATGTTATTGAAAAAGAATTAGTTGAAAGGCTCAAAAAAGGAACGGTATGTACCTATGTAATTTATATATGGAATTAATTTATTTTAGTTATATTCTTAATATTTTCTTAATTATTCAATTATTCTTATTTATAACTAAAGAGCAGATATAATTGCGTTAAAAATATCTTAAAATTGCACTAAAAAGATGCCAAGATTGCAGTGAAAAATGCACTAAAATTACATAGTAAATTCATATCAAATATAAAGTCATTAATTACTTACTTAAATAATATTTGCAAAATATATAATTTTTCTAAATTAAAATTTTTAATTATATATATGTATATATATATCTTTTAATTATGTTCTTAAAAATTGTATCATCTGTTACTTAAAATATGTTCAATATCTACATTTGTTATTAGTGCATATTTAAAATAATTTAAAAAAATTGGTTTTATATCTAAATTAAAATTTTGATTTCTGCCATAACATCAGAGTAAGTTGTAATAGTTATATATCCATAATTTTTTTCTAAGATATATTTTAATTTATTTTTAACTATTTTTCCATTGTGACTGTTGGGATTATTTATCGAAATGTTTTCAGCTTTATTAAATATGTTTAAACTATTAAATAATTGGTTATTTGATAAACTTGTTGAGTTTTGTGGATAACTCAGATAAATATAATTTTAAAAATACTATACTATATTTAACTACATGTAAAAATTTACGTCATAGTTATATTTTTATTGTAAAATTACTTTACAAATAATAATTTGTATATTTTATCATTTGAAGTATACAAAAATTGCAAATTCGTAAATTGTAAAAAATTGCATTATTAAATGAAATAGGAATACTGTAATTAATCTGATTCGTATACATATTTGATAAAATTTGATTTAACTGGTATCAATAAAAAGTTATAATATCAATTAAATCCGGTCTTTATTTATAACCATTGATATCTAAATATTGTAATATAATGAAAATAACTATTGTTGACTTCACTTTTTTTAGTATGGTGATATGTATAACTTAAATCAGCAAGCATTTGAAAGAGCACTTGAAAAAGAAGGAGAAGAAGATGAAGATGTAAGTATATAATATATCTTATTGATATTTTACTTTAAATTTGTGTTTACATTTGTTCTAAATTTTAATAATGATTGGAAAACTAGCTTGAAAATATTTAATTTTCTTGTATATTTAATGTAGTGGTAACAATTCTCTGGATTTATGTCATAATTTAAATTTATCCAGAATTTTATTTTATATTTTTAGAACCTTTTTCTATTGTTTGTAATTCAATTAAAAATGTTAAAATGTTAGGAGTAATATTTGCCATAAAGTAATAATAATAATAATAAATTTGACAGTTATAATGTGTTATAAGGAAAGCTTATATCTTTTGATGATCCTGTAATTGATTATTTTAATAAATATTTATAGAATGATGATGTTGAGGAGTACACTGCAGCAGAAGAATCTGACATTGGAGAAGATGATGAACTGTATGACAGTAACATGGAAGATGAAGAAAACGTATCCGATTTTGTTTATTCTGAAGGTGAAGAAGAAGAAATGGAAGATATTGAGGTAAGAAAAAAACATTAAATATTTTTCCATTTATTTTCTAATGAAATTATCCATTCTTACTTTTTTTTTTTTTTTGTTAATAGGACATTGCTGTTAAGAAAGCTAAAAAAGTTGTTAAACCTAAAGGCAGACCTCACGTTGAAATTGAATATGAAAATGATGTGAATGAATAATAATAATAATAATAATAATGTTAACAGTTCAAAATATCTTTCACTCAACCATATGATTTATTTTATTATTTACTAGTGTATATGTTTACGCTTTTTACCTTAAAAATAAAAGTACCAAACATTATCAACTCCTCTACCGTATAAATAAATTATGTTTTATGTAAAAAAATGTATGAAACATTAAATTATGGTCACTTAGAACAACTGTTTATGAACTTATAATTTCACCAAGGAATAAAAATTAAACTCCTTACTCATCATTGTCAACCAAATTTTAGTTAAGAAAACCGTTAATTTTATTCATTTGTTTTGTGTGTAAAACATGTCCTCATGCAAATTTATTTGTATAAAGTGGTGTTTATTTGTTTATTTGTGTTACTGTTCTACAGACTTTTTCAGACTTATTGCTACTAAATTAATGGAAAACAATAACATTATTTTATAAATATGTGGGTAATATGTGGGTAGTAAAAATTTCCTAAGTTTTAAAGTACATAAAAAATGTAAACTTAGGGAAATTTTTTAAAAAACCAGTTTATTCATACTAAATTAACTAAAAAAAAAAAAAAAAATGTTTAGTGAAACACTACATAATGAGAAGCATGTAAAATAGATAAATCCTTACAATACAATTACATTAATAAACCTGTTCAAATGTATTATCAAAATAACTAACTAGTGGAAGGCATTGGTTCTTTTTTCGTTTGATTTAAAAATTCGGAGGCCAGATTTGATTTGTTTGCACTCTTATTGGAATCAAATGTTTTCGTTGAAGTGTTGTACTCCTGTAGGATCCTGTTTTTTTTCAGTTTATCAATCACTTGGTCAACTGAAACCGATTTGTCTGCAGAATATATTTCTATGGCCGCTTTGGTAGCGTTCTGTTCGGTTACATCTTTCAAATCGATGGGTGGCAATTGATTACGGACACGCTTTTGAAACTCTCTATAACACGAAAACCACATCAATAATGTGATGAACAATACGCGCAGTCGCCATCGAAATATTAACAACACTTACGCTCTGAACGTATCCTCCGGGTATAATATATCGGGTATTTTTATCGCTTTGGCGGGCTTGGCGAAATACGGCTCCGATTCTGGTGGAAACGCTCTGTACACGTCGTACCAAATGGGTCGGTCGTCGATTTTCATTGCACCCGATTTGATCAGTCCGTTGACCCTACGAACACATATGCAAATGCAATTACATTACGAACCGGTCGCGTTGACCGCGGACCAATGGAGTAACATTTTTTAAGTCCACGACGTGGCATCATAAAATATCGGAAACGTACCTCGTAAAGATGGTCCCGAGTTTTTCCAGACGACTGCCGGCCATCACTGTTGCGCGTGCC
The DNA here is from genome assembly GCF_003268045.1 of Sipha flava. Lineage (NCBI taxonomy): Eukaryota > Metazoa > Arthropoda > Insecta > Hemiptera > Aphididae > Sipha > Sipha flava. Next base: position 1,158,460 of record NW_020273620.1, on the reverse strand, counting down.
TGGGGATTTTCTACACCGGTAACAGCACGTTGGCGGACGATCGACGAAGCCGGCTAGGTAAATCAACTGGGTACGCAGAAAACACCAATTGTAAAACAAATATCGCTCAGTATTATTATCAGCCGCGGTATCGAATAGATAACAGACGTTCTACCTCATCAGCTGTAAGACTACGCGAGCCGCTATAACGTGGTCAGACTGACGTTTGATCTCGTACAAAATTCATGAAGGCTACGGGATTCATTTGCGACCACTTACCGTGATAACAATTACGATGATAATGAATCGTGATTAAGAATGGATCCTTGCAGAAAATAATTTTTTGGCTCCGCGTATACAATTTGTTACATTAGCCCCTTTTCTGCAATTATCAAAATATGATAAAATAATTGATGATTGTTGATTGATAGATCTTAATTGACGAAATTATAAAAAAAAATTGTTTGCTTATGATTTTCATTACTATAAATTATAATTTTTTAATACATTATATTTTGTATAATTGTAATTTTGTAATTTAATAGTACAGAATTCACATTATAAATAATAACACATCAATTTTCAATAATAATATTTAGAATTTCATTGATTTTTATTACAATAAGAATGATTCTAAGATGAAATACTAGATATTATTATTGAAAATTGATGTTTTTTTTATTTATAATGTGAATTGTGTATTATTAAATTACAAAATTATAATTATACAAAATATAATATATTAAAAAATTTGGATGACCTTTTTTTGTTTTTTGAATTTAAAGAATTTTTAAAGAATATTTGACTGTAACTAATAATTATAGTTATTCATGAATTTTGTGCAATTATTCATGAATCAAGTTGTTAATGTTTATTAGAAAGAAAAAAAATAGAAGAAAATAAAAGCTGAACAACTATTAAGCTATTAAAATGCTAATGGTAACTTTGTCTAGAACGTAAACAGTATTTTAGGTATACATTGTGAAAATAAAGGAGAGAAAATTGAAAAATAAGCGTATGTGTAATTTGGTTACTAATGTATTACTATGATTTTATTACTACACATATTTAATAACTATAAAATATTAATTAGTACCTAACACTTAAATATTAGACATATGGTTGGTATTATAATTAACATGTCGAACTTCAAAACATTAGAAGGTAATATTAATGTTTACATTCAATCAAACTAAATCACACATGATTTGATTAATCAAACAAAATTTAAGATTTTACTGCGACCAATTTGTATGGAACAGAAATTAAAGTTCCATACAAATTGGTAGCAATAATATTTAATATTATAAATTATTTATAATTATATTATATTTTATTATTATTATTAGATTATAATGAAAATATACTGTTATCGTATTTTATTATGGCAATTATTAGGCAATTGTGTATACGGATCCAAACATTTCTTTAAAAAAATCCGTTCGTCGTAATAGAACACTGCAAAATAATATAAATAATGTCCGTGAGCCAATGCGACAATGCGAATGTCGGTCGATGAATAGTGATTGTTATCGTGGTAATGCAGAAATCAAAATTGTTTATCGTCGACATACGTACATCTATTTTGTCAATGTACCGTAATCGTTGTCGTTCGTCAGTCGCTGTTATAGACGATTCGAGATCCAATACGATGGCATTGTAGTCAATGCTAATTGCTATTTAAATATCACGAATAGTGAAGGAAAACTGTTCGAAAAGTGAATATATTATGTTTAATTATCATCCCGAACAATGTTTTGAATATGTTTACAAATCGTTTCTTAATAAGACAATAGGACTGCAGGAGAATTTTAATCGTGAAATTATTGAACTACATTTCGCTTGCAATTTGAAATTTTGTTTCAAATTAGCTACGTGAAACAATACATATCATTGTTAAAACGATAGCTTGCCCAGGTATATAACATATTTAATAATAGTGCGCTTTTACCAGTGACTTTTACAAACTCTGTGCTTGGTGGATAGGTTTCAATAAAATGTTATCGTATACCTCGTTTTTCATTGTTTCGATGTGAAAACCTTATTATTACAATTACTTTAGGACATTTTCTCGATTCGAACTAATTAATTCGTGCGTCGGAGTTGATAATTCGTAGTCTCTACGGAAATCGAGTTTTAGCGCCATTATTAAAAACAGGAATGTGGTTCGATTCGTTGGACAAACAAAACATATCGTTTTTGCTCACGAGCCATAATTAAAATTTTAAACGTTAGTTAAAATGAAAAATGTTAAAAACCATGATATTACGGTAACAACTCGTATACAACTGGAGGTGTTTGTGTAGAGGTTTTCGATCGATTTTAAATAAATGTCATGCGATTTGATCACTTTCCGGTCGCGTTGCAACCAGTGAGCAATACATGACACAATGCATAATACACAATAATAACATGTTCGTTCTTATTCGAACGGTTTATGTTTCAGTCGTATTGCAAATTGAGTATTTGGGATTATTTGTACAAGGATGTTTGTATATTTATTGCAGTTGCTGTTGTTTTAACGAGGTCCAAGAGTAAGATATATATATATATATATATATTCTATATAATACATCGACAACCGGATTTCGTCGTACATTCCGTCACGACGTCACAACGACCATCTCGACTCGTTATCAGCGTGTACAATAATTAATTATCATTATCAATTAGTATTATTCGCGGGAAACCGACGGCGGTCGCGTACGCGAAACCTAAAAAATGTGAATCGGTACTAGGAGTCACGGAGCGGAGTCGTCGTCGTCCGGACCGCGCCGGTTGTGCTGCACGCGCCGCCGTCCCGCGGTGCACACGTTCGCATGGGCCCCTGGTACGTTAGTCCGACTTTTTCCGACGTTCCCGGGACCAAGGCCGACCGCGACTAATCAATCGGCCACGGTCCCCAAAAATTCGAACACAACCTGAAACGGAAACGCTGCCCCGAGCACCGGCGTACAGTCCGTTCTCGTCCGGCCGCTCGGTTCTCGGCGGTCGCGGCCGGAGCTCGGGTTGACTCCGGCTTTGCGGCGGCCCCGACGGACCAGGAGATCATGCGGCGCCGCGCTCGGTTGCCGGTTAACACGCCGTTGCGTCCACACACCGGTCCCGCCGTCTGTCTTTCTGAATCCCTAATAAATAAATATAATTTATTATATACCAAATAATGTATTAGGTATTATATTTATTATTATTATTATTATATATATATATATATATATATAAATTTGACACACCACACACGTGTATATATATATACATATTATTTATATAAAATATGTTATTTTTATATTTTCGTTTCGCTTTGATAATATAATATTGAACTGCACTGCCGTCCGATCAGACCGCGTTATCATATTAATATTATAATATTGCGTAACAATTACACACGCATTATCGAAAAAAAAAATAAAATAAAAATGAAAAAAATAATTTTAATAAAATAACTCGTTGCAGTGAACGGTTTTAAACTCGAAATGCTAACGATCGAATCGCGCCCGAATAACAATCGCACGCGCACAAACATAAAACGTCAACGGAACATTATGGTGTTCGATAAAACGTGCGAAGAAAATATACGACGCCCCGATAATGTGATATTTTGTCGCGCAAGGGCCGTGTTCGGTATTCATATAATTCGTTTTAAATTATAAACCGCCGAAATCATAACGCCGTAATGAACGGGCCATGAATATGAAATTTACTTAGGAACACCTATAATGTTTAATTCTTGTAGTTAATATTATAATACGCGGTGAGTGTTATTACTTCCGGTTGTATCTAAAACATATACTGTATAAACCTAACATGTGTAGTATGATAATTTGCTATACATAAAACATAGTTTTTGGACATTTTTGGTTGATTATCACTATAGTCATTACATCAAAGCTTAACAATGTTTAAATTTATTCGCTGTAGTCTTGTTTTAATTCGTTGCTTTATTTATCAATAAATTATGTTATTAAAATTCATATTGATTTTGAATATCAATAGTTATTATACTAATCATTAAGTAGGTTTTATTACTAGTACATCATTACTTTTGTTTTTATGTACAGTCAAAATATTTTGTAAGACTTATAAAATCAGCAAATTAAATGTTTTTGTATATTTTAACACAAATGTATGTACTATTTATTATGTAAATCTAATACAACATCAGAATTTGAAAAGTTTTTTTTTAAACATTTAAATTCAATCATTTTTTTATCTTTTCAATTTTAACCATATCATTGAATGGTAAATTTAAATAATAAATATTTGATTTATTTTATTATTAAATATGTTATATTTATTATAACCAAATTATAAACAAGTTTAATATACATTATTATATTTTTCATATGCTTATCAGTGTTTAATTTGCAATTAAAAATACTTTTGAAGTGTTGGGATAATCTATGGGATATGAATGTTATAAAACTGGGTTGTAAAAAAGTACAGATAGTTGTTTATTAAAAATTAGCAAAATATATTTTAAAACGTAAAGTGTAACAGTTAAATGCGTTTTACCTTAATGTGGTTGGGCAACCAAACACTATATCAAGGTCTTTAAATCTTGAATATCTAGATTCATCATTTTATAACTATATACATTGATACGCCTACACTAATCTACTTTCTACCATGACACCCATTGATAACTCACCAAGTCTTCTTCAAAAAAATTACGATTTTTTCTCTACGGCTAATATATTTATCACTTCAAAACTAGTATTTCAATTTAAACTTAGTGTTAATAATTACTTTTGAAAAACCATTCAGTTTTTTCGGTTTTTATCAAATTATTTATTATATTCAACATATAATCTTATATTATAGACTGTAAATATTCCACTTAATAAATATAAAAAAAAGCAAATACATACGCACTGTATGCATTAAAGACTAAAATAAGTCTCTTAAGACTTGAATCAAGATAGAAACAATTCAGTAAAAAAAACTTACTGTTTTTATATTTTGATAATTCTTATTACCATTTTTACATTGTTTTATTTACTAAATTTCTTGTAATGGTATAATTTTAGATTCAAATTTAACTGCTACAGTAATTAAATTAGTATTTCAATCCCACAAAAAGAAAATCTTCTATACAACAAATTGAAGTAATTTTAATTTGTTGTTTTTATAGAAGGTGCATTCCAATAAAAAAAAAAAAAAACAATGTAATTTTAAGTTTTAAATTTTTTTCTTTCTATATTTAACATAGGACATAAAATCATACAAATTAACACATTTATAAACATTTATTTTATCAAAAATGACTAAAAAGAATAATGATAGGAAAAAATCTAATAAATTAATTTGCATTTTCTATAATTTCATAATTCGTAATTAAATATAGTATTCAGTTCGGTGACTGAGATGGTGATGGTTGTTGAGATTGTTTTTCAACTTCAAGTTGATGTAATCTTTGAGATGTTTTACCCAAATGAGCAGCCAGCTCACGATTAGCATGTGCATAATACTCTAGCAAATCTAATAGGCAACGTCCATCACGCTGTTCATAACTGCAACAATAACATAAATATTAAAAAATTGCTTTCTAGAATAAAATCATATTATATAAAAAAATGTTTACAACGAAAGTCCTTCAGAATTTGTCTGTTGATTTAATGTAACATCAGTATTCTGTAATACATGAGGTGTCCATCTATCACAATAATTATTTTCATCCCAACCACACACATCTGGCGGAGGTTTTTCAAAATTGAACTTTCTAATGGAATCTGAAATCAAAAATACAAAATATAATAAAATATAAAATGAACAACACTAAACTGTAATCTACTACAAAAATTATATTTCATACATACTAGCATATATTAATGAAGTTATTGTAACACATATAAACTCAATGATAAGTAATACAGCAATTCCATTTTTTGGTGACATTAACATATTAGCATCACAGTATGGTTGCATATCAGCTTCGTCTTGCTGTGCATATATAGCAATAAATATGGCCAATAAAACAGTCCCTGAAAAGAAATTCATAAACTATCATAATTTTAGTTCTCAAAATAATTACTGTATACTGCATAATTTTCTTACACAAGGATACTAATTGAAACGGTATTGCTGCAAGACGACTTAGTCGAGCATGTGCACGTAAGTGTCCACGAGATCTCAATATTTTATTATGTATATGCCGAGCAACATGATCGAGTACCTAAAGGCAGTACAATAGTACTTAGTAATAATAAAGAAAGTGATCAATCAACAACTTACTAAAAATAAAAACCAAACAAAACAATTAGCATAAACTAAAACATATAATGGTTCACATTTATCCTTAGGAGTAGGTAATACTGTTGTTGTAGTCATAATTGGAGATGTTGTATAATAATGTTGTTCAAAATGATAAGAACGCCATGTTATATCATCCATTTCTTTTTCATTAATTTCTTCTCCAAATATTAAAACATTAGATACCAAATACACAGCTAAAAAAGCCAAGGCTGCCTTGAAAATAAAAATCATAAATATTTAACTAGGTATAAACAAATTAAAATTTGGTTATAACTAATCAATATAATGTATTATTTTGTTATTTTAGGACAATGTAAAAGTAAAATGTTTATTAAAATCATAAGGAATATAAGAAAAATAGATGTGTAATTTTACATATATCATATCAACGCCTATTAAATTATTTGAACTTAGTTAAAATTAGTACAATGATTCTAACTTAATAAGTTTAAATGTCAACATTAATTTAAATAAATATAAAACGTATATAATATTTAAGCAAGCAAAATATGACATTGCTAAATTTGTAAATAATTTTCAAAATATGTAAAAATGTTTTTTTTTATTAATATAATATATTCTACTAGGTACTTTTTTGCAAATAAACACAACTTAAAACTAATAGAATGCAATAACATCAAATTATAATTGTATTAAAAGCACTTATAGTATTGATGTTTAAAATAATAATTAAATAATATGATATAATTTGAAAGTTATTTAGGATATATAAATTATAACCAAGTAAGCTTCATCAAAATAAAGATTAATAAAAATATAAAGTTTAGAATTAGATACCTATTTTAATAAAGATTGGAAGTAAGTTTTTAATTTGTATATTAACATATATTATTATATACTTTATAAATTAAAATACTAAGATAAATATTTTGTTTGAAATTAAATGACAAAATTTTTTTCTTACGGTACACAATATATGAATAAAGGTTATCCATGGTTGAAAAATATATGCACTTGATTTTGATTCATTTGCATCCGATAGAGAACAACGACAGTTGTGCTTTTTGATATTGAGAGCGTCGTTGGGAATTAAATTTGTATGATCATTAACATCAAATACAAAATCATTACTATTGATACTATTACAGTCGATACGACTTATGTTGGTTGTTGATACACAACACCTTTGTGGTAAATGTGTATTCGTAGATGGTATATTATCAGTGACCCGAGAATCCATTTCTTTCGAGACTAAACACAACTGTTAGTTATTGATTAACGATAAAGCGTTTTTTCATTGTCAGCTATTACAATTATTTAACTACCTACCTAATATAACATGATTGAATCAGATTGTTTCAATTGATAATTGTATCGTCAATTAGAACGCGGTGCGTTAATAGAAATAATAGTTTACGTTTCCGCGTTTAATTAATATCCGGTTGACGACGAACAATGCAAGGCGGAAGATTCCACTACTGCTGTTTGAAATAAGAAATTTAATAATAAACACTAGTAGCAGACAATGTAATATTGCGTAGGTACTTCATATTAGAATATCAAATTGTCCTTATCAATTTCTCATTTTCATAAGATTATCGACCACATTAGTACAACGAGATAAATGATAAGCAGAACACAATGGTCAGTGATAGACATCGATGTTTACTACTTCTCAAATCGATACCCGTTTGCAAACGTACGTGACCGTCCGGAATCGAAATTTACAATAATTGTCAATCTCGATGCCGGACGACGTTACTACTCTCGACGTCATCTGACCCTAGGAACGGCAATAAAATAGGTATAATTATGTAATGTAGACGGTGGATCAGCTAAAACATTATTTTGTAATCGGTTTCACTTGAGCGTACCGCGCACGTGCGCTGAAAACGAACGGACGATGAAGTTTTCACGTACGTTCGTAAACGCGTTCTCTAATCCGTGATCGTTTGCGGTTGTTATGTTGTGTAAACGATTGACCAGTGTGTCCGCTGCCTACGCGTAACCGTTGTAGTCGGACGCGTACGCAAAGGGGGACGGGATCAAGGATTTAACCCTTTGAAATTCAGGAAAATTATTAAATATGTTTTCATAGAGTAAAAGTGGCATGTAGACTATAACAAGTATGAACATTTAAAACTGAAAACCCTCAAGTATATTTTTGTATGCGCGACTGGTCGGAATACCGGATGTTCGGTATGATATCGTTGATGAAACGAAAAAACGGAAAAAGCAGCCAGAAGTTGCATGTCGCACGGTCAAAAACGTACAGCTGGGCTCAGACGTAGAGTTCGAGTTAATAGTACGAAAGAGCTAATGTCAACCGTATCTTAATCGTTGAAACAAAGACGAGCTTTCTGAAAATTGGTTAACATGCACCACAGAAACTACGTATTATTATTGTTATTTTTTTTTTTTTTTTGTATTTGGTCTAGGTTCCGATTCTACGATATTTGTCTATGTAATAAGTAGGTAACAATTTTCGTGATCGAGTATAAGATTTTATTGCGAACTTTCAAATTTCGTATTGCACGTTTCACGGCAAAAAGTCCGTTGCTGTTCACACAATTTTAGAACTTGTGAAAGACACGGATAAAATGAGAAAGATTAAAGTTACAATTTCAAAAACACTTTTTTTTTTAGCTTCGGTGTACAATTATGGTATTTAATTATTATGATTAAACATAAACTATAATTTGATATTATAATTTCTATTTTATTATCCTAACCTTTCAAAAAACTTAAAAAGAAAAAAAATTGCGGGATGAGAAAAAAAATATATAATGAATATATCAAATATATTAAGTCTTAGTATATTTTTTTCGTACTGCGAGTCTATGATTTATGTACTTGGATTGACCTATCGCTCATTGGTCGATTTTAATTATTTTATACATCATTATTCTTCAATAGTTTTTATAAGAATTTATATTTTTTATACATATTTATATATATATATTGTAACGTTATAGAAATTCACTCCTATAAATAAATTTATGAAATTCATGTAAGTCTATCGTAAAATTCAAATAAATTTCGCTTTAAATATTAATATAATTAATTATAAACATTAAATAAGTACACGAAACACATCTGTGGTTGAACATTTATTCTGTTGTTCTCCTTTAATTGAATATTAAATTCGTGATAACTTACCTTTATGCTATGTTTAGTGACATTTTAAGAATAAACAAATTAACAAAAAAAAAAAAAAGAAAAATTATGTTAATTTAAGTTGATAAAAAAAAAAAAAAAATTTAGTATTGAAAAATGTAAAATGATATTCTTCTAAACAATGAATACTAAATTACTATATTAATTAAATTAAATCATCTATTAATTAATTAATCATCTAAGTTTATTGCAGAATATTTGTTTACAACAATTAATAAAAGTAAATTTAATCGAGCGGAGTTCTTAATACATTTTAATATTGTGAGTGGTTGTAGAAAGTTTAAACATTTTTTCAGCGGAGGGTCAATATTTTTAATACTAGGTACGTATTTCATAGATATGTATTTATTCACAAGATAATGATTTTGATAATAATTATTTTATAGTACCTACTAAATAGAAAACCTTCTCTCAGGAACATCCCTGGGTATAAAACTACTCAGTTTAAGTTCAATATTATTTATAATGGATGTATAATATAAATATATATGCTCTAAAAAGTTTAAATCTAAGAAGTATTATTCATTAAAATTTTTTTCAGAAATTCGGTATCAAAATTAAAAAAATGTACAAGTTAATCTTTATTCATTTATTGTACCTATAAAAAATGTAGATGCCGATATATAATTAAATTTAAAACATTAAACAACAATTTGTTTCTCGTACTCGTCTAATACATGTATTAAAATGGCGAAGTAAAAATATGAGATATTAAAAAAAAAAAAAAAAAATGATTAAAATATTGATACTATTCATTTAACCACATAATAGTTCTATAAATACCATTGAAATTACAAAAAATTTTAAAAAAATGTATTACTAGATATCAAAATTACTAAGTTAATCTTAATAAACAGGTAATTATACCGTTAAATCTATTTGTTTTACATTTATTGAAATGCAAAACTGTTTTATGCAAAAAAAAGTCTAGATGTGGTGCATACCGAAAAATATTATCATGCGAATAAAAACTGTATTATTAAAATTATAATTTATGTATGAAAAATGTGAAAATGCTGGTAAACATTTTGCGCAGGCACTGAAATGGTGCAAATGCAAGACACCATTAAAGGCTTAACCTATTATTCAACTTTATTATATACTTATTCATGAATATGCCCTAGACTTCCGTGAAAGAGGGTTCTTGAGATTAAAATTCATTTTTTTTCGAATATTTATTTAATTTTGGGTGTATTTCATTTTCAACAAACAATAATTATTAAATTCGATGTACACTTAACAATTATAAATTATACAATTTTTTGATTTAAATCATCACATAATATATACATATACATAGGTTAGGTCATAATATATACATATACATAGGTCTATTATATTTATATAACATGTTATATTATATAATATATATTTATATTAAGCAATTTATAAATACATTATTCATTTGAGTGGCGTGATTGAAGTTTCTATTGATAAACGTTAATAATATCTGTGTATATTATATTATTTCTTTTTTTTTTTTATATATATTCTCATTTGTAACCGATAACTGTAGTTACAGTACATTCAGGCACGTGCGCTTGTACACTGTGGATCAGATTAAATAGACATATCTTCAATAAACATAGTTGGTATGTTGTCAATACTAAGTAATACTAAGTCCATAGTCTACATTTTTTATTTGCTTATTGTCACATTTAATTAAATCATTATATGAATAGTTCAATATTGTAGGTATTCATTTGAATTAAAATGCATTACAGATCTTAAAACGAAAAATAAAAATTTGTTATTACAATAGAAACGTACGCGTATAAATATGAATCATTCAATTATGAAGTTATAGTAGGAATATATGGTATAAATACCTATACCTTAATATCCTATATATATATATGTATAAAAAAAATTAAGTTTCGCAAAGTAATCACTCATCTTTAAAAACATAGTTTTGCCGATTATTTTTATAAAATGTTATATGTCTTGTAGTATGGTGATCTCCGACCGATACTGGACTCTTTATTAAAAAAACCTTTATGTGTGTTTCAGTTGAAATGTACTTATATACTTCCTTATTTTTCTTTCGTCTAAATTTTGACAAAAAAATAATTTAGTATTAGTTTGAATAAAAATGTTATCGGTTTGGACGTACTGTAAAAGCATATGATAGAACCACGATAATAAAAATTGGAAAATATTGTGTACTTTTTTTCGCAATTACAATAAAATAAAAATTAATTTTCGATTTAAATACATTTTATAATACGTATATTGTACATCGATGGATAATATTATTCTATAAGTATTCAGATTGACGCAATGTGATAATATTGTAGAAATACCAAATTTTTAAATAATCTTATACCAGAAATTTTAATTTATATTTCATTCGTTCATTCTGTATACAAAATAACAAAACGTCACGAATGTAAGAAAACCTAATCATATTATCAATATTGTTGTTGACTTGTTGCCTATCGCGGTCGGCACTCGTTGTGAGGTTATCTAATCTTTATTGCCTGTTGTAGCGTGGACGCCGGCCAGAGTCACATTTTTATTCCTTATTACACATTAATTTAATAGTTATCGTAGTCAAGTGTCAACACTATTAAACGAGTAATTGGTTTATTAATTTAATGACATGATTAATGAATATATATAATTATCAATATAAACTGTGACAAGTGCACTAATTAAACGTCATATTATTATAATTTTGTTTATAGTATTTTGAACAGGATGGCGGACCTAGTTGAAGTAGTGGCGAAAAAAGCTAAGATTGATGAACCAGTAAAAGAAGACGATTGGAAGAATTCCGTTGCAGATGCATATTTTGCCGAATTCAGACCTGATCGCGAAAGCCGGTGTACATGGAATAAAAATTCAACTGTGAAAGAATCACCTCACTCGCACTTTGATAATACGTAATTTCATGCATTCATTTAAAATTAATGATTATACCAATATGAAGTTTTTTTAATTCACAGGAACAAAAAAGGTGAAATCTTACCAAATATACTGCATGCTATTGGACACACACCTTTAGTCAGGTTAAATAAAATACCATTATCAGAGGGCATTGAATGCGAGATTTGTAAGCTCATTTATACTTAATACATACATAATTATGTATTTGTAGTATGTATTTATATTTGTTTTTGAGTTTAGTAGCCAAATGTGAATTTTTAAATCCGGGTGGTAGTACTAAAGACAGAATCGGGTGGAAAATGGTTGAAGACGCTGAAAAAGAGGGCTTGTTAAAACCTGGAATAACAATAATTGAACCTTCATCGGGAAACACTGGTATGTATACAATTTATACCTCTATTATACTTATAAATACATGTACTGTTATTTTATCATAGGCATTGGTTTGGCCATGGCAGCTGCAGTTAAAGGATATAAATGTGTAGTAGTGATGCCAATGAAAATGTCTCGTGAAAAAGTAGATGCATTACGATTGTTGGGTGCAAAAATTATACGTACACCTACAACAGCAGCATTTGATGATTTGACTGGTTTAATACGTGTAGCTCATAAATTACATATGGAGGATCCTGCAAATACAATAATCCTCGATCAGGTAAACCATTTTATAAGTATGCTCTAGAATGACTTATGTAAATATTTTTTGTTTCAGTATCGTAATAAAAATAATCCATTGGCACATTTTGATGCAACTGGACAAGAACTATTAGAACAAACTAACTATAAAATTGATGCTGTGGTTGCTGGTACTGGTACAGGTGGTACTATTACGGGTATTGGTAGGAAATTGAAGCAAGAACTCGGAGACAGTTGTCGCATAATAGCAGCTGATCCATATGGTAGTATTTTGGCATTGCCTGAAAATCTTAATAAAACAGATATAGAGATATATGATGTTGAAGGTATTGGTTATGATTTTGTACCAACAGTATTAGGTAAGTATTAAGTAAGCCTAAATTTATTTTAAATCTAATTAAGTTTTGATTTATAAAAATGTCATTACAGATAGATCTGTTGTTGATGTATGGTTCAAGACTGATGACAAACAAGCATTTCCCATGGCCAGAAGGTTGGCACGTGAAGAAGGCTTATTGTGTGGTAATACTTTATCAAAATAAAATAATATTTACTGTACTTATACTTATATTAATTTGTGACAATATTATGTAGGCGGAAGTAGTGGTTCAGCAATGTACGTTGCTCTACAGGTAGCCAAGACTATGAAAAAAGGTCAAAGATTAGTAGTTATATTGCCTGATGGTATACGCAACTATATGTCTAAGTTTGTTCAAGATGAATGGATGCAAGAAAAGGGACATGCATTGATTGATGATGAACAACAAACAGAATTAAAAAATTAAGATGAAGGTATTTTCTTTAAATAATAATTTTTATTGTATACTAATATAAATATCAAATAGAAAAGATGTGTTACATTTTGTTTTAAGTCTAACAATAATATTTTTAATTATATAAGAATTTTAATTGAAATACGAGAATTTAAAAAAAATATATTATTATAATACTATGATTAATTGTCACTGGGATATTTTTTTATCATGTATAAAATAATATGAATTATATAAATATTGTAATATTTATATCAACAGTAATATAAAATATATATTATTCATATAAAAATCATAATTCTGTGTACTTTGTTGTAAAGTTGTTTACAAGAATATGAGATAAAAAATAAAATAAAATATAATTTCTAGAGTAAAATATTCTCAAATATAATGAAATAATAATTTTAAGAGGTAGATATTTGATTATTAATAAATCTATTTTTAGGTAAAATTATTTCATATGACAATATGAATAGGATTTAAATTTAGGTAATTAATAAATTTAAGTAAAAATATATCATTTTTCTTTATCCAAATTAATATTTTCAATAAAATCAACTGATTTTATTTATATTATCATGTTTGGATTAAAAAATATGAAAAATTAAGTTGGTTAGTTCAGAAAAATATTCAGTTTTATTATATTTTTGACAAGAAAACAATTTTGTAATAAGGATATAGTAAAATATTCTGATAAAAACAATATTAAAATAGTTTATGATTTTAAAATAAATATAACCACCTTAAGTTATAAAACACTTACACACAGATGTAGCCCTAATATATAAATATATTTTTCATACAGTAATTATATTTAGTATTTTTTTTTTTTTTGTATAGATATTTTATATTACAGCTTCATTGATATAAATTTGTATATATTTATGTATTTTGTAATAAAAATAATAACATCATAAGAACATTTAATACAAATAACATTAGTAATACTATAAATTAACATTATTTTTAACTGAAATTTATAGTTATATATGTATAAAAAAAAGAGTACTAAAAGAATATTTAATGTTAATGTATATTGTTTATAATTACAGACCGAAATAATCATTTAAAATAGCCCAGATAACATGATAATATTAATTAAAAATCATAATAAGATATGAAAAAAATATATTTTTTTATTAAAATAATAAAATATAAAATTAAAATTAAAAATTATTAATTGGTTAAGTCTTGTACATTAATGTATAAATAAATAAATAGTTTTTAAATAGAAATAAATAAATCAATAAAAGCTTAGTCTGAAGAATTATTATATCTGTAAAGTACGATCAGTTTCAAATTAAAAATTCATCATTAAATGTATATAAAGTTAATTCTTTGAGGGGCGGTGGTTAGCTAACTAACCACATACTTCATGACACTTAAGGGGCAGTGGTTAGTAAAACAAACCACTTATATAAGTATTTTTATTATTTTTTTGGCGGTGATTAGCAGCTATGACCACATAAATACATATGTTAAATGAATAAAATACTAGATGGCGCTGTTGTTTGATTTTATACAAAATTTTTTATGTTATTTAGCAATAAATTATATAATATCATTGTAAACTATACTTTTCTATACTGTCTTATGAACAAAAATATAATAATAGTTAGTAAATTATATTTTATAAATTACATTAATATACATATATATATATATATATATATATATATATATATAAATATAAATTAACATAAATTTATAACTGTACAATATTATAATTCTATGACTATTAGAGAGTAAAAGAGTAACTGAATTTGCCAATGAATTATTATCCATGTTGTTGATATATCAAAAAATGTTACAGAGTGACATTGGTTGCGATTTTCTAAATCCTGCAATCAAAGAACTTTAAGTCCTTTGACCAAAATATATTATCGTGCATGGTCATCCTAGACACCCTCAATATCAGTAAAGTATTGAGAGTTCTAATCAGGATGTAGACCAAATATTACGAGCATGGATGGTTGATAATAAATCCAAAAAGTGGAGCATTGGATTGTTCGATTCCGAAAAAATAGTTAAGTTCAGTGAATAATTGAACTTAGTCAGTTTTCAATCATCATTTATATTAAACCGTAAAAAATAAAATAAATTGAATGTGGCTAGGACATTTTTTTAAAATTCAAAGTTACTAAACGAAATCATTGGTACGTAATTTGGGCTTCAGTCGTTTCCGCCAAAAAACTTGATTTTCGTTTCCACCAAATTTATTTCTACACAACTGTCTAAATTATAGTTTGAGAACCATTTAGAGTTACCCAAGGGCCACCATGAAGAGGCGGTTCTTATTGGCCCTTAAAAAATTGTTTAACTTCATTTTCGGATTCATATTTTTGAACTTAAATTGAATTTTATAATTAAATTTGTATATATATAAAGTCAAATATTTTTTATAATTCTATTAATTATTTATTATTTCAAATAATTGTTTCATACTTATTTTAAAAACGTCATTCTTGAAATTTTTTATTTTTATATATTCTTTTATTGCGTTTGTTGTATTTATTAATCGTTTTTTTTATATTACAGAATAATCATTACAGAATTATTACAGAATATTACAGAATAATTTATAATATATATAAATATAAATTCTATTATATTCAATAAATACGTATATTATTCAGTGGATAATATTCACGATTCACATTGCTATGTTGTCACAGTATTGACACATTCGATCACAGAATTCCAATCCCGATAACACAGACACTACGCATGATATAGGTTATAACTAAAGAGCGGATTTAATTGATATTGCAATTTTTTATTGATACCCAGTAAATCAAATCTGATAAAATATGTATTCGAATCAGATTAATTACAGTCTTCCTATTTAATTTAATAATGCAATTTTTTGCAATTATTGCAATTTTTGTATACTTCACGTGATAAAATATACAAATTATTATTTCCAAAGTGATTTTACATAAAAAATATAACTTCGACGTAAATTTTTACAAGTAGTTAAATGTAGTTTTTAAAATTATATTTATCTGAGTCATCCACAAAACTCACAAGTTTAGATGAATCAAATAGTCAATTACTTAATAGTGTAAACATATTTAGTATAAATACTAAATAAATAAATACTAAACAAATACTAGCTAAATAAAAATATTTAGTATAAATATTTCTATAAATATTCCCGGTCCCAATGGAAAAATAGTTAAAGATAAATTAAAATATGTCTTAGAAAAAAATGAAGGGTATAAAACTATTAAAACTTACTCTTAAGATTATGACAGGTAATCAAAATGTTTATTTAGATACATCACCCAATTTTTTAAACTATTTTAAATATGCATCGATAACAAGTGTCGACGTAAAACGTATTTTTTCATTATACAAACATATTTTAAGTAACAGACGATACAATTTTCAAGAACACAATTTAGAGATGTATTTAATTATAAATTTTTATTCAAAATATGATATACTTTGTAAATATTATATTGATGTCCATAATATTATTTAAGTAAGTAATTAATGATTATATATTTGATATGATTTTACTATGTAATTTTAATGTATTTCATTGAAATTTTAACATATTTATACTGCAATTTTGGCTTCTTTTTAGTGCAATATTAAGATATTTTTAATGCAATTATATCCGGTCTTTAGTTATAACTTATAATATTACAGTCGAGTCGCGATAACTTGAAAAACTTGACAATTAGAATTGTGTTTTATTCCTCTAGAAAATTCTTCCACTATAAATTAGTTAGATATCTCGAATAATACATATCTCTAAGTGAATTTTTACCCCCTTCAACTTCGAGTAATCGCGACTTGACTGTATATAGTTCGATTTATATTTATTTATAATGCGTGGAAATTATTGAACGTAAAATCAATTATCTCTTATAATATAAAATAATGGCTTATCCTGAATCTCGATATTTATCGATAATCGATAGAACTGCAGATAAACAAGGGGTTCTCAAACGCTATCGCAATAATATAAGTAGGAATAGATTTGGCGGAAACGAAAATCGAACCTTTTCGTTTTGGCGGAAACGAAAATCAAGTTTTTTGGCGGAAACGATGACCACCCCGTAATTTAATTCAATATTTCTAATTTGACATATTTAAATTTCTATGTATTAGCTGGTAAATTTTTTTTAAAAATTCTTTACGGTATATTGCCACTGCAATGTGGCCAAATCTTTATGAAGTAAAAAATTCATTTTTTTTTTAATATTTTTAATATTTACTAAAACATAATAAAAATAGGTAATAATAATAAAAATAAATATAATTATAAAATAAGAATATATTAATAACATTTTTTGTAAGTTTATAATAGTTAAGTTTCTTTTCCCTATGCTTTTTGAATACATTTTTTTTGTTTCGTATTTTTTTAAGAAAATAATTTAAAGAAAGATTAATAAAAAATATGGTAATATAGAAGAGCAAATCATGTTACTTTGATTGCAATTAAAATTGATAATTTAATTTTTTAAAATTCGTAAATCCCGAGCTACGTTTTGTTTTACTAAATCAATGTTCACATGTAAAAGTTCAATCTAATTAGTTTTTAAAATTAATAAAATATTTTATAATTTATTTTTCAATGTATTTTTGTGTTGACCTTTTTGTCATACTCGTGTAAGTAAATTACTTTGTACAATGACGAAGCACGTTATATAATTTCATGACTTAGCTGTGGACACTGACAACGTACTTACACTATTTACGGCGTTGTTTTCCACCCTTATTTGCCACATGTTTCATTACCACCTTTGTAATTTTATCACTTGCGTCTGCATTAGGTGTAGACAACTTCTTGTAATACTTGTTTAGAAAACTTTGGATATAATTATAATAATAATCGTAATAATTTCAAATACCTTTGGCGCTATATGTAGTCTTAAATTGTCTTGTTATATAATAACGCGAAATGTTCAGAAGTATTCGTCCCGAACGCAGAAATGTTCACACCTCTCCAGGAATGCACGTTAACCAATCGGACTACCGATTTGATACAACTAAATGTTTTCATTTAGGTTTATAATTGTTAATAGGCAATAACCTATCTGAGATTTCGAACGGATTGAAAAAGTTAATATCGGTGCTGCAATATTTTGTAAAAGTCATAATTATTTTTAATAATAAAGAAGTTATTTAAAAGGTTATAAACACATTTATTATTGGGATTTGAAAACTGATATTGCTTACGAGATGTAATTTATAAAATTGATTTCTTTATTTTCCTAGGAAATTGTATAAAATATAAAAAAGTAGAATTTGTGAAGTTGAAAATCTTCAATCATTTTGTTTAATAATTTAATTCATATAATTTTGACAATTATTTGTATACAATTTAAAATCATAACGAAATGTTATGAAGTAAACTTTGTGCGTTTTACTATGGATTAAATAGCTTAAATATATACTTTTGAACATTTTTAAAATTTGTTATTAAGACTTATAGTTGTAGTTTTAATAAACAATCGAACTGTATTTTGACTTGGTTTAAAGTGTAAACAATATAAAATCTTATAAAAATATTTCAAAAACTAAATCAATAACTATTTTTATAAAGGAATCATAATAACTAAAATAATTTAAACTTTACTTTATAAAGTTATACTTAATTTGTTTTTAGAGTGTAATGACTAGGGTTCGGATGTTGATGCATTTTGCATTTTTTTTCGAACTTTTTAGATGATGCTATCGTGGTCATAAATGTGTTTCATTAGCATGTTAATCCAAATAACTAATTTTTATTTTGTATTTTTTTTTTTGCATTTTTTGGTATTTGTTACTTTTTAAGTCATTTTTTGACATTTTTAGGTAATTTTTCCACATCTTTAGTCATTTTTACTGATTTCATAGTAGTTTATTTCTTATCGAATATTATGCCGAAACTAACTTCCGATTTTATCTCATCGATTACATTCGTCGTTATCGTGTTGGTAGTGTTATTCAGGGGCGGATCTAGGGGGGGGGTTTAGGGGGTCAACTGACCCACAGTTATATTTGTTGACAAAATTGGCCTCTGGAAATTTTTTTCTCATTTTAAACCTTGATTTGGACTCTTGGACAGTTGGCCCATCGGAGTTACTTGAAAAATGAATGCCATGTATATTCAAAATTTAAAATTTTTCTATTCATAATTTATATTTTGAACTATATCGTTTTAGTAGAAAATTAAGTAAATCATATTTTACTTCGTACGTTTGTTGCGCTGTTAAAATTAGATTATATTTATTAATCGTAAATAAGTCATTATCGGTGGTATCACTGATTCTAAAATATAATATAAATATACTTGTACACTTTTATGAGCATATTGTGTTTTTTTTTTACAAGGTATTAATTTCTAATTCAGTTTCATCCGTAATAAATAGCCTCTTGAAATAGCTTGACCTACAGTTCTCTGACTCTGGATCCGTCCCTGGTATTATTGTTTATAGTATTATACCTACATTTCATATTTTTTCCTAATATTCGATTAGTATCCGATATTATCTCGTCGATTACAGTCGTTGTTTCATTGTTATGTTATAGTGAATAGTACCTATTATATTTAAATTTTATTATTTTTTCGTAATATTTTCGAAATGGCAAAAATTTAAACGTCGGTTAGTGGCTCATCTACGTCTCCCAATCACTTCAGTGGATGTGAAGAGGTTTTTCAAAATATAAATATTTAATAGCAGATAATCGCTATTGATTTACTTTTGATAACATCAAATATACTCTAATCGTACAATGTAATAATTTTGATTTTTGAGTAATTTGTAAGCTTTGGTAAATTTATAAAACAAATGCTTGTCATTTTTTTATTTCATATTTTAAGGACATTTGTTGCAATTTTTATGTCATATTTTGAGTAATTTGCAAGGTTTGATAAATTTATATAGAATGTTATAGTAAAATATAATAAAATATTTAAAAAAATGTATTTTTATTAATTTAAAACAAATATTTGTATTTATTTAGGTCATTTTTTGTCATTTTTATGTCAAATTTTCATCTTTTTTTATGTCATTGTTTAATGTTTTTAAGGTCATCAACTTCCGAGTCCTACTAATGACTATTGTCTTATATGATTATTATGAATAAAAATTATATTACAACCATATATTTGAAAAAAAGGAGTTGATTGTCGACTGTTCAGTTTCTTTATAATCTTATTCGTAATTTGTTGTCTTTAACTCGACTTCTTGTCTTACAAAACAAAAGCGATGTACAATAAATTCCCCGGGGGTGGCACACGCATTATCATATGTACATAAATGTTTTTTATGTTTTTTTGGGTTTCCACAACAAAAACTTGTGGCTTAATGATAAATCACCACTATAAGATATTTGGATATTTCATCAAAACGGTTGAATGCAATTTATCAACACCAGGAATATTTTGTATATTTTTGACTAAAAATCGACATACTTATCTTATGTTTTTAATATTGAGGATGATATGATATATAATACATGTGTCGTGATTCATGACGCATGAGCCATTATGGTCATAATACAAACGATTTATGTACATCGATTTACCGTGTATCTATTTTCATTGTTGTCATTGGCAGAGCTGGATTTAGGATTTGTAAACTCCTAGGCTCAACTGTGGTGTGAGCCCTATCACAGGGCTTTTAGGAAATAGGAAAAGCAAATGCAAAATAAAGGAACTAAGTCCCCTCTAAAATATAGATTTTTTATATTTCCCAACATTTAACAATTATATATATATATATATATATATATATATATATATACATATTATACATGTACGATTATATATATAACGGGTGATTCATTTACAGGCACATACTATTTATAAATGAGATTTTATGATAGATAAATCGTGAGTCGCGTATCAAACTGTCGTGATATTTTGGTTGAGTGTTGTTAACATTTTATCATGTGAATTAACCCGACACAAGGTTTACAAATTATTCAACTGCTTTAAAAAAATCAGCGTTTTACGAGAATTGTTTTTCGTAAGCTCAGAAAAACTTTGGGTCTGCGTAATCGGCCTATCGAACGCAAAGATTCGCTACACATTGTAAAGTTTGTAACTCAATTTTCATTATTGGATAATACACAACCTAATAGGCCTCATCCAGCATACAACGAAAAAAAAAATATTGGCAGTAGCTGGTGGTGTACGCGAATACCGTTATGAATCGATTCGGCGTTGTTCTCAGCTTGGTGTATTTTACGAATGGACCTGGTTTTAAAAGCATACAAATTCAACTCGTGCAAAAATTGAAGTCGTTTGTCCTTCCGAATCGTCATAATTTTAGTACACAGGCTCTTGAAAAGTTCGAAGAAGATACATTGTTTTTGACCAAAATCTTGTCTGCAATGAGGTCCATTTTTTGGGTTACGTCAACAAGAAGAACTATTGTATTTGGGATGAAGAGCTACCCGAAAATCTTTTTTCTTTGAGCCTATGAAGTGGCGTAATTGAGAATGTTTCATGGAGGGGGGGATCCAAATAAATTTTTATGGCAAACTTATGGAGGCAATGCACTTTATCTAAAGTTATTGAAATTAAACGTGGAAACAAAACACTAGTACTAAACAACTTTAAATTTTTTATTGTATCAGTTAACAAATATCAACTAATTTTATATATATTTACAATTTACATAACTAAGGTATCGTATATCATAATATATCATTTTTTTCACCTTTTTATACCTGACAATTTTTTTTAAATAAAATTTAACATTTTCCAACCTGTTGTATTTATTTTATAATTCCTTTACATTTATTGAATTAATATTATATGTTAAATAAAATTATTGCTGTGCTATAGCTTTTAATTTAAGCGTAATATACAATTGTTTTGGTAAAAACGTGGTCAATATCTCATTTGGTGGAAAAGGGAAAGATACACTTTTAGTGGAAACAAGTATTGGTGGAAAAGGGAAAGGTCTACTTTTGGTGGAAACGAGCATCATCAAATTTAACATAGATACCTCCAAAACTTTCAGAATGGGTTGAAAATTTTTCTTCTAGTTGTTTGTATAAAAAAGTCTAAGTAAAGTATAAATACTTACACTTTGTAGTATTCTTCAACACTTAAATTGGGATCTGGGTTTGCTCGATTTACTTGTCGTTTAGATATTGTTATAGTACTCAAGTCTACATCTATAATTACTGGCATCTCCTATTACAAATGTCAAATATAAACATAATTAATTTCATATAATTTATATAATAATACACTTTATTTTAGTATACTTACTTTTGCAAGCAAAAACAATTTGTGAAATTCAGTATCACAATTCAATATATTTTTTAATACAATGATAATATCTTCAGTAAGGCATACTGTTTCTCTTAAATCAATTTTTTCTCTTTGTAGCAACTTACACGATGGTAATCCAAAAGAAAAAATCTAGAAAAATATTTTATTATAAAATAAAATAAATTATAATTATTAATTACTATTTACTTATATAAATTGTAAGGATATAAGAAATTTTGAATCAATAGTTTTTAATAGTATATTAGCTTCTGTTGCAGTGGAATCATTCTAATTAGAAATATTTTCTAATGATTCAACTACGAATGCAAATAGTTCAATGAAATCTGTTACCGCATCATAACGCTGCACCCATCGTGTAGCACATAATCTTTTTAAAGTTTTAATCTTAGGATCCTCATTACTATTTTTAATGTTTGTTAAAAGACCATTTTGACGTTTTGGTGTATTAAAGAAAACATAGAATTTTACAGATAAATATTTATTATCGGGGTTTTCTTTTAGTTTCATAATAATTTATAAGTTTGTATTTGTGCTATTTGTAGGCTTAAGACAATATATAAATACAGTTCATGGGGAAGATCTATCCCCCATACCCCCCCCCCCCCCTTAATTACGCTCCTGAATCTATGTATAGTCAAAATTACCCATAGTCAATTCTACGACAGATGAGTTGGAAGCCAACAATATCACACAAGTCATTTGCCAAATACCAGTCGAAATGATTGGAGGTGTCATTGAAAATTGTGGAAATTGAATGGACCACGTTATCTGCAGTTACAGCCAACGTTCAAAAAAAGATATAATACTTAATAAATAAATGTAAATAATTGTTTTTTTTTTTTTTTTTTATAACTATAAAGATAAACAGATATAAAAGAATTTTTAAAAAAGTACCTTTAAATGAATCATCCTTTACGTATCGACTTCATTCGTATTCGAGGAGACAAAAAATTAAATTAAAATTTCACATGACTAATTAATTAATTTCAAAAAACGTGACGAAAAATACACAAGGACAGACGTTCCCCACCTAGTCTTCAATACATCACAGCATAATCCCCTTGTGGCCTATCATTTTGCTCCAGCCCCGAAACAAACACACGTGCTCGTCAATTCAACGGTGAGACATCAAACTCGCGTATTAGCATGTAGGTCGTGTACGTACAGTACTGACACGCGCGTGCGGTAACAAAACATCGGTATAATATAATAATAACGCGTACGAACCGTATATTTCTATGTCTATATATATATATATTATTAAATTATCACGCGTATGTGTATTATTTGAGCACATATGTACTTATGATTATTGTTATTATTTTCGAGGCGATGAACATCTTCTGTGTACCGTCGGTACGTTCGGTGCCACTGCCGCGCAGGCATATATCGTTATTTTTCACAAAAAAAAAAAAAAGTAAGTTTATTATTAAAAGCACTAACGGCGACGAGGGAAAGCGTTAATAAAACGTCAACAAAACTACTATACCGCGGCGAGTTTATTATTATTATTACAATTTTACAACGTCGCCGTTTTCGTCGTCTTCGGCGACGGTATGTGTCGACGCGCGATGCAAATATTATTATTACCGCGACGTATTGTTATTGTTATTCGCGAACCGGCAAATCGCCGTCACGTAGAAGAGAAAATTATATTATTATTATTATTATTATTATTATCGTAAAAACCAACTGTTGTGCGGCGGCGGTGGCAGCGTAGACCGGGACGTGCGGGTGAGACGGCGATGAGGTGTTAAAGGAAAAAAATAAAAAAATAAAAAATAAGAAGAATAAAAAAAATCTTACGCCGACTGAGCGACGCGTATTATAAAAAGATTATTAGGTACAACGGTGTTTACCGTCTCTCCTCCACCTACATCCGAGGGAACATCTCTGCGCCGCTTTCGCTCGCGCCCGACACTTGGCTGTATTATCGTCATTATTGTATTATTTTTATTATCATTATTATTATTGTTTGTAATCGTGATGATTATTATTATTCGCGTACATCACCGTCTTTCCTCTCGTTTTTTATCCTCACTATTTTTGTTAGGGCCGTTGCTTTTGGGGTTTATCATAATATCCTCTCGCCCCGCCCGGCCACGCACGCTCCCCCGTGTTCCGCGAGTCAAATGTCAGCTGAACGGTTCCCTCGGCGCGGACTGTACAACAAAAACACGAACCTCCCTGAAAGTACGTAAAATAACATCATCGAATAGTCTCGTAAGTACGTACCGTAAGTAAAAGCAAATAAGAAATTTATGGTTGTTCATTAACGCTATGGACTTTAGTTCATACGTTATCGATGCATAAAAACTGAAAAAGTAATAACTAAATATTACTTGGAAATAATTCGGATAAATAATTGAAAAAACGGATGGCAGATTTTTTTTTAGATTTAATTTGTTATTTATAACATTTATTGCGTACTATTTTCATTTTAAGACGATTTGATGTACTTCGCTGACACAAATAATCACGTATTTTTTAATTTAAAAAAGTACTACTTTACCAACTATTTGAAATTATTCGACGTTCTTTAAAATACGTTTTATATTTGCACGAGATATATAGTTTTTTTCTCAGTCTCCCACTATAATTTAATTTAATTTTTGTAACGCTGACTTTGTGACAGAAATTCAACGATTTTCCTGTACATAATTGATATATTAATACATTGTTATAAGTCAGTAAAATATTCCATATTTTCCGCGAAAAATTTGAAAATAAAATTAGGATCTTTAAACAATTATTTTTATAATTTTTCAATCTATTTATTTATATATATATATATATATATATTCTATATATTTTCAATTCTTATGTGGAATAAAACATGTTTAAAATACAACGATAATAAATAATGTTGACATCATTGTGATACATCACAGAACACGCTTTGCTTGATAATATTCGAGTGGGCCTATGTATAATAAATATGCATACATAAAACTCGAAACCGGCTTAAGATTAAATGGTTATTTAGTCCTCGGTCGGGAAAAGGATGGCTGCGCGCCATGAGCTCTGAAATTGTGTAGTAAAATAAAGTCGTGTTTTTATGATTTCCATTATAAAAACGCTTTCGGGAAGCCGTCATGAATACTTTGACCGACAATGAAAATTAAAAGATAAGTGCAATATTTAATAATACACCAGGCTATATATTTTTAAAATTAATTTTTACCGGCAATTTTATAAGAAGGATATTTTATTATCATTTGTATAGTCTTTTGAAATTTTAACTAAATAAATATAAAATAAGACAAAACAAAAGCATTGCAAGTTTTTTTTGACGAAGTTTAGGTTTTAGAACAATATATATGCAAATTAACAAGACTATTTAAGATTAAATTTAAACATTTCACAATAAATCATAACTGAATAATATGCAAAATAAAGATCCTGAACATAGCTCAAGAAAAGTATTTTCATACTTACACATACATATTCGTAAAATATGTTAATTTTAATGTTTGAATTAAAATATAAAACTAAAAATATATTATGTTGTTGCAAAATTTCAATACTATGCATTCCATACTAATTACTCGTATAACCGATTAGTTCATCGATCTCACAATACGATGTCTTAATTTATAGAAAAATAGACAAATATATTTTTAATTAAAAGAAAATCAATAATTTAATAAATTAACTTACATTTTACACCTGTTTAATGTTTATCTAAAAACATTATTTGTAGTTAATGATTTGTCAACTATAATTATGCCATACTAACTTTTTTATTTTTGCGTTATTATTTTACGTAATGAATATTTTTGACAAAGCTATTCATGAATAAATTTATCGTTACAATATTTGGAGTCAATAAAACATTCTGAAATAGTATTTTTTATTATTTTTGTTTAGATGGCGTGGATAACTGTGGATTATGGAACATAATATTTAAAACCAACATTGAATCGCACATTATATTGAAATTTTTAATGATTTATTAAAAAAAAAAAAAAAAAAAAAAATTAAAAATGGAATTACTATTCGAAGTTTGTAAAACTGATACAAATTCAAAAATCTAATATGATAGTAGTTATTTGACATTTATGTAATACCGTAGTTTTAATATTTAAAACACACAATATTTTCTTCTTCTCCGATAAAGCATTATTAATTTTGGCTAATATTAAAAACCTCTTCTCCTATTGCTGATTGCAAATTAAATTTTTACAATAAAATTAACTTTATATTTTTATTGCTATCGAACAGATGAACAAAAATACTATCAAAATGTTAATATCAAACAATATTGATTTGCTGTAATGATTAATAATTGAGGCAAAATAAATTAAAAAAAAAAAAAAAAAAAAAAAACAATATTGAAACAAAAAATAAAAAAAATGGTTAAGATTAAATGATTATACTTTATTGTCTTTAAATTAAAATAGTCCAATGGTAATGTAAAAACAAGGCTAGTAGGAATGCAAGTATAAAATACAGGTATTTTTGAATCTATCAAATTGGTTTTTTTTTTAACTTGTATTGTTTGAGCGTTTTGGGATATCACAATTGAAAACTTGCCAAAGCACCTTTTGAATATACTATAGATGTACATTTAATACATCATTACATTAATCTTACCGTACATTTAATTTAATAGTTGCATATATCCGGAAAACCATGTGATAAAAAAATAAATATAACATGAAGAACAAGATTATGAACTATTTTAATCTACGTATACGTACAAAATAGAGTTCATTTTAATGGATTTTTTGGAGCACAGTGAGTTTTTGGTCTTCGTTAGTATACGCAGTTAACCTACTACAGTAGCACTTTGCGGTTTAAGTAGGAATTGATTAATATGAATTATAATTTGTATGACTAAATGACGAATACGGAAATCCGTTATTTCAATCAGAAATCTCACACCAATTAAAATTCGTTACACATCTTGTGAACAATAGAAATATTCATCATACTTATTTTTGTTTGAACGAGTTTGATTCGTTTTGACTCAGCTTCATGGTAAATCACAAAACTCACAGAACTCGTACAGACAACTTTTATTTTTCACAAAAACATTTGCTCACGTCAAACGTTCTAACTTTATTAACAGTTTTAAGATACCCACACGGAAGTTTCGTTTATCTGATTAAAAGTCACAAAATGCATATTATATTGTCTTACGTGCCAACGATTACTGTCCATATCACTGTATGCGCGGAACGGTGTATTACGTATAGTCGGTATATACATACGTACCTACGGCACTGAAAACCAAATGAGTTGTTTTGCGTGACGATTTCATTTCCGTGTTGTCGCCGGCGGCGTTTGCGTTACCTTTTTACAGTTGACACGCCGTCTGAACGCCTTACATTTTCAACGTGTATGCATGACGTCTGCGACAGCCGATTGCGAATAGCAGTGTATTTCCTCGCGCGTAAATACCGGAGTGTGTTTTCCGCGAGAATCCGACGAATCGTCGCTCTGAATTTTCAACAAAACATATCATATTCATCCGTGCACAATATGTATAAGCCTCTCATCATTATCATATCAATAAACGTTGTTTTGTGTATTGTTCGTACGTCAGTGGCTTTTGTATGGTACTCCGCAAATCATGTATTTACCAATATCACTTTGTCCATAAATAAAAATAATATCGTCCCAGTCAGTGGCGGATTCAGGGGAAGGGCACAGGGGCACATGCACCACCTGTCAATTTTCTATCGACATTTTTCTTTTATGTTACTACGAGTGTCGTTTAAATAAAAAATACAATAAGTAAGAATAATACTACCTATTTGTATATTAATTATTTAAATTTAAATTGGATGGACATGTATGTTAAAAAACATAAACGAAGACTTCAAATCGACCTATAAGGCTATAAAGTATGAGAATCTGTAAAGATATTTTTATTTATTAATGACTACATACATGGATAATAACTTGCATATAGGTATAAATTATTATTTTGGTTTGTGACAAGGGTCTACCTAAAGGAGGGGAGTTTTTGGGTCCGGATCTCCTCCATTACAATTTCTACATATTCTATGGTTTAACAGTAAATAGTATAATAATAGTATATAGTTTTTTTTATTTTTCATTAGGTATATTCAATATACAAAGTTTATAGATTATATCATAAACCTATAATGTATAAACTATACTATAGTATATTAACAATAATTTGTTGGTATTGAGTTAAACTATAATTATAATTAGAGAACATATAAAATAAAAATGTTGGACCCCCCCATAAAAAATTTCTGAGTACACTCCTGGTGTGTGATATTATATAATCAACATTATATTAAATATATTACGAATTTTGTTTAAAAATAAGAGTATGTACTATTAATTATGATTAAAAAATCATTATACAATTTATGTGTGCCCCACTATTAAAATATTTAAGATCCGCTCTTGGTCCCAGTGGTACGTGAATCGCGATCCATGTGGTCGTGTGGATTTTTTTGGGAATGGGTTGTTATCGACGAAAATTAAGACGGCACCATACATACTATGTACTACATATTTACTTTTATTATTCCGTTACTGTGATAAGTTTGTTATGGCAAACACGTATAATGGTTGATTAGAAATTATTTTGTCGATGCGTGACAAATTTAATAAAGTGTAAGCCACCATAGTATTTATATATTTGTAAATTAATATTTTAATATATATAACTAATGTTTTTAGTGTCCAATTTATATTATTAATTAAATAAAAATTTCAATAAATTACTTTTATGGTAAATTGGTAAAATAATTATTATTTTATAGTCTTCCAGGTTGATATATATTATGTAATAGTATAATGTAAAATTGTAAACCCCTTCCTATATCGTGGGTCATTCTTATTTATGAGTAGATTGATAAATTAAAATGTTGTGTCCCCCTAGAGAATTTTCCTATGAGCGCCCTTGCCTTTAGCTAATCTTATTACAGATTAAACATACTGGAACTATACGCATTTTAAATCACTTTTAATTACTGTACATCGTATAGTATATTTATTCGGAAAGATAGTATAATGTTTCAAAATACAAATGGTTTGTATTCTTTATCGCAGAACCGAAGTCGACCCGCGTAAGCTATGCGGTTAATTACTTACAAGTAAATTATTTGTGATATTTTACCGTTTGGACGATGCACGATTGGTCTTCCAAATCAGGTGTCCGCAGAACGCGGTTGAAATCATGTACCCACTTTCGTTTGTACGGGTTTGTCTGATTAGAGTAGTTTGGACGACGAGACGTTTCGTCCCATAAGTGTTTGCATACGCTTCTATATAGTGTTCGAGTGAAACAATTCAATGTTCGCGTCGAAATGTGTTTCAAGAAAAAAACATTATTTAAAAAATTGCCGTTGTGATAAGAATTCATATACTTAAAAACCGAACAGACACGGTAAAAAACGATTTAATTTTTTCTTCTTCTTCCCTCGAACTGTATGACATTCGGGTACGACGATCCGTCTGATCAGTTTGCCGATGTCGATAGGTGATGTTCTGCTTTCGAAAGTCGATCAACGCGTGTGCGCGTGTAATTTTATAGTTTTCGCTCCGGCGCGCGTGCCGTAATCTCGACAAATGCATTATTACGATTTACGCGCATTAATCGCCGTCGCAGCCATGCGTGCGCTGCAGAGGATTCGGTCGCACGCAGAGAGCACTGTACGATATTACGCGTGTGCGATTATTTTCCCGACAATCTTGCTTACGTACCAGATAATATTATAATAATTATAACTATTGTTTCGGTATACCTGACATTGTGCGCCCATATCACCATTGTTATTGTTATATTTAAACATATCGCAGTGGTGTGCTGTATACCAGGGATCAGTGGCGCAGCAAGGGTATGACGAACTGTGCCTACGCCAGGGGCGTGAAATGCAAATGGGCGCAAAATTGTGCAAAAATCGTATTTTTATCCTACAGTTAAATCGAAATTTTTCCATCATACTTTTTGAAATACGTAGATGTTGTTTATTTGTACACAATACGTGTGAATTTAATTATGAGATTATGAAAATAGGGTGTTAAATAAACAATTTCATATCAAGAAATTATCGATGAATTTGTCAGTCATAAAGCCAGAAAAGCAAATTTTCAAATTTTTAAATTAACACGGTAATAATAACTTACAAGTATGTATTGTATACTCAAAAATGTTAGTACAATTAAAGGTTAAAAAAATGTTAATTGGTTAGAAAGGTAACTTTTTCTTAGTTTGCCAGGGGCTCTAATAATTCTTTCTACGCCACTGCTAGGGATGGGCAACTGGCCGGCCGTGTGCTCTTTTAATTTGGTCCGTGTAACATTTTCAAATCAGTTCATTATCAGTGTCTAATTTGTTCGAGTTGATCGTATAACGCAGATATTATATTTTCCGCTAGCATTGAACTCTATGATAGAGTCTCTATCCAGCTAAAAAAAAAAAAAAAAAAAAAAAAAAAAAAACGTTAAACTTCAAATATAATTTATATCGATATCGGCACAGCTAACTTTGCTTTAGTATTTGTTATTGTATTTTATTAAGTAATTGATTTTATATATATTAATTTAATATATTAATTTTAATTAAGTAATTTATTATTACTTATTGTATTTGTTCAGTCGTAAAATCAAATTAATTAAAATGAATTCTAACTGTCAATTCAAACTACATTTTTTCGTTTTTGCTTTCTTTACTATGGCCCGCCAGATTTTAAAGTTCTAAAAATTGGCCCTCTTGTTAATTTGAATTGCCCGTCCCTACGGTATACAATTGTTTTTATCATAACGTTTCAAAGGTTAATTATAGTTAGTGATGAACAACAATATGTATAATTCGGTACGATATCGTGAAAAATTTTCAGTATCGATATTTTTTTATATTGTACGATACATTAGGATATCGAAATTAATATTTTATTTGTAGGTTTTATCTAATGTATTAGCAAAACGGAATACACGTCAATTGATTGAAACAATTGATCGCAATAAAAATTTACTGCATGACAATTAGTCGTAAAAAATAATATTTTCCTTTCCATTTCAACAATTTTTTTTCGTATTACGAATAGATTAAAAATGCATAAAAAATCTTGTTAGTTATATAATATTGAAATATTAATATTTTTTAGGGAGAAAAGATGTTGGTAGTTATATAATACTGGAACTAATTTAACTAATTGAAAATTGTATGCAATTTCACGAAGAAAATATTTGTATTATAGTAATAATTACTTATTTTTTTTGTTTTAGCTGCTCTACTTTGGTAAATTTTTTTTTTAAATTTCTTGTTACCTCCTACACACTATTTGACTTTGAATCCATTTATGGTCTCTTATTTTTTTAATGCATCTATAAACAAATCGCCAAATTGAAAAATACATACAATTTATAAGTAACATAAAATAATTGTGCCACCCCGCTATAGTGGCTATATTTGTAGTGGCTAAATTTGAAGTACTTTCGAAAAACAGTCCCGTATTTTGATTGCATTTTGGTGGTTTTCTTTCTCATCTCCTATCTAATTTTTTATATTAATAAAATGTTAATTAACTACATGGCTACGTTTTCTAAAACTAAATGTGTGCTGAGATTTGTTTATAATGAATTTACTTTAAAGTTGAAATCATTTTTTTTCGCTTCTATTTTTGCAGCAACGTGGTTGTGTTCAGTACATTTTTTGATTATTTCATCTACCACGTATACCCGACTTTTACAATGCATGTTTTTTGTGTACTGAACATTTTCGATGTATTTTATTTTCACATTCTCATTCTTTTACGTGTAAAAAACTTTCATAACTCAACATATATTTATTTTTTTCGCTTAATATGTACTCTTCTAAAATCATATTTATCTATAAATACTTAGTACTTCAGCTGCACGAAGTTATTATTGTATCAGTATTGCTGCATTGTTGTAGTGTTTCAAGATTGTTTATATGGGATAATAAGATATCTGAGCGAGTGTACAACTGTAACGTTTGGTATGATGTGATACTTGAATATTAACGATCAAATAGTTAGTGATAGATATTATTTTACAATAAATTGTCATGTGGTAAATTGTCATTGTAATCAATTATGTGTGGTAAATTATTGTGCGGTCAATCGTTTAACATCAATTATCGGTACACCAGCACAACGTACATACAGAATGTCATTGTGACGAAGATCCACTTAAATGGTAAAAAAAAATTCAAATTTATATCCAGAAGTTTTAGCGAAAAAATATTTGTCGGTAGTTGCTACTAGTGTCCTATGTGAATGTTTGTTAAGCCAGGTAGGTAATAAACTTCAAAGAAAAGAAGTAGACTACCTATTTCCGGATCGAATTAACAACCTTATCTTTTTGAACTCGTATCACAAATTCACAGGATATCCGATAGTTCTTCGGCAAGAAATCTACATACGATTCCATTTCTGATTCGAAACAATAGTAAAACAATTATTAATTTATTTTCTAGCGTACAGCAATTGGGTTTGAAGATTAAAAACATTATACAAATACCATAAAACATTTTTTACAAAACGTATATTATTTTAATATTTATATTTCTATAGTTCTATCTTGGTTTATTTCATTGTCTTCTATTAGCTGTGTAGAGCAAATGTTTTGATTAATAATCATTAGTAAGGAATCACTAATGTAGGTACTAAGTAGGTAATGTTTAAAATGTGTTGTTTCGATATTTTCGACACAACTTACGAAATCGCAATGCAACATCGGAAAAATCGTAACGATATCGATACACAGGGTTGTATCGTCGTCAATCACTAATTAAGGTGCATCGCGTACGCGATCGGTGTTTTCGCCGTTGCGTACATGCTGATTTCAGACGTAATTCGCAACGGGCAAATCCGCGACCGGCTCGTTAATACGTGCAATATTGTTACGCGCCGCTACAACAAACATGTAAATCCCAGCGGCGGTGCGGCTAGCCAAGGATTACGACGGGCCACGGCGGTGCAGACGGGGTCGTCCGTGAAATGGTTCCGAATTGTATTCACCGCGGACCGAATATAATATTATTCAATCGGTCCGAAATTTTTTTTCTTTTTTTTTTTTCACTCCCCCTCGTAGACAGTTTTATATATATACATATATATACATTATATACATATGTATATACAGAACGTATAGAGAACATGTCACGCGAAACTCCGTGCACCGACCGCCCCGTGTACAATCCGCAACGATTTCCGCCCCACGGCCGTTGCACGTGCGAGTGCGCCTACGTTTCCACGGGGTTCGTGAATTTATCGCTCCGCACCCGATGTGCGAAACGCGCGTATTTCAATGATTTTTATTGTGAAATTCGCCATTGTCAACGCGTGCATTGTAAATATTATCATCGTTCGGCACGCTTTTATCCCGAAAAACAATCGGAGGCTCTACAATGCTTGTAAATTGCTAGTCGTGATAAGACGATTTCGTTGATTAACGAGTACGCAGGTCAGTGGCGGATTGACCTTCTCGGTGCCCTAAGGCACTCTCAGTGTTTACCGCCCCATTTTTTAAGTACAACTCAAAAATCGGTAATCGGGTATAGCCGTCCTGGGATTGAGAAATCCCAGATAGCATTTCCGTAATCATAATGTTATATTATTATTATATTATATTATTGTTATATTATTATTCCATGTTAATACAAATATTATTTTAAAAAAACATTATAATTGCATAATAACATAATATTATAATAAATATGATTTTATAATATTATATAAACACATTAATAATTATGTATTTATAATATTATTAAAAACATAATTTTAATATTAAATTCGTAACATTATTATCGTACTACAATAATAATAATAAATAAACATCAAATTTGTATAGAACAATAAATATGAAATTAATAAAATCAACTATGTATATATAGTTATAATATAGGTATATATAAATTTAATAATATATATTATGTATAGGTGTATCGATTATATATAGACGTCACACAAGTTAATTGTAACTTTTTTGAATTTTATTAATTTTTAGAAGGAGACGCACTTGATCGTCACATTTACAACACATCAGCATACACTTATACACTTATGGGCTTATAAATCCAAACCCTAATATTATTACGTATCACCTAGCACAGTAGCACACTGCCGTTTTCTCGCGCATTCTACGACATGGTGCGTCCATCGAGCACTCGGCCCATAGAGAAAGAATATGTACTCAGCTGACGAATACACTCAATAAATGAATAGACATTTCAATATTCAATGACATTCTACAGTACATTATAAGTTGCAACGACCTCTTTAACGAATTATAAATATTACATAAAAAGAAAAGATGAAAATTATAAAAATTAAATTTACTAGTTAACACAGTTTTTGTATTTTTTTTTTAGTAAAAAATATTTATAATTAATTATTATTTTAATTTTATTTTTAATGGCGCAATTTATCTATGTATTATACAGGCAGAATCCTAAATTCAGCGCAATAACGAACACCGATGTGTGCGATCCACATCATAGGGTGGTATCGTACTCGTGGTTCTGAATATTGGTATGCGTATTAATACAAATAATAATAATAATAATACAAATAATTATTATATAATATGTAGGTACTATACCCGAGGATGCGCATCTAAAAATTATATTTTAAAAATTCGCATTTTAATGGTCCTCATTACACGGCACAATTTACTTGCACGGCTGCACCACTAGGACAGTATGGTTTTACTGTCACTGCTTCGGTGTGTGCGTGCGTTAAAGAGGAGCGTTATAATAGCATATGAGAGTAAATAAAAAGTAGGAATTGGCTCACAAAAACTAATATTTTGTTTGTTTGTTGTATGCATGTCATTGGTTATCTACTTAAAATAGTTTTTATGATTAAATACCTACACTATTAGACCTGTATTTTATATGAAGTACAACCACACATATGACTGTGTTAAAACTAGGACTTTAAGTTTATAAATTCAAGAGAGTTTAAGACTGGCTAAATCTACTGGAATTATGCTTGAAAAAATAATATAATAATGCTTGTATACTATTTTAATGTCATACAATTTACGTAATTATAACATTTTTATTATAATG
Source organism: Sipha flava (assembly GCF_003268045.1). Lineage (NCBI taxonomy): Eukaryota > Metazoa > Arthropoda > Insecta > Hemiptera > Aphididae > Sipha > Sipha flava. The sequence goes on along the minus strand of NW_020273620.1, from coordinate 1,122,513 downwards.
TGTTAAAAATATTATTCAAGTGTCATTATTATAATGAAATTGCTTTGGCCAATAAATATTTCTAAAACATTATTTTAACACCTCTGTTGTCATGAGGCATTGAAATAATAATATTTTTATATTATTAGTAATTATTGACACAATATTAAAATAACGCAATAATAATGTATTTTTGCTATCTGGGATTGTTCAAAGGTATTATGGTTGAATAATTATTACTCTACACTTTCATTCAAATATTGTATTCATACCTGTATAATTATCCAAAGTTCGATTTTTTAGAGTCTACGTATTCGTAGGTATCTATCTAATACCTATAAATTGAGCTTAAAAAGATACTTTTACTTCCCTTAATTATTTACTTCTAAGGCATACCCCCTTGGAAATTTACGATACCCCCTCCCCCGGGATAGCAGGTCTGAAATAAATACTGGATGCAGAGGCGTATATTGACTTACTTCTAGGGAGGAGCTAATCAAATTTTTTTTTTAATTCAGGTTCAAAATGTACAAGTAAAATTTTGGTAATATTTAAATTAGTTGAATCCTTAATATGTTTTTTTTTTAATCTAATGCCGGATTCACTTAGAATCGACTTTTGAATAGTTCTTTTTTAACACCTGTCTGTGTTTTATTTGATTTTTCACAAAGTATGGACCGGTCAAAAAGTTATACACATTTAAAATGTGTATAATCAATTCCTTAAATACGGATACAGGGAGGGTGATCGCTCTTTCGCTCCCCTAAAATACGCCCATGAATACTAGATTTTATATACACGTTATGTGTTATTTTCGTAACGTGTATATTATTCATTCTATTATTTCTAATAATTTAAAAACTGGACAATATCTTTTATTTTTCCTGGAGGAGTGAATTATCCCAAACCTCTTCCTCATTGGTACGCTACTGCTTACATAAAAATGTGTAGTAAAATATATTATATACATTATTATTTTTATAATATATATTTTATTTTAATAAGTACAAGCACAGGTACCTAATAAGTACAATACAATATAGGTTGATTACAATAATATCATAATATATACTTACGAATAATTTAATAGACCTCCAACAAATAAAGTTGTACTTGTGATTATTTGAACTATGTTGCAAAGAAACAGCCACTGTCTTTAGTAGGTATACAAAACTACAAAATCAAGGTCGACCAATGTGTTCAGATGTTCACAGCAAAATTGAAAAATAATATGATTGGTTTATGGGATGGGTATGGGATATGTTCATACACATAATCAATTTATAGTCATAATAATAAACCCAAATAATGTCATTACGATTCCAATCGTCACTGTGTCAATTAGTATATACGTATACAGGGTGATTTTTTTTATCGTGAACCAGTTAATATCTCGGAAAGTATTAGGAATTTTAAAATAATTTTTTTTTAAACTTTCTAGGTTTTACTATTTTACACTGTGTTACAATTTCAATAATTTTAACTTCCTCCCTTATTTGATAAAACACTATCAACTTTAAATTTTCAAATGGCAATACATATTTTCTATAACGAAAATTTGTAAACATACTGAAAAAATAATTTTAATGTTTACAAAATTTAATTTCAGTAATCCGTTTGGGACTTATTAACGTTTAAATATTCGTTCAATTTACTGCTACTGTGCAATTTATCAAACCCAACGGTAAAAACCAGAAGCCAAAACGGAATGATATCTCAATTTAACAATACCCATAACAGTCATAATCGATAATAACTCTTGAATACCTAACAAGATAGATAAACAATACTGTTGAAAATAAAATGTCCTATCAGAATCCCCACCAGAACACCGTGTATCAGTGAGCGACTAACCTGCAGCAGCGCTGTATCAGCTATAAAGTATAAAAATAACATTTTACAATTTACCATCATGGTTACATAATATATCACTGATAACTGATTAATGGTATACGGTATTATCAAGTATTATCTTACTAGATAAACGATAATAAATGCCAGTTAACTGTTTCCGAAAACATGTGGTTATTGGTTAATCATTAATGTTAGTTTTTCATTATCCAACATCGAATAACATTTTTTAACTAATTATTATTCTTTGAACGTTTAACCACAGAATACGTTTTAAGTAAATACTAAATTATGTATATTATTTAAAATTTACATTTAAGGTTTATACCAATTATTTCAATGCATATTATATTTTTTGATAGTGTTATTTAAAAAAAATTGAATTTAATAAATATGTTGTACCCTAGAGCATATACTGTAAAGTATGTTGAATGTTCATTCAATTTTTATTAATTTATCTAGGGTAGTGGACATGTTAAGTGTTAATATTTTTTTATTAGATATGACTTTACCCAAATCCTGCAAAAATTTGCACTACGGAAATTTGTTCATGCTCTAGTAAAATTATTGATACCTAACTAATGTGTTAATTGCCTTTGAAAATTTAGTATTGAATTAATGTCCATTAATTGGTCTATTCATGCACTAGATAGTTTTAATATAAAATGCAAATCATACATTATACAAAAAATATATCCCAGAACACTTTATAATTATAAATGGAAAGACGTGTAGGCACAATGTATACAACCCTGCATCAGAAAAAAAGGACTCACTTCCTCGATGCACAAAACATTGTAATACGAGTCTGATATTAGTTATTTGTCATGTTACTTAATTTGAGCAGTTAAAATAACTTACCTATCCTATTATTTTTTTTAGTATACATAGATTGATTTGTAATTATTTATTTTTAATGAAAAGAAAACTTTAAATGAGAGGGACATTGTAAAAATATATAGTAAAAAAAAAAAAAAAAGAAATGTGTGAATAGATCATAAAATACTTTAGTATTAGTTCTATACCCCGAATTCAAGTATATACTATGTCATATACATTTATATTTGCATATTTATGAATAATTTTTCTAAATACATAGGAATTGTTGGTTTACTTTGTTTTAAAATGAAAAAATGTTATTTGTTTAATATAATCATTTACTAAAGTAATTAAAATACAACATATTATTTAAAAAAAAAAAAATATTTATTTTGTAATTTACTAATTATAATTCATCAATCTAATATAAAAAAAATAAATTATATTAAATAAATAAATATGTATTCATAGGTGGCTCAACGGGGTGTGCCTTGGCACACCCTAATGTGAATAATATATATAAGAATATTGAATAACTAATGTTAAGAATATATATGCATACACATTAATTAAATTTTAGTTTTTTGTAAGTTATACTGCAGAAGGGCGATTTGATAAGGGTGGCGAAGTGGGCATTCGTTCCCCCATGTCTTGTATTTTTTTTTAACATAATACATAGATTTATTTAAAAAATTTAATGTATAATTAATTAAGAATATAAATTACTAGTCTATCACTATAGTATGATAATTAATTCAATAATATAATTTGTCAATTAAGTCACAGGTATCATTTTTGTTTATCTTCTTATATCTTAACATTTTTGGTTGTGGAACGAATAGTGGTATTATCTTCTACGGATATTGTTACGGTTATAGACATTTACAACCATAACCAAGGTATTTATGAGATTATGTAAAGTAAGACTTAGTTTACCACATATTTACTATTTAGTCATTTTTTGGTGCATTTATGCATATTGTATATTTTTGTATTTATTAGAGCTGTATAAGTCCTTAATAATTTTACTCGTCTAATTTTTTTTTACAACATAACATCTGGTACTTTTTGTTGTGTATAGGTATTATGTCATTTTTGTGTGAACAAATGCATGCATATTTGTATATTTTATAGAGCTAGAAGTTTCTAACCCAAATAATAATCATAACTGACAATATGCCAAAATTAAAAAAAGAAATTTGGAATTTGTTATTTGACTACTTACCAACCTTTTGTTTTCTACTTAGATACTTTTTAAATTAAGTTACCTATCTTAATTGTTTTTAAAGTTTTTAAAAAATAATTAATAGGTACTATTACTACTATGATAATTTGTTGTTTTTTTTTATACAGGATTCAGACTGAAGGTACAATTTTAATAAAAAAAACTATTTGTGTTTTTATTATTAATACTTATTTTATGTGCAGTAGGTTTTAAATACATTTATTTAGAGATGTTAAAATACGGTATTTTATTTATTTTTTGTATAATACCGTATTATACCAGTATTATACCGTATAGAACCTTGCAGTACCTTAAATTATAAGGAATTCAACAAAGCCCATTGTTTATTATGAAATATAAATTATTTTAAAATGGAATAATTAAAAAAATGGCTAAAAAGTTAGAAAAAATTAAAAAAAACACATAATACAAAAATTATTCACCAAATTAATATTTAGTCATGCTATCGATTTGCAATTATGGTATAGGTAACATACGTATGTATTTTATACATAGAAATACATATTTTTCAAATAGAAATAAAGAGACTTACTACTTTTATAGTTATATACTATCTCATTGTACCTATATATTTACAATATTTGAATATTATAATAGTACAATAAATTTATTTTTGTCACTTTTAACACCTGAATTCTAAATTAACACGATTACAATAATACTGTACTTTATTGGAGATTCATTTTATAAGTACAACTAAAAAATTAATAGTTGAGTTACTAAAAATAACGCTTTCATTTTTTCTTTTATACTGTCTATATAAAATAATTTTATACCATATGTATAATACCTTGTATAATACAGTTTTATACCACTGTATAATACAAACTCACTGCATTACATTTATTAAATAAATATTCAATTCGATTTAGTGCTTGTATTTTTATTTATTCACTCGAATGAACAACAGGAACATGAGCTATAGCTAATGAACCAGTGGCGTACCCAAGAATTTTTTAGGGGGGTTCAAAATTTTTATTTATTTGTTTTCCAATTATAATTATAGTTTAATTCAATACCAACTAATTACTGTTAATAACTATAATAATAGTCACAATTGTTATACACACATCACACATATTCTTCACAAAGGTTTACTATAATAGGTAGGTACTATAATTTGATATGAATTTTTATTTGGTAGTAAAATGTTATAAAAAAATACATTACAAAAAAAAAATAATATTAAAAAAGCAGTATAAATTAAACATGGTATTGAAGTTTGTATTGAAGAAAAATTAGTTTCGCCCCCCTCTGGCCTCAACTCAAATACGCCCTTGATATTGTAAGTGTTCAGAATAAGTCTAAAATAATAATTACGTATATTTTTTACCAATCGTTATTTTACATCATTAACGAAGCCTTTAGATTTAGATTTTAAATCATAACACAGTCTTCACGTACGTGTTTATAGCCTCCCCTTTACATTTTTAAAAAATAACTAAAAAAGGATAGAGCACACTCAAATGTAAAACTCTGGGTCCGCCTATGAATGTATTTGCATGATCAACAACTAATAAAGGCTTAAATAAATTAACAAATTATACAACATATCCTATTGAATATAAAACAAGCATAATATGTATTAACTATAAAGTAATGGTTTTTCCAAACTGACAATTTTTGATCTCTGTATATTTATTATATCACCATAACACAGAATTGATTGAGTGATAAATATGACCATTAATTATTGATAGTACTATCCATAATCAATGATATGACATATTTCACACAAAAAATATAATTATATCTATTTCCTAAATTTATAGTATTATTGGGTTTTCATATTGTGTCGGTTCTCAGTTGAATTATAAGTGATAGGACCGTATACCATGAATCAGTAATCAGTGATATATTATGTAACCATGATGGTAAATTGTAAAATGTTATTTTTATACTTTATAGCTGATACAGCGCTGCTGCAGGTTAGTCGCTCACTGATACACGGTGTTCTGGTGGGAGTGTTGATGGGACATTTTATTTTCCAACAGTATTGTTTATCTATCTTGTTAGGTATTCAAGAGTTATTATCGATTATGACCGTTAAAGGTATTGCTAAATTGAGATATCATTCCGTTTTGACTTCTGGTTTTTACCGTTGGGTTTGATAAATTGCACAGTAGCAGTAAATTGAACGAATATTTAAACGTTAATAAGTCGCAAACGGATTACTGAAATTAAATTCTGTAAACGTTAAAATTATTTTTTTTGGTATGTTTATAAATTTTCGTTATAGAAAATAGGTATTGTCATTTGAAAATCAAAAGTTGATAGTGATTTATCAAATAAGGGAGGAAGTTAAAATTATTGAAATTGTAATACAGTGTAAAATAGTAAAACGTAGAAAGTTTAAAAAAAAAATTATTTTAAAATTCCTAATATTTCCCGAAATATTAACTGGTTCACGATTAAAAAATAACCTGTATTGTATAATATGGGTTGAAAATAATCATATCTTTTCGTCGAAAAGTCGAACGTTCAAATATTTTTGCTGATAAATTGATTTATATTTTCTCGCGAACTCGCCAACAATATTATCGTCAATCAGTTTATATTAAATTAATATTTATTATTCTCAGTCGTCTTATAAGTGAGAATATTAAATCAAAAAAAATTGAATGCTAAAAACTATAAATAAAACACTAGTTGTTTGAAAAGAGTAGAATGCAAAAAATACTGATAGTAATTATCGATAAAATACAAGTTATTCGACGAATTTTAATCTGTAATACAACTTACACTCGATTTTTATATTATTCTACTAATATATGAATCACAAATAGCTCAGATCTCAAACTTGAATTCATGGAATGCAAAAATAATTGATTAATAAATATCAACTCAATCTCGAATCACATAAATAAATAATAATTTTATTTCTAACGAAAATAAGCGTATTATTTTAAAAAGTATTTTGTTTTGTTTTTATGATAACTATCTGAACCCGTTTAATTCGTAGTCCGTTAAAAATTCTACTTCACATATGTCTCAAACGATGTGTTAATTCGTTATCTGTGATTATGCTACCAGTATATTTTTATATTTATAGATAGATAACTGTTAAAATATACTACGTAATAATCTTACAACGAAATTCAATTGAGTTTATCATTATGTAATGTTATTAATTTTATCAAGAAGAGTCTGGACAAATCAAGTATTTAATTGAATTTTATTTATTTATTGTAGTGCATTTGGATACAAATTATTTTTTGTTCTTCCTTCTGGTGCGTACACAAATAAATCAGAAGGTTATCGACGCTTGAGCATGCCACATACAGCTGTCCATTTGAGAAGCATAGATTTTCCAAATTCAGTTCACACATATGTGTTTAAAATATAATTTAACTAAAAATTTAAAATTGAAACGAAGCCTATGTCGTTTTTCAGTATCTAAACCATCTATGTACCAAATTTCATTCAGTTTCGGAGCCTATTCAATACAAACAAACAATCAAATCTTTCCTCTTTATAATATTATTATTATGATATGATGATATGATAGGTGTAATGTGGATGACCATTATTAATATAGGTGAATAATATAAGGTACTATAATATGTATTAACTGAATTTTTATTTATATTAATGAGTCGACTATAGACAGATTTTTTAATCATTAATATTAATATCTCGATTCTTTTAAACTAGTGATTTTTAAATTTCTCAATAAAAATTATTCCATTGTTCCTATCACTATTACTATTATAACTGCTGCTACTACTATTACAACATGAAACTGAATGCCGATAAAATAATTGTGAAAGTAGAAATCTAAAAAATTAGTTTACCTACAAAAAACATTTTAGAGTGGATTAATATTTTTTATAGAGCAACGGCAATCGTACCAATGAACCTAAGATGGGTCAGAGTTAATTAATTAATTGATCACAATCTAGATACATTAATCTATGTATAACTTTTATTTACAATTTATTACTAGGTAATAATTTAATTATTCTATTTGAATCTAGATATATTCAAGATATTTGTCTATCGTAAGTATTTACATAGATTATATTAGATTCATCGCGGTATTACAATAATTCAAATATTTTCACGTATAATAAATAAAAATCTCTAAAATACGCGTATAATTACCTCAATCATTTAAGTATTAAACGAATGCTGATTTCATTTTTCTTTATTTTATATGTATAAGTTCCGAAATTAAATTCATAAGTCATTCAAATCCTGTGTTTTTAATGCCACCCCCTTTAAAGTCGTACGGGTGGATTTGTCTCGATCGGTAAAATACAATTGAGAACGGTATGATTAAGAACGTTATTTTTGGTAACATGGAAGCAATTGTTCGACAAACATTTTTAGACCACCAAAATTATTCTTTTTAAATTACTTTATTTATTTATAATAAATTTAATATATTTATTTACAATAAAATAAAAATATACATATTTTATATCATACATTATAGAGTATATATAATTTAATTTCAAAAGTTTCTAAGTCTATAATGAGTACGAATTACGCATATCATGATAGATAATTCAAAAAAATATTTAAATATACTGCATGGTTGAATTTACATTATTTTTTATTCAAAAATCAACACTATTGTACATAACTAATAGCATAACACTACTTTCGGTCTTTCGCTAATCTTCCGAAATATAACTGCTGACATAATATGTAGTTCATTAGAGTATGAATACAAACGTCAGGATTAAAATATATCGACCATATTAAACTAATAAAAATAAATACGCAATAGTTTTACCCTGCAATGATAGGTTGTGCCGCCCCAGTAGTTTATATGTAATTTTAAGGAGGCATACACTCAGGTTGGATGTCACTGTATTAGTCATATTTTTTATTTTAGTCTTTTAATTATAAATATTTTTCATTTTAGTCTTTTCACTTTGTAAATACGGCAAAGACGTAACAGGTCCTTTGTATTTATTTAAAAATTAAAATATCCATAAAATGCGTTTTTAATTTTTTTTCAATAAGATTTTTTCTTGCTATAAAAATGTTATACAACATATTATATTTATATACATTTATACTACATTATCACTTGTTCATAAAATCATAATTTCCATCCAACTTCTAAGAATATTAATAATGATTTTAAACTTACTGATAGACTATAATATTGTTGGTGAATAAATATAAATATAATAGTAAATCTGCGGAAATTGTGAGTGTTCGACCTTCGACAGAAAGATAACTTAGATAAGATTACTGTCAATTCGTTGTCTGGTACCGAATTGGTTCCCGAGCTCCAACCCCACGTGCCGAATCGGTTCTCGACTGAAAAAGGTATTTTATTAGGTATAGCCAAATTGGTTTCCGTTTAACTATGCACATTTTCATTTTCAATTGTACAGGCTTAGGACTGTCAACTTTAAAGTGGACTTGATTAATATGCGTTAATGTATGTTAAAAAAAAAAAAAAAATAATAAAAATATACAATTTTAAATCGTTAATTTGGAAGTCAACTAGTCATTACTTAGGTGTTCGAAGTACAAATAATAAAATATAATTAATACATTTTAAAACTACTGATTTGCAAATTTGAAGCTAATTTTTTTAAATATTCAATTCTCGTAACCTTCTCATTAATGTACTCAGTCATACAATTTTCCAATTATTTGTTATTTCTTTCCTGTTTACTAGTAATTTGCTGGTATCTAGTAATCTATATTATATCTATTTTTTTCTATACTCTATCTTATTGATATAATAATTGTGTCTATATGTCATAAATATAGCTTTTAAATTTTTTTTTTTTTGCTCTCAATGCACTGGCTCGCCTAACCTGGACACAAACGAGAACCAATTCGGCTAAACCTAATAAAATACCTTTTTCAAACGGGAATCGATTCGCTTACTTCCAATCTATTATCCGTATGTTTATATAATATTATACCATATACTTACTATGGCACTGTTAATCGCTAATTTAGGTTCTAATAAGTTGTTAAAAAATACTATACATGCAATCATTCTCTACTCTCAGGCGTTTTAAGGCTTAAAGTTTCATGGCTTCGTTTAAACATGGGAAAATAACGCTTTGTTTAATATTCACAAGAATATACACATAAATGTTGATAATATTATTTCTAAATTTGGAAAAATAAAACAAAGAAGATTAAACTTTGTTATTTAATTTTAAAAATCAAGATTTTCATATATTCATAACGTTCTAATTTAAATTAATAATTTACTTTTATTATTTTGTAATTGTGTATTATCTTTTTGTACTTCCGAAAAAATAACCCCCTCCAAATTTGAGTTCTAGATCCACGCCTGAATTTTAAGGAGGCAAACACCCAAGAGGGACGTTACTGTAAAAGACATATTTTTTATTTTAGCCTTTAGTTATAAATATTTTTAATTTTATTCTTTTCACCTTGTAATTACGGCATATACGTTATTATTGTATATCAAATTAAATAATTCAATGACTAATATAAACATTTTAATACTTTTATACATTAGCACTGATATGCAACAACTGAGCCTTAAAAAAATATGTTTATTATATATGTTTATACATTTTATAATTTGATATTATTTGATATAAAACAAAAATTGCATTTTTTTTTTTTTATATAATTAAAAATATATGCTGGTTAAAATGTATACCTCTAATCTCCACCTTAATGCTTAGTGATCATTTTAATTATTTTATAATCTAGAGTATTTTTAATAATTTATATTATTAATGTATTTATAGTTGCACTTATTTTTTAAATTTCTCAATCAATTTTTAATTTTTTTTTTTTTAACTGAAGTCAAAATAAAATTAAGTCTTAAGCTATATTTTATCATTTCTAACTCAGTATTATTCTTATATTTTAATTATGTATAACATTTCAGTATAGTGTTTTAATTACTAAATTAATATATATTCATTTAACATGTAGGTAGGTATATATATTTTATATATTTTATTTCTACAAAAGGAAGGGTATAACAAAACTGGGGTATATTTTATTCTCCAACTTTCAAAGTTGTATTCTTCGGGAAGGAGTTGAGCATAAACGACGCGATTGAAAATACAAACCATCACAAACGAAGCGCATACGAATGATATAATTTTAGTTTTGAATTTCCTTGGTGGCAGGCTAAGCATGTCTCTAGCCCTCCCTCTACTTTATAAGTCAGATAGCTTGGAAATGGGTTGAGAACAAACGTACTTGGAAGAAATGGACAGGGTCATTTTTGGGCAAAACAGGCTATGTCTTTTAAAGAAATGGAAAAAACTAAATCAAGAAAAATAAAATAGAACTTAGGACTTAGTTTAATTTTAACTTAAATTAAAAAAAAAAAATTAAAAAAATGGTTTATGAGTTTAAAAAGTAAGTGCAATTATATTATATCGATATTAATTTTTTTAAAATATTCCAGTTTACAACTTAATAAAAAACATCTAAAAATTTAAGATGGTGTTTAATGGTTTAAATTATATTTGAATACGTATACATCATTATTGAAACTATATTTTCGGTGAACATTTTTTACTATAAAATAAAAATGTAATTAGATTTTTATATCATATACAGTTAAATTGTTAATTAATTTGAAAAGTCACCTCTGATATAATTCATGAACTCAAGTGGATTTATTTTTAGGTAATATTTAAGTGATGGCTTATCTTTAATAATGATTAAAAAAAAAAAATTTAAAAAATTTTAAAACTTTTTTGGACATTTTTGTTTTCAAAATTTCGAGGAAGTGATTTTGAAAAATTGTTTCGTAATGATATTTAAGAAAAATGTTTTTTAAATTGGTTGAATTATTTTTCAATGCTCTCATTCATAGTAAAAATTAAACAGAAATTTTTAAAATTTGACGTTTTTCAAACTTTTTTTGTGAAGCTAATTGAACCCATTTCCCGTTAATATTTTAACTCACATTTTTATATATATATTCACAATTGTTCTAAGTTTTTATTTTGAGCTGCTATAAAAAATTCAATTTTATAATCTAACGAGCTGTTAAAAATTACCTTAAAAAGTTCACAAAATGTGTAAGAATAGACAATAGTTTTTTTGGTAGTACCACAAAAATTAAAAATGCATTGGTGTGAGTTCTTGCAATCGGACTTACCATTTTTTTTTATACATTATTAAGAGAATCATTATTTAATCAGTATTTAGTATTATGAACATATTGTTTAGAAGCTAACTAATGTTATAAAATTTGATATATTTTTGAAACTATGTATTAATCTCATTCATTGTAAACTGATTTAAGTATAATGTTTTTTTTTTCTAAATAAAATTTCTATGCAACTTTACAAAATGATAATCTCGAAATTTTGCACAAAAAAAATGTTGGAAAAAATTAAAGGCTATTTGAAATTTTTTTTATTTGTTTTTATAGATAAATCATTAATTAAATATTACATTATAAAAAAACATATGACTATTCGTATTGAATCATGTATTGTGATGACTGACTTCCTAATTAATTAAAACGGAGCATCTCAGTTGGGTTCCGAGTACTAGGGGATAATCGCCGGTAGTGTACTAGTTGAGTCCCGGATTTGTATAGGTACTACACTAGTTGGGTCCTGAATTATTTTAGGTATTACACTAGTTCTCGAATATATTTTGGTACTACATTATACTAAAATTTTCTTTCCCGTTTTAACAGATTTAGGACTGTCTATAATCTATTTAGACCACAGATATGTTTAAAAATGTTTTTATATTTTCATTTTTTTTTTTACTTTCTTTCCATTAAAATATAAATTATTTGAATTGTGTTGGTAAAAAAATTAAAAATGTTAAAAATCAAATATAAAAATACATATTATATAATATAATTATAGCCATATAGGTAAATGAAAAAATATTAAAATGTGAAAATCATTATATAATATAAATAAAAATTAATGGAAAAGAAACTAAAAAACAAAAAAAAAAAAACTATAACATTGTTTTTAACCATAACTGTGGTTTAAATAGATCATAGAAAGTCTTAAGTCTGTCAAAATGGGAAGAAAAATATTAATATAATATAGTACTTACCAAAAAATATTCAAGAACTAGTGTAGTACCTAAAATAATTGGGGACCCAACTAGTGTATTAATTTTAAATTCGGGATCCAATTCGGATCCAGCCAATTAAAATATTCTATAATATTGCATTTTTAAGGCTGTTGTTGCATACCTTTGTGTAATAATATAGTTGTATTGAATCAATGTAGAACCTATATAAAAATATGTAATATAATCTACATTGTAGATAATATTTAATTTTTTGGTTGTTTCTTTTTATTTTTGGGTGGTGTAACTGGTTTGCCAGATGCCAATCCTCCATACACGTACTTTTGTTTGTCAGCAGGCTAGAATAAAAATAATATATTTAATATTACATACATACATTTTAAAAGAATCGTCAATAAAAATTTAAATTTTAAATTATATACTAGGAGCAATAAAAACACAATTAAAATTGATAAAAATTAGTTACATTAAGTGTCTTAAAAGTTAAAAAAAATAATAATTATAATATCAATTTTTTAACGTATGCTCAAAATAATATATAATTAAATATTGTATATTTTAATTGAATTACTCTATTATATATTTTATATAACTTGAATACATATTTTTTCATCTCAGAAAAATTCACTACACATTTTCATATAATGGTGTTCAAAGGTTAGTATTTCGTATTTTATTCATCTCATGATTCCTAAGTTAATAATAAATATTACACAGTTAATTATAAAAGGTACTGAAACGAAAACTTAAACTTGATCAAGAGAGATGTTTTGACACCGTACATGTGGTTTTGGAAAAATCATGGTAAGTTTTGACAAATAAAAATTTAAAAAAATATTTTTAGTTATATTTTAAATCAGTTAGTGGCTATATTAATATAACTGACAAATTAAGAAAACACTTATTATTCCAAATTCATATTAGATTAATATCACGTTTTAGCCAGAAATCAAAAATATTTTTTTGTGAACCTTAGGTAAGAATTAACTTGCTAGAGATGAATTTATACTCTTACCATGTTATAATTTAAGCAGTAAAATGATGTAGATGCATAAGACTAAAAATAATGGGAAAGATTTTAAAATGTTGTGCAAATTACATCTTATAAATAGAAAATGAAAAATATGGTTAAGCATCATAGAATTGAATGCGTCTTCAGTATTTTAATTTATCAGTTTATAAAACAAAAACACAAGTGTAAAATCATAAATTATAATTTCCCATATAAATGTATTATTCAATATAAATAATTGAACTTTTGATTATGGTTTGCAAATTATCCATACAAGCATTTTAAAACTATACTTTATTTTTCTTCTTCATTCAGATATACAAATAAAAAAGTAATTGCTCTGATATAATTGGCTTATTATTGGTTATTTATTTTATATGAAAATAAATTAAAAAATGGCTACAAATACAACCGTATTTACACATAATAAAAATAATATAAGACTTTAATTATGGTTCTTTACCGTTGAAACCGTACTATTTACTTATAGATTTTATACAAAATAATTGTTTTCATAGAAATTGACAAAATTAATTGATTTTGCCATTTTAACACCCATATGAATTATTGAATATAAAACAGGTAATGTTGCATTTTTAACAATCGGAAATTACATAATGTACAATTATTATGTTACTTTTGTGCAACCAGATAGAAGCTAATAACTTCATTATTTAAAGTTTATTTATTTTAAAATACATAATAAGTTTAAAATATGCATTATACATATTTTAGTCTAAAACTATTTAATTTAATTTTATATTTATTATGTTTTAAAACCTTTGAATAAGACAATAATTTATCAAGATAGGATAAAATTAATAAAACCTTTAATTAAATTTAATTTATGATTGAACTATTTAGTGAAACTAAATAATTTACATTTAATTTATATGCTACATCCTAATTATAGTTTCGTATTTTAAAAATAAGTAATAAGTAATTTTAAAAATAAGACTACTTATATAATTAGCTCAGTTTTAAAATTAGCTACCTTTAAAATTTTGAATGAGCACATCAGTGATTCATTAACACACATTATTGCTCCAGCATTATCAAACTCCCCACAGTAATTTGGAGCTGAAAATACAGTGACTAACTGCTGCTTAGCAAAGAACTCGTAACCATCCTCAACAACCTGAAAACAAATGATTCAAAAAGTAGATATGTACAGTAGAATATCTTTATGACGCTCTCACTCATGACGATTTCTCGCCCAATACGCTCATTTTTAGAAGTGCCGTGATTTGGACAACGTTTAAAATGTAATCAACTAGTGATATTACGCACTATATTTCTGGATAAGACGATTCGTTGTAAATTATATTAATAAATAAATTGTAGAGAATTACCACAATTATAAATATTATAACGAAAGCAGAAAATATTTTCATGAATTGGATGAGTTTCTAAGTTATGAAAAATTTGACGAATAATACTAGAAGCAATTAACAGATAATAACAAATAAAATTTCATTGGCTAACTTATTAACTTCTATAAAAGAAAAGGAGGATAAAGTGAATGATATAATACTAAATCTCCCAGTGACAAATTCTAACTAAGAATATTAATTCCATATTTTGACAATGCTTACGAAACGTTACACCATTCCAATAAAATTGAGTACTTTATTCTAAAAACATCAAAAATGTGAAGAAAAAAAATCTATTATATTTTGAAGTAGGTGATGTAAAAGAATATTTATTCAAAGTTTACGCTACGGTAAAAAATTTTTTTTACCTACAATTTAAATTGTTTTTCCTGCGTAATACGTTTTCCTGTTTAATTCTATATTTATAACGGGTCCATAAGAAAGCGTCTTAAACATGATCTACCGTACAGATATTTACATACAAGTTATAACTAACCTGGTGAGCTCTGCATATAAGATCGAAATCATGTCTATGCAAGAATTTAATTATAATATCAGCACCAAATTTAAACGATACACCTCTGTCTTCATTCGCATCCCAGCCTATTGTATCCTAAGAAATATAATAATAAAAATAATAGAAACTCTAATTATTAATAAATAATAAATAAAAATATTACTTTATCGGGGTCAGACCAGAGTAAGTCACACAATAGACCCTGACCACTTACATCTGTAGGCCGTATGATTCGCCGAATTTGTTCCATCGATTTCAAATCAGGACTTAGACCACCGTGACAACAGAAAATCTTGCTCTCTACTATTGCTGCCACAGGGAAACAGTTAAAACAATCCGTAAACACTTTCCAAAGTTTAATATTATATCGACGCTTGCCTACAAATATATATACAAGATAATTAATTGATTTAAGCGTATAATTTAAAAACAATTTATTGCAATACTTACATTCATCATAAAATCCATATATTCTATTAATACTAGCGCATTCATGATTACCACGTAAGAGGAAGAAATTTTCAGGATATTTGATTTTGTATGCCATCAATAAGCATATTGTCTCCAGAGACTGTTTACCACGGTCCACATAATCACCCAAAAATAAGTAATTCGATTCGGGTGGAAAACTTCCATGCTCAAATAGTCTAAGTAAATCAGCGTATTGACCATGAATATCCCCTTAAAAAAAAATCATTTTACAATTATATATAGCATAATTAGTGTAATCTTACCAATTTTTACTACTATTACTAATTATAACTATTTTTTTAAATTTAATTTTTATACAAAATTATACTACTATATAACTCTATACATGTATTCTATGACATTTAAATAACTCAACTGTATACTAAAAAAATAACTAAACAAATTATTTTATAAAAGTAAATTAATTTATCAAAAGTTCTTCAACAACATTTTATTTTTATTGTGTAACAGATTTCATAAAGTTGGAAAGCTGTTTGTATACTATGTATAATAATATTATTATGTACTATTGTTTTTATAATTATGTTTTTAATAATTTTTGTATATCAGTTGTATGCCAATTTCATTATGAATGGAAATAGTCGGTCGTTGAGAATATTTCATTGAACATGAAATATTTGTCCTTTCTCAAGTGAAATTATGTAAGTTCTGTATAGTAAATTATGAGGATCAAATCAAATAAATTTATTTTAACAATATGAATTTAAATTTACATGTTTCCAATGCAAATTTTATAGTTTAAAATATTTTAATATAATAAAGAAAGTTAATTGTTTAAAAATTATACTGATTATAAGAAAATCTTAAAATATTTGACTTCACTGTTGCATTCTAATATTTGAATAAAATAAAAAAAAAATTCGGAATCATAAAACCTTAAATTTTGGTAAAGCACTACCAACATTTTATTAGTGTTATCAATCATTGGATTTATTAATTAACCTTAAGTAAACTGATATGATGTGCTTACCACATATTTTTAACGGTACTTCGAGTTCCAGAAGCATGGGCTGTGAT
>NW_020273620.1:777205-1105209 GCF_003268045.1 Sipha flava | reverse complement strand
TAATCGGTTTGCAACTTTTTCGTTTCGTGAGATTATTAAATATTATTATAATCCGTAGTCGTTGTCAGTCTTGGCTTATGGTCAATAGTAATAAAGAAAAATGTTTGTATATGTTGTCGCGACAACTAAAAGGGAACACACACAGTGGTCGTAAACATTAATTTAGCTTGCCAAAATCTGACTTTAAATTATTATTAAATGATTTGATTCGACATAAATTCATAATAGTATATATCTGTACGATAAAAGTACAATAATATAAATATAATCTGTGTATGGACGCTATAAAACCTGATTAAATATAAAGTATAGATTTTATTGTAAGTGCATATGGACGTGCTTATGTATAATATATAAAATTTGTTTATTTCTTAACTGATTGTAGTTCTGGACAAATTGATCGAATTTTTTTTCGTCAATATATTTTAAAATAGATCTCAACATTAAAAGTACAAATACGTTCAATTTATACACAGCAATATTTTTCAGTTTTTAAGTTATAATTTAAAACTATAATATTTAGTTTTGTAAAGTATATATCGTAAACCAATGTTTTTCAATCGGTGTGCCGCGATAAATTTTTTATAAGTATGTATTAACCAGTATTATTATCGATTTTCGGTGAAAACTGATCGAACTAATCATAGATACATTTAATATTATTTATTTAAGTTTAGCCGTTGCAGCCGTTTCGATGGAACGATTGTATTAATGTATTTCATAATAATTAATTCTCTAATAAGAGTAGACCGTAAAAAGTGTACCTATGCGTTTATAAAACATATTTCTCATATTATATGGATTGGTGTGCCGAAAAATATTTTGTAGGAGGATGTAATTTGACGCATTGTTAAAAATGTTGAAGACCACTATTTTACACATTTAAAAAGAGTTTAATTAACGATCAACTAATATTAACTACTAGACAGTATTTATTTAATACTGAAGTAATGAATACTTTTAATTTTTTTCATTTAAATTATTTATCTGGAGTTCTTCACAATATTTTGTTTAAATTATTTCTAGAGGTAATTGTTAAGGGAAAACATTTCACAAATTATGATTTCTTCAACTATGGAAAAAATTAAAAAAAAAGTATACTGAATTGGGAGGCTGTACAAAACAGAAATTTGAGGCGTAAGTTCTTCCTTTCTTAGTTTTTTGTTGCGATCAATTATAAATTGTGATTCTACAATTGGGTTTTCGAATAAAATTTTCGACCGAAAGGAAAAAAAAAAAAGAAGTAAAGACTTTATTTGTATTACATACTTCTCCAAAATGAATTTACGCTCCGACTAGCAAATTTTAAAACTTTTCTTCTCGAGGTTAGTATCCGAATCTGAACCAGAGCTCGGAAAACGTTGACAACATTTGAAAAATGCCAACAGTAATAAAGTTGTTCCATATACTTCTCTAATATATAATGTAGTTCATCATATGGTTGTAGTAAACGTTTAGTTATGTAATACGATAAAAAAAAAAAAAAATTCTAGACTTATACGAATAATTAATAAATTAACGTATGTGGGGCTCCCGCAAAATTCTGCACCGGGCCCCGAAGACCGTTGGGCCGCACAGGCTTACGTGGTACACGGACGTACACCGATGTGGACGCGGACCGCGGTCGCAACCGTGCGCAAGCGGTAAACGGATTGTTCGTTGTGAGTGTTAATCATTTGTTCAACGCGGTATTGCGGTCGTTTGTGCAGCCCATACACAGCATTGCGCGGTCTCTACACGAGTGCCAAGATAATACGTGACCGCGCATTGAAACGGATAACACCGGACCACCGGCATCTGTTCGGAACGTTTAAATGCGGCGCACTCGCTGTTTTGAATACCGGCGTACAACGGACGGGTTATTCGACCCCGAGGTATCCTCTCGATGCACGATCCTCTCGCAGCAAGCGCTTAATCGTTTACCGGGTCGTGTTCGAAAGAAATACCCGCACAACGATGGATCGAATCGTTTTTGCGATCGTCGGTCGTAGTTTCGTTACAGCGGCGGCAAACGTTTAAGCCTTCGACGTGTTCCGTTTCGCGGTAAGGAGCTCTCTACGCGAGGATCACGAGAACAACCGTTCTCGCACCGGGCGCGGAGTGCGACGAAAGAGTGGCTGGCGAAGGTACGCGTCGGCTGCCGATTCAACGGACTCGATGACCGTCGGCGCTAAGGTTCAAGACGTTCTGTTTCGCGGTAACTTTACCGGTTCGTCGCTGCAAACGTTCTCTTCGTTTTGGTCTTCACTTGGTTCGTTTAAGTTTACGTATGTTCTGCCGTTCGTTACCGGCACGCGTTTATTGGTATTTCACGACGCTAATTGTTCGTACTGTTCCCGCACGTCATGGTCATTTTGTACAGGAATATGTGCCGTGTCTGAAAATTGTTTTCCTGTGCAACGGCGATTTTCGTAATTCACGTGAGGTTTGATGGGTTTTGAATTCATAATACCTTTTGTCCAAACGCTAGATATAACAATAAAATAATGTACAGACATAGTACCACAATAATAAATGCAAAATATATGGGCGATCCGACCTGTATGTACATGTTATACATATGTATATAAAGCTTCATAAAAAAATAATTATGGTTGCACGAAAGTACCGTTTTTAAGCCGTTCTACACACACTTTATTAGTATGATTAACATATTTTTCGTTTAACATAGAATATTTTGTAATTTGTTTCATTTTAAAGTGTATTTATTAAACATATTATTTGAGTTGAACAATTTGTATTACGTTTAACTCATGTGCAACGGGTTTTATGAGTAGGTTCAAAGAAGACTGAAAAAAATTTTATACTTCAAAAAAGTTCGAATAATCGTTTTTATATTGTTCTTGTTAGAACCTCCTATTGATCTGGTTATATATTGTTCGTTTACCAGGAATGCGAATAGATGGGGTGTGTTCCTGTGAATGGAAAATACTAAAGCTTTATTACTTCGATGTTATAGGTATATTTATAATCATATGTTTGCACTTCAATAATTTAAGTAGTTATGATTGATTTAATGAAATTTGTGTATCAATTTTGGATAATTTAATTAAACCTATAGTTACTATATTAATTAATTTATTCTATACGTGTTTATAGTTTACGTAATCACGCTATTACTCATTACCTATTATAAGTTATGCAACGGAATCTAATGGTCTTAAAATGATTTATCATTTTAAAATAATATTAATAAAATAAAAAAATGAATGCAAATTTATTTTTGGATAAGGTGATGTTTTCCAATACTATGTATATCATTTCCAAAACCATATAAATTTCGGTTTCCCTATAACTTTTAGTAATATTATTTTTAGGAATGGTGGCATAAAACATTTTACTAATATACTACTGTAATAATATTCACTAATATAATAACTTTCATTAATTTAAAAAATATAGACTAATGAAATAAAAAAACCTTTACTAAATATAAAATAATAAAAATATTAAATTAATTTTCAATTAATTAATATTCAGTTAATTTCATGACATTAAGCGAAAATGTGTTAAAATTGTTTTGAGTTGGGAGCTAATAAAAAAATCGACTGAACTTATAGAAGTTGATGTTTAATGTCTACAGTCTTAATGAATTAATAAATGAAATATGAGGATAATAATACAGCTATTTTTATCTCCAAGAATATTAATGTCGAATATAAAATTATTTTATTAGTAAAAACAAAATCAGAGTTAAATTAGGAGCCTATAAAATGAAAAATGAAACGCAATAGATAAGACATTTTAATGTGTAAAATAAATTATAGCCTAAATTAGACCTTTTAACACTATCATTTTTTAAATTAATTCAATAATCGACATTAAAGTTAATAAATGGTATAGTAGATAACTATTTTATTTAGACAAATAAATCAGTATACAAACTTACTTATTGTATTTAGATAATAAATTAATTTTAGGTTATCATATAATTGATTTTCACTTTTGCCAACAGGCAAACCACAGGTACATTCTAAAAATGAACACTACGATCTATACGTTGTCTTCCGTAAATTTACTAATTAAAAGTACGGACGTAATGTGAATCCATTGTACCTTCTGGCTCTTAATTAATACATACTTGAGAAACCTTGTATTTTTGATATTACTTATGTGTATCTTTTGTAAACCGTATTTACTAATTTATGAATTGTATGTAATATATGTAAATATATACAAAAAAAAAAAAAATCGTTTATAATGGCATACCTGGTTTTAAGACCTTAAATTGAAGTTTCCGGAATATTCCTATATTGTATGTTCTAATTTGTATCGGTTGTTATATCACGTATTATATCATAAACAATATTTCATTTCTAATGATTGTTTAAATTGATGTATTTAGTATTTTAAGTTGTAAAATAAAAAAATAAAATATGTTCCAAAGTTGAGTTATGCAACATTGAAATAATATTTAAGTAAAATACTTTTTGTTTTCCTTTTTTAGTAGCATTCGAGTAATCATTAAGTAGTAAACATAAAAATCATTAATGTTGTTCTCATTTACTATGGAGTTTGTAAATTTTTAACATATTATCTATGAATATTATTTCTATTTTATATATATATGTAATCATTCAAAAATAATAATTATTTAAAAAAATTGTATAAGCATAAATGGATATTTTTTATTATTTTTATTTTTGTTTTGATAAAAAAATATATGATAAAAAAGTGCATTTGTTTATCTAGGTATAAGTACATTTTATATGAGTTAATTGCTTAACAAATACTTATGTTAGAGACTATATTTGGAAATAAATCCAGCTTTGCGACTACAAATAAAGCATGTCGTATCAATGACATTGAAGACTATTTTTGGTTATTATTTAATATCTAAAATTGAAAAATAAAACCTAATTTTTAGACTGATTTAAAACAAGAAAGCTATAGTTTTGTATCAAGCATTCGGAAAAAATTGTCTTTCACATTTTTTTTATTACATTTGTTAGTAACATTGAGAAAAAAATATAATCAATTATATATAATATTTTGTTCCAAAAATATAGATTTTATTTAAGAAGGTATCATTCTTCAATTTCATTCGCAAATGCCAACTAAATGTACGAGAATAGTAATCAAATATATTTATTGTATACTTTACTTTTATTTATACATCATACGTATTTGTAATGCATTCTGAGTTCTATCTGAAAACAAGAAATGAACTTGGAATTTAAATGACCTACTCACACGTGTACAAGTCATTTCTGAGTTTTTTTTTTATAATATTGAATTTCTTGGAATGATCCAGAAATAAATAATTAGTGCTCAGAGTTATTTCTTTACAGACAAAAATATTAAGTTACGATAATTACTTTGATGTAGTTTTGCCGAATGAAATATTGAACCCATTGATAGTTAAAAATTGGCGTTGTAACTGTTTCCAAAAGTCACAAGATACGTAGGTTTATTTAATCACGTTGGACATTCCGTAATTGTACGGACGGTTTTATCTAATATTTAAAAGAACCATTCTAATGGTATACCAACGTATTGTTTTCATACAATTCGTATCCGAATAATATCTAGTTGAACATTTAATGAACAATTTAATATACTCTAATAATAGATGGTATAAAATACCCCTATACTCGTATTTATCAACTAGGTACATAGTAACTATCATTAGTAATTATCATTGCATATTATCATAACACACAGAAATATATGTGTGTAATTTTACATTCGCTTTATATCACAGAGATTACCCAAAACATTTAATTATTAACCTTATTAAACGTAACTCAAAATAATCGTCTCTGCGGTCCATTGTTTAATACGTGGACGGTAATCACTCGTTGTTGCTATTTAATCTCACGGTTTAAGTATTATGGATTTCGTGTGTCCAACCAACCACTAGGTTATCGGTTAACCATAAAGTTTATTTTTATCATTTTTGATTAACGTTAGTTTAATATTACTCCAGGTACGTTGCGAATTGTCGTTATAACATCGTACGTTTCATTTTATTTTATTTTAAAATCCTTTTGTACTTTTAAGTGATTTACCCCGTGTAATAAATCTGTCACTAATAAGTTGCATATGGGTTTAAAAAAGCAATTTTTTTTAGTAATACTACATTAGGATATTAATCAATGTATTACTAATAACTATTTATCCGATTTTAGCAGTGGGAGTAATTTAAAACTTTCACAAAGGTCAATAAATTCATTAAACATGTTAAGTAATTAGTAAATTAAACGTTAAAACTTTTTTCGAGTTTTCCCATAATTTATTTAAGCCAAAGGAAAAATTATGAAATTTATTTAATATTCGATTTAGGTTTTTTTGTTGTATAGTATATTAATCATAACTTTTGAAATTATTAGACTTTGAATTTCTAAGGTTTATGTAGATACACATGTACGAGTAGTATAATGTTAAAAGAGAATTAAAACTTTTGGTAAAATTTAGAAATTTATACACTATAAAAGTTTTTTCTCATTTTTATTTTATAAGACTAGTAGTTTAAACTTTTAAGACCAGTTAATTTTATATTTTCTAGCTGTAATTCAAAACAATGAGTAACAATTTTGTTTTACGAGACCTTAAGTTTTGTTTACAATGTATGAAGAAGCCAAGTTTCACTCGGAATTGTTTTTTGAACGCGATAACTTATCATTACTCTTAAATATAAAGATCAAGTCTCGGTGACTATCCCAATTCCCTAACCTGTATTAGACTAGTTTTTTCTATTAAAGTTTATAGATTATAATATCGTATTATACAGCGTCATATCGTTCTATCATATAGGTACTTCAAAAATTTCGTGAATCATTTTTGCACATATCTTCCTTTATAGATTCTGAGTGAAACGAAGAATGTATTGATTTTACCATGATGTGTTCTTTTACTTTACTTTTTTATCGCGTCTACCAACATGTTTTCGAAAATTGAGAACTTATAAGATATTTAATGCAGGTATATATATGAAGGCACTAATTAAATAATATGAACCATTTTTAGACGTATAGGCTAATCTAAATGTGCTCGTTTCAATAATCATGTACTTTTGTCCATAAATATTTGAGAAAGAGCACGATTAATATTTACATTTTTTTGATGTATTCAATACTTAGCATAGGTGTGCGCACTGGTATAGGCATTTGATGTTCTCATCAATTTTTTAAAAAGTATATTGCATTGACAATTATTTGAACATGGGTATTTTTATGACTTAGAAGGTAGTGGTAGGAAAGGGTTGTAAATATTAACAAAAAATTGAAATGTATACATTTTAATTACTCACAAAAATTAGTAGATAAAATTATTTAAATAAATTTATGCCATCGTAAATACATTGTGTACCGTCAATAATTATTTCATAGTAATGTACTAATCATCAGGGGAAAAAAAATTATAAAATAATACTAAAATTAATACCTATAAAATTAATAACATTTAATACTTTTCCCCGAGGTGCTTAGGGCTTGAGAGTGTACGTGGTATTCCAGTGAATTTTCAAAATAGTGTTGAGAGTTTACGGCGTGTACTACATATTATGTAGTATACCCTATGGGAACATTACAACTTATAGGGCAATAGCCAAACTCAAGACTTTTTTTTTTTTAGATAGGTCATTGATACCAGGTATTTAGCTAAACAGAACAAATATCTAATATTTTTGGAAAATCAGACAGTTTTTTCATCAGTTTTATCATAAAAATTGTCGTACTTAACTGGCGAATATTGATAATAAATGTATTGAATTTATTATCTATGGACGTGCTGCAGTATTATTATACTCCAGACGGTAAGCTCTATAGAAAATATATTAATTATGGTAAGCTTAGTAAATTGTGGCTCTGTGGCGTTTATTCTATTATCAGTTTTATATTTTCACTGTTAAATTGTTGACAGTTTAATACCATTATCATAAACCTATATTTAGTAACTTATATATGCCAAATTATTTGATTTAAGTTTTATTTTATTTGCATTAGACTAGTGACTATAAAGTATAAATCCTATATTTTAGTTCTTACTGATAATTATTTATAATTTTTTTTAAATATCTTTTCTAAATGAAGATTTGTGCGTTTGTGACAGAGTCAAATTAAATCTAAAGTATGCTAACTGGCAACAATAAATAATATTTTGTGAATATTCATTTTCAGAATTGAGTATAGTGAAGCCAAAGTTATGGTCTATGATCGATTTTAATCAATAACGATTGGATGCGTAATTATAAATGTTTGTTGAACAAAAGGTAACTATTTCAATCAATTATGATGAAATAATTGAATAATTCTAGATTAACAGGAGAACGAAGATTACCACATGTACTTTAAAAAATTGTAAGATATAATTGTAATTCACTTTATGTTTATATTAATTGTACTGGGTATCAGTTTTAACTATACATTTTATTTCTCCTTACTTATGTTTTGTATGACTATTTTATTTTATTTCTTTAAGGGGATGGGTGGTTGATAAAAAAATAAAAGCCACATCTGAAATAGGAGTCTGTGTAGCCTATGCTCGGCAATGTTTCGAATGGAAAAATCGACATGTGGATTATACACACGTGTCTACTAAATGATAATACTATAATATCATGAACCACAATCATACATCAGTACCGGTAAGGCAAGCTCGAATTAGGATAATTTTGAGTCTGGGGCCATACCAATTTTAGGGGCCTATATTAATAACTAATAAATAAATAGGTAGGTATATATTTTATAATCAAAAATAGTTTTATAGCTATATCTTAAATACCTAGTAGTATCCATCCGTCGTAAATTTGTAATCATAATCAATGGTACTCACCATAATAGAGTTTTCTTATAAATTTATTTTTACCATTATCATCCTGCTAAAAATAGACGATATTGACGTTATAATAATAGCCAGGGTTGGTGAGAGAGTGGGGCAAGGAAGCTAGAGCCCCGGGGTCTGTACGTCCGAGAGGGCTTGTCATCTCAGTGTTTTATACAATATTTTTATTGTACTAAAGTATGTACCAAATATCTTGGTCATGGGTGCCCAGAGGGGGGGGCAAGACGGGTCATTTGCCCCACCCTGGAAAAATTAATTGAACAGTTAATAACAAGGTTTCAAATTGAAAAAAAAAAATCGCGAAGTCTTCGGTTTTTATTTAATAACGATTTATGTGTGAATAACTCTGACATATTTTATTATTTGCTAAGAATACAATTTTTAACATACGTTTTAGTGTTTGATTTTATTATGCTCCCCCCCCCCTTGATAAATTTTCTGCAGGCGCCCATGATCTTGGCCAAACAAGTGCAAGTAAAGGGGACCTGGAACCGATCGCCCCTGGCGCCCTCAAAAGTTCTCGCCGACCCTGATGATAGCATAATCTATTATCCGTTATCGATGTAGTATAGCCTATAGGAAACGTTAATGTATTTTATACAAATATTTGTGATTTAATAGGAAAAAAAAACGTACTATTCACCAGGGGCCTATTATTATTCGATATCCGTTGTAGGCCCGGGACCACGGCCCCATCTGACCCCCACCCCCTTTATTCCGGGTTTGCCGGTTAGGTACCGAAATCGATTTTAGCGGGACGTACAGGTATTATAATGTGATAATGTATAGGTGTACCGCCCGTAACGTATTTAAAACTATTTCCAACCCGAAAACTACAGAAGTTGTGTACGTTCACGGTTGACTTTCGTTTAATTTAACATGATATATTGTGCCGTCGGAATCGCGCGGTACACGACGACGCGAACATAATGGTTGCACGTAGCCGCGGGTAGATATCGTACAATATGATCAGCCGAGTTTGAAATTATTTAAGTTTCGAAATTAATTTTACTGTACACACTGGCCTATTAATAACGCGGCAGATAAGCCCCGGCCAGACTTTTATTAATAGCGCACCGGAAACGGTGAAAACCGTCCAAGGGCACCGCGCACGGCCAACGGGTCCCCGGGAACGAAACGTACGCGCGCGTCCACGACGTGTGGTCGTGCCGGGTACCGCGTCGGAAACGTCGTGGTCGTCGTGTGGCTGTGGTGGTCGGGCGCGACGACCGCGGCCACTTGTACTTGCTGTCGCGGCGCGCGATGTAATACGCATTAATAAACAGACACTTCGCGAGCGGTGACGGTAATTAATTTAGACAACAATCTCTTCGCGGCGGCGGCGCACGTGCCAGGGCAACACTTAACCGCGTTTCCCAATAAGCCCACGCGCCGATACCGTTGTAATAATAACACCGAAGTGACGGGACGGGAGGGCGGGGGAGTGTGGCACCGGGGTACCGTTAAAACCCCCGAAGACCGCGGCCGCCTAATAAGACCGACGGTAACGGATATTATCGCGCGCTGCAGTGCGGTAATTAATTCAACGCCGTCGACCAATTATACGGACGACCAATCCGACCCGTGCGCCGTCGACAAACACCGCCTCGCCTCCCGTCCGATCCGCGTGCGTGACCACCGCGCCACGAAACATTTTTCCCGCACGCATCCGCCCTCCAGGTTCATCCTTCACCGCCACCCGCCACCCGCCTAGGTACTTACCCCGTTCGCACGTCGTGTTCGCTCCCGTTGACTACCTGCCGCCCGCGCCGAACTGTTGCCGCCGCGCTCCGCACGCAAAAGACACTTTTGTTCAACTCGTTCACAAAAACCGTTTGTCTTCAGCGAATTTCGCATTCGAATGCCGTTTCACCGCGATCTTCATTTGTCTGACGAATTTTACTCGAAACGTCATGTCCGTCGCGCAAGGACTGCCGTTGCAGCAATACGTTTTTGTATAATACGCAAAGGTGACCGTACACGGGAATGCCTCTTTTAAAACCTTATGCGTTTACCCTAAGAGTCGGGATCTATCGTACTCTACGAACGGGAACCATAAGATATAAGAACCATATTATCACATTACACCGGTTATCTTTTGAACTGCACGATTACTATTACTTGTCAATTGCGTATTTCAGCATTTCCATACGTATGATCGATCGGTGAACCTGAATTGAACCAGTACATTATTTTTATTTCTATAGAATATATTCATTTACCTACGTTTGACTATTATGTACGTAGGCATGATGCAACGTGCCGTGGTTGGCCATAGTGTATCCACAAATAATATAAACTGTTAGGTATATTTTAGATACCGTGTCCGGTACGTAAAATATGAAACATTCGTGTCAGTAATTAGTATTAGTAATCAATATTTCTATACGTTTTGTTAATAACTTTTTTGTTACTTACTAAACGAACACATACACAGAGTGCATAGTTTTAATATTTATCCGATATGTAACACGACAATATAACCGTCTAAATACACAAAATAAAAAAAAAATGTTAAAAATATTTATTTAATTTCATAGAACAATTCTGCTTGGCACATAATAAATATTAAATATTGACGAATAGAAACCTTAAAGTTCTTCAATGCACTCTAATGAGGTTGTAGGGACGAGCAACTGTACAGTAATTTGGCTATAAGACGTGTTCGCCTAGACGATTTATTCACTACTTATTCGACGTCGGTAGGTATGTGTGTTGACCTCAATAAAGTAATTATTAATTTAATGATATTAAAATATGAACTTCATGGGTAGAGCAGTAAACAAAATACTAATCCGCTATAATTATAACATACATTTTTTAAATTGCATACAGCTTTAATTAAATTCCGTAATGTGTTTTAAGTGTCGTATTGCAACGTTATTTTCATACTTTGGATGTCTCTGTTTGTTATATATCTAATATAATATACCAAAACCATTCGTTATATTTCTCATTTTTATGACACGGATTAAAAATATAATTTCATAGAAAACAAATTAAAATAATAATAAAAAAAGAAGAAAAGAAGAAGAAGAAGTCTAGTTTTATTTATTAATATTTAAAAAATCCTAAAAGGGTTTACATTTTCAATTGATTTTAAGTTGGAAATTGACTAAATATTTTTTAATTTGTATTAAAATTATAAAAAATTTACAAAAAAATATTCTACTATAATGAATTATGTAATATTATAATTTATTATGATGGTTACAAATTAAGGAAACACAAAAATAAGTTTTGCCATAAATTATAATACAATGTTAAATATAACAATTGTAACGTTGAAATTCTCTTTTATAAAGTACAAATTATTATCTTGAGAGAATAATTAAAGATTTGAATTTTATTTTATTATAAAATATTTTCTATGGTCTACCAATGGTTAAAGTGATGGCAACTTGTATCTGTTGTGCATAGATAAAACTTCCAGATTCCAGTTTATAGATTTATAAAGATTTTTTTTCTTATTAATAACTATGTATTGATTTGTTTAAACCTTTGATAGGTTGATAATTATTTTGTTTTTATTCATCTACTCTTATGTTTTTAATATGTACCAATATTTTGAACTCATTGCATATTCCAGTTTCAGATTACATAATTAACTTTAGAATTTATGAACAATTGTTAAAATAACATTTACAATAACTATGTATATGTAATACATATAATACAACATTATATTCCATTAAAATACTGACATTTCTAATAATTCATAACTTTTATACTACATATAACAAGACTTTCGGAATTAAACTTTTAGAGGTCAAATAATAAAACAGCTCATTAAAATATTTATATATCAAAACTTTATGTAAGTTATCATAATTCATTACATGATTATAATTATAGTAGTGAGTAAAAACATTTGAATGTTACTAATTGCGAGAAAATGTATGAAAAAATAAAGGCTATAATAGAAATATGTTACTTGCAAGAAACCTGGCAAGGTCTTAAAATTTATTCAAAATATCTTCAGAAATATTTAATAAAAAAAATGTAATAATTACATTTAGTTGGTCTAAACGTATTATAACTATACCGTGCAAATATATTGTCTATAATATACATATGATTATATAATTAACTAGCGTTATTATGTCTTGGAAATATGGAAATTATGGATTGGGTTTAATATGTCTTAGTTTTTTTAAGAAAAAATAATAAGTAAAATTACAATACTTAAGTTTGTGACCAACATTAAAAAAAAAAAAAAAACTAATTTCTATCAATTTAATTATTTCTTGCGATTGTGTATTACAAATAGTTATAAAGGAAATAAGGTGCAGAAGTTAGTGACTTTTAATATCACTGTTTGATGAAAAAATATTGTAAAAGTACAGCGATAGTATAAAACGTACAATGTTGTACATCCGAATGTATTTCAGGAAGGCTTATTGTTACAGCTTTATTGCGTGTTTATTCTTATGGTAAATAATACGTTCCAAAATAATATTATGATATTTTGCACTACCTATCGATACGCCTTCAAAGAATTTGAGTATAACGAGGGGATTTTTTTATAATATCGCGATTGAATACATTTTATAGGAGAACAACATTATATGAAATTGAATTTTTCTCGTTTTCTTACGAACGATGATTTTAAAATTATAACTTTCTTTAATAATCTTTATCCGAAAATCCAAAAATAAACTTTGCAAAATATTTCAGAGAAAAAAAAATGCCATAGAACTCCATCGATTTATATTCGGTCGTCACTACAATTTTTACATCTGATCTGCAGGCATGGTGAGATGCACTACTTCGTCATAGTGTAATTATTGTATAATGATGAAAACATTAGAGATTACCAGAAAGTTTGTTAGAAAGTATCAGTGTTATACATAAACAACCAAAAAATTATCTAGATAGGATAAATTTAATTAAACATTCATCTAATAAGACAGTAGATAATAATTTAAATATTTATAAAGGATACAAGATAATTATGTTTAAATAAAAAACAGATCATTTTAAGTTTCATCGTTTGTAAAATTATTATTTTTCTATAAAAAAAAAAAAAAAAAAAATGAATCTGCGCATTATCGGAAAACATCACTGGAAAGTATCGGGTAATAAAAAAAAAGCCATCAACATCAAAATTACAGTTTTAAGAAAAACTATTTACGAGTGCTGAGCACCTGCCGCCGGAGAATACTACTTAGACGACTGTGGGCTAATATCAGGGCCGCAGCGAGGGGGTGGTGAGAGGTGCCCACGCTCCGGGCGCGATTCCCGGGGGAACGCAAAAATGAAAATCTTGCGTTTAATGTTAAAAATGGCAACGGTCAATGTCGCGTATTTTGTTTTAGAAATGTTTTACGTCCTTCATATCAATCAAAAAGCAATCATCGAAAATAATATCAAACAAGCGCGGTTGTCGGCGGCGGCGACACAGAATACGGGCGCGGGTCACCGGAGTCGCGATCCCGTCGCGCGCGTGTTATTCGTCTCGCCGAGTACGCGCGTGAAGACGGTTCCCCCCCCCCCCGTTCCCCACGAACGGTTCCCCGTTCGCCACGGCCGGCGGCCCGTTGTCCGCGCCTCCGCGTCCGTCGTACACTCAACTCCGTTTACCGTTTCCCGTCGTGTTTCCGCCGCGCACGTCGTCGTCGGACGCGCACACGCGCACGCTGTTATTGTTTACGTTTATTTGTGCGCGGTCCGCTGTTCCGGTACAACGAATAGTTTGTAAACGGCATCGACGGCGGTCGTGCAACACAAAAGACGACGACGACGACGACGACGACGGGCTACGGTCGCGTATAAAGTTTTCGCGCATTGACGACTACGGCGATTCTTCCCGAGCGCGCGCGCGCCCCTCCGCCGCCCGCCACGAGAAACGGTATCGCCGCCGCATAGTTTCGAGAGACCGTTACGCCGTACCGCCGCCGGCAGCATAACTTTGCACCGTTTCGCCTTTGTCCGCGCCGCGTGTACGCCGTGTACATACCGCACGTGCACATGTGTACACGAATACAATGATATCCGTGTGAAGCGCGCGGGCGGCAGAGATGTTCCTCGTCCGGCCTCGTCCGCCGCGTATGCCGGGTACGCGTTCGCGCGATCGCCACCGGTGCCGTCCACCGCCACCGTTCCGTCGCTATGGCACTACTGACCCGCGTACGCTCGAAGAAACGGTTGCGCCGCAAAGGTTAATTTTTGACGGGTCGGTGGAGAGCGGCTCGCTTTCGGATGTTTCATACGTGTTCAACGGAGCATCCGAACCGAAGGGATTTTATTCCACGAAAGTCGAATCACTTATTTTTTTTTTACACTTTCCAAACACGTTCATGATCGATGCGAATTATTCTGGATTTAAATAAGATCGTCATACCCGGTCAATGGTATAAAAAATAAATATTCCAATGAAATAGAAGCGATCCACTTACATTTTATTGATCGTTTAAGAACCCTAAACTTTTCGTCCACCATTAAAATAATACAAACAATTTACGTCGTATAGAATCGGTTATATCTTCTTGTATGTACAAGTGTTATACATAGATAACAAAAAAATTATCTATACAAGATAACGGTTAATTCATTGAAAATTGATCTAGACAAGATAATAGAAAACTATTTAAATATTTATCTGGATAGTAGACAAAAGATATGACTACATGTTTATATAGATAAAATACAGATAATTTAAAAAAGTTTCATCATTCATAACTTACGTTTGTAAAAATTAGTACATTTTCGAAAAGGGTATTCTCTAGCGTGGGTTTTGCATGCCGTTACACAGTTTCGGAATATATATAGTAATGGAATTATAAATATAAATCCGTACTTTTATTGAGTTTAATCAATAAATGTTTACCGATAAGTGATAACGGTTGTCTCATTGCTATTCTCAGTATTCACTGGGAAGATCTATATATACTATATATCCGTGGTCACTCATCAAAAGACACATCGTCTCGGCTATTTAGGTGGAATAAAAAATCATTCTTTATTAGAAAATTTTGAGTTTGAAAATATAAATTTTGCTCGTAAGACATTAAATTATTTAGATCAAAACTACTATCCAATAAATACATAATTTCTTAGAATTTTAGTTGCATTGCGGATTTCTATCACAACAGCAAAAAGAAGTTTTTCTTCTTTAAAGTTGCTTAAAACTTGATTAAGGGTAATGTATACTCATAAGGATGAAAATAACATGAAACATATAACTAACAGTTTTCGGTTGGGGGGCAACATAATTTAGCCACCTCTCTTTCTAAAGAGAAAAACTGAAAACGAGTGTCTTCAACTATTTATTATAAAGCTGTTTGCAAATGCAAAAAATTAAAATAAAATACTCACAATTAATTTTCCTCATTTCAGTACACTGTTAGACAATATTTGTAATTAATATAAATCCAAAATAATAACCTACATTACCTAAATACAATTTTAGAAAATTGTCTTCTATAAGACTGATTGGTAGTACGTACCCTTCGGTCTAGATGTTCTATCCTCATAGAAATCAAAATTAAAACAATACCTATATCTCAATAAAATACCATGTAATATAAAAAAACTCTTAAATATATATTTCATATTACTTTTGAATAATAATAAATAATAGTATTAAATTTCAACGTCTAAAGTTGTAATATTTAAAAATGAAATATTATCTTACGTTGAGTTTGTTTCCATTTAAAAACCTTAAAATAAAGTCACGTACTTACCGTAATTTTATTCTTTTCTTGACTTTAAAATTAAAAGAAAATCTAGATAAAAACATATTTTTTCACCGTTTTCAGGAATATAAAGAAAAGACAGTTTAAATATTTTTTTCTATTCAATTTCGGTGATGGGAGGGGGGGTCGTACCCGGAGCCCTTACCCCTGATTACGGCCATACTAGTCATGATGTCGTTGTCTTCATCAACTCCACCGAAAATAATTGGCATGTTTGGAATATATACGTTATGTTGTGCAATAAACGCCCATTTTGCAATGGTCATCGGTTCATTTATATAGGTATTGGTCGGTGAGGTTACGGTCCTATCTGTGTGTCGTCGAAAACGGCCTGTGTAATCATTATTGTATGCTGTTGAGCAATGGCGTAATTACGTGTGGTCGTTGAAAAGTCACCGGCACGGCGGTTTCGTGGAACTCGTAACTTGCCGACCGTCCGAAATCATTCGCAACTAAATAATACATTTACAGACTCGAAACGAAGAGATCTACCAATGTCTACAACCTAATAGCTTTACCCAAGGGGACGGTATTCGTATTGTTGTTTTACCGTATTTTGTGGAATAAATACGAAAGGGTGGCAGTCTTGTATGCAGGTTTTCATGTACTATCATAGATCGCTCTGATATATCGATGTCGTAGTGAATTCGAAAATATTCTCAGGAGTTGGAGCCGTTCTCATCGTCACTATTCCTTCGACCATACAGGTTGTTCCACTGCTGTAATCAATCAGATTTAAAAGTGCTCGCACGTCGTATAGTGTATAAATATACATGATATTATAAGTATATAACACTTTAAGAGAACAGGGATTATCCCGTCCACCATTTAAATTACTTAGAAGCGAGAGCCTCTCGAATATCCTTTCGTCAAGCTTCTAGTAGTAACACGTTTAATGCAGAAGTATTCACGAATTACGCAAATAACCGCTGTAAATAAAGATAGTTTTTCCAAGTTCAGTATTTAGACCGTGATTATAATTGTCAGTAAAATATAGTGACAAATGCAATATAATATATTGCATTTGAGAATCACTAATCTGTGCATACGGTATACCGTCTCTATAGAGGAGGGTGATCAATAATTTTAATAAAAAATATATTTTTTTTTTTTTTATTAACAAATATCGATACATAATGTATGTAGGTATACCAATAATATAAATATATATACATCGGATATAGAAATTATGTATTTTACACGTATATATTTAAGTTCTATTAAACTCTAAATTCTATTCATGTTGGTTTTTATCAGTATAAATAAACTATTTTAATTTGCGTATATATTTTGTTTTTATTTTTTCATTTTGATAATGTAACGATCTTTAAGTAATAAACAATAAATGTTGAAAAAGAAAATCGGTTTCGAATATTATCCATTTGGCCTATGAGTCGTCAAAAAAAATATTAATTCACATCGTGCGCGATTATATTTGCGCATCAATAATTTACCATTTTATCACGGTCGTTAATCGCCTTTACCCCATCAACAACTTACATACTTGTATATACTTGTACACACACATAAATATATATATATATATAAATGTGATCGCGCACGTGGCGCAGTGTAATAATCTTCTCATCATTATATTTATACTCTAAATAATAATAATAAACCGCCGACGCCATCGTTGGTGTCCTGACTGGGTGAAAACGAATATCGCCTTCGTCGGAGACTCCTCGTGAGTCTTAACATTCATTATATAAATAATATATACACATGTGTATATTATGTATACATATATATTTAGCTGCGATAAAACCCTCCCGTCCACTACATTGAAATTATCGTCGTGTTTCCGCCGTCTCATCGCTCTGCTCATATACTCGAATGATTTTTTTCCTTACATTTTTTTTTCCTTACTCGCGAAACCGACGCAACCACCGCTGAGTCAGCTTTATATGCACGTACATAATATAAACACTCGTGCATATATGATCCTTTTACCGGCGGTGGTGGCATATCTACTCGGTCGATTAGTCGGCGGCGGCGGTAATTTCTTTGTAAAATATAATGCCGTTACTACCGATGAATGAGATTTATATTAGGATCCACCCTTTTTACGGCCACTACCTCGCCGTTATCATTTTCTCATCTCGTTTTCTATCCATACCACTCGCCAACTAAATACCGTCCGCTCGTTCTTCGCAGAGCACTTCAGAAACGATGACAGCGGCTGCGGTGGTGGTATATTATAAATATATTGAGTATTGGATCTATGCATACAGGTACTATGGATAAAAGGATTGGAATAGGAATTCCAGAACTCTTGAGTTATATAACGTTACCGAACCTTTAGATAACACACGCCTGCAGCAAGTGTTCAGCAATTTCCACTAACAGGCGCATTTCGATTTCGAGTTTCCGAGTGACCATGTATAAAATGTTTGCTTTGAAATTTTTAAACTTCAAAAAATTTAAAAAATGAGTGACACGCATTATTTCATATACATACACAGAATTCACAAATTGTACACATTCCAAACGTTTTTGCAAAACAAAATCAAATGATTACTCGAGTAAAAATGTAAAAACCACCGTCCACGATGACCTAATGAAAAGTAAAAATTTCACTTCCATGTGCATGCGCGACAGTTCATACATACAACCAGTCACCTGTCACTCGTGGAGTCTGGGTTTGGTTTCTCTGGAATTCTTGTTGTTCACGGGCGTCAACGTTGTTCGGAGAACGGCCGCATATGTAGTCATTCGATGGAAGCAATCACCGTCGGCTCCGATTATGACGACGGTTCGCTCTCCGGGCGGCTTTATTCGGTATATTTAGAGACAGGCTTAAGGGGGGGGAGGGATTTGTGGATTAATTAGAAAAATCAGGAAAAATCAATAATTTTATGAATTAAGAAAAATATATTTTTTTTTTTTTTAAAGATATGAGAGAAAGTATTTTAAATAGAATATTTTATAGAAATAGAATAGAATAGAATACTTTTTTTGTCAGTTCATTATTTTTATCTATCAATATTTACTATACGCCTGCCGAGTTTTCTCCAAATTAAATTAAAATTAATTAATTTTTTTTTTTTTTTTAAAAAAAATGTATTTATTATTTAAAATACATTTTCTTCTATTACAATAACCACTGTTTTATTTTATTCGTTTTTTTTTTTCAATTCAATTTTTCTGTTAATATTTATAAGTTACAAAAAATTCAGGTACTCTGGTCCCTAATAAGGTTTCGGTAGCTGGTTGGCAACCCTCTTAAGTATATGGCAGTAATCACCGGGTGCTCATTCTGGGAAACTGGGATCGAGACGTCGCATGTTTTAGAAAATACGATTTAATCAATTTCGATTTATTTCGTGTCAATGAAGGTTATTGATGCTTTTCTTTAAAATAACTTGTTTTAATTTATAAGTTATTATCACAGCAGTAAATAATCTAAACAATAATATTATCGGTTCTGATCGGATGAACTGTCGTATTTTACATAAAGGGTTTTGGCTCTGGTTTAGTTATTAAAAAACGAAAGACGAATGGTGTTTATTAAATATGAACACATAATAAATTCCTTAGGAAAGGGACATATTTTCACCGCAGTCGTAGCTGGGAGATGATTTGAGGTGAGCCCATCTTGTTGGTTCAGTTGATTT
Organism: Sipha flava; assembly: GCF_003268045.1. Lineage (NCBI taxonomy): Eukaryota > Metazoa > Arthropoda > Insecta > Hemiptera > Aphididae > Sipha > Sipha flava. Next base: position 1,085,111 of record NW_020273620.1, on the reverse strand, counting down.
GTAAATTTAAATTGCACAACTTCATTTATAAATATAATATGATAAAAAAAACTTTGAAAATAAAATAATTTTATTTTTTATTTTTAAAAGTTTGAACAACATTTTAGCGGTGACATTTAGCGGCTGATTCTATATAATAATACAATTAGTGGTGTATTCTTCCGTTCAATATTGCCAGTAGAAATAAATCACTGGCACGCGCTCCGATGTGTTATGGTATGACGGGCTGGGAAAAGGAATTAGGTGGTGAAAGTTGTGTGCGAATGCGGTGACGATGATTCACACACATACACATATATATAAAATATATATAGGTATATATATATATATATATATATATATTGTTGTAGGCGAAAGGCGGCCATTGCGGTATTGGATATTGTAACAACTAAGGAGACGAGGAACAAGTCTCGAGCCCGTGCAGTGAGTATGCGTATAGCCTACTGATATTATTAACTGATCTGGCGCATTCATGCTCGTATAAACATACACACACACACACACACACACACACACATATATATATATATAATATAAACTATATACCTGTACATTTCGATATCGTTTTTTTTTTTTTTTATTATCACATACCCATAGATATTAAAGTCGTATATCGTAGATATATATTATTTGAACGCGCTATTAGATATATACGTCTTAACTGTCTTTATTTTTGTCTATCGATCGATTTAGACACGAATAATGTTACCTTTTATGAACATCCTAATGTTCATACGCATATATACATATATATATTACTCGATAGAAAATATTCAACTTTAAATACATATTATTGTTATAGTTTTAATAATATATAATATAATATAATAATATATAATATACATATAATTCAAGGAAGTGATAAATTTTTATTTCCTGATACTGAATGAAATGTTTATATGGTAAATGTTCTTTGTCTATTTTTGTCATTAAACACATTTCACAGTGGAATAGATATTCATAAGTTGAACGAGTAAAAATGTATGAGTAGATCATTTTTTTTAACATCAATATAATATCAATTAGCACAGTGAAAACAACACTAAATAGTAGGATTTTAATACGTTTCTGAAATAATTTTATGTAATAAATACAAACTATTTATAAAATATTTTATTATATCTAATGGTTACGTAATAATTAACGTAAAACAAAATTTAAGGTCAGCGAAATATTAGCTGGTTTATTTATTAGGCTAATTTTTATTTACTATCACATTTATTTACCGTGGTATAAAACTAATATTGTGCATAACAAGTAACGGCCATGAGATATGTCGTATTGGTATGGATTTATAACGCGATCACGGTAATTGACGATCATACAATATAATGATGAAGCCCAGATAAATTTTCGTAAATGTTCCTTGGTTTATTTCGAATTTATGTTTTAAATCTCCTGACTATATCAAATTTAATCAAATTTATTATTATCTCGGATGGTTGTTTTATAGCTTAAGTATTATTTTTTAATTTAATTAAAATTACTCATTAAAAAATTAATTTAGCAGCTCCGTTGTTGACGCCATTAATTCGTTGAAAAAACAAACAAAGAGTGCTACTGGGTTGATCTTTTGATTGCTAAAAAGGGAATTTTAAATAACATTTATGATTATTATATTAAGGTAACAGCCGGAATAAATTTATGTATTATCTGGTCAGGCTATTTTACGTCCTCAACATCTAACGATTTAAATTTAAGGAAGTATAGCTACAACTACATTGATTACATTTATATGGTACCTAAATATAATTAATTATTGAAATATGACATTTAATCAATGGGATTAGTGCACATTAAAAGATTCATAATATTCAATAGTGATGGCTATCATTTATATAATACATTTCAAGTTAAAACGTATCAGTACTACATTTATTCAAACAAATAATATTCGTATAGATATCTAGAAATTCCGAAGTCTATTATGCTAATTATAAAATATAAGTAAAAATGAGTATTTGAGTATTTGACTAAATTAAAGTCGACAATTATTAAAAATACTGTCCAGTTTTTTAGTTTTCTATCACATAAAAAAACAATGATTTTTTGTAAAAAAAAGTTAATCATTTTTTTGATAAATGCTTATTGTTATTGTTATTATTTGGAAATATTTAGAGAATATAAACAAAATTTTAATTTCGTTAATTTGTTTTATGTAATCACAACTATAATAATTTTTATACTTGAACCGTGGAGTATTATAGAATGTATTTCAGATGGAAACAGCTTCATCTATAGTAGAAAATTGGTTGCAAATAACTTATAGTCTTGACAATAAAATGTAATTTCTAAATTGTATTGCGCTATATTGATGGTATAAACATAAGATTGCGATGTCCAAAATACAACGATAGCTCTCCTATAATCATATAGAAATGGTTTTTGCTGGTTTTATCTTTGTGATCGATATGAGCTGTTTTTGGGAAAAAAGTGTTAGCAATATTTTTTTAAGCAATGGTACTTCGGAAATAAGTTATATTCTGATAAAATCAATTTCTAAACAATTCTTGTTTACCTTTAGATCAAGATAGCGTCCCATACCATTTGTTTTCGCTGCAGATGAAGCGTTTATGTTAAATAAATATTTATTATGACCCTTATTCGAAAGAATCTTGGACGACAATAGAAAACTATTCTACTATCTAGACCATGGCAATGTATGGATTTATACAATCTAATTTTGTCCAAATAGTGTAGAAATGTAATATTTTATATCTGATACATTTTTTTTTCGCATGTTGCATTGTTTTGTTTATATTGTGATGTTCAGAGGATTATGTTAATTCCAATACGTATTTCAGTACATACTTCTAAACGTATGATGTGTATTGGTTTAATTATGTAAATATCCTTTTTTGGAGTTGGAACGCCTTCTTTAGGTAGTTAATTTTTTAAAAATGTTATAATTTATTTTACACGTTTTAATGTTTTCCCTTAATCTTCATTTGATTTTATAAAAAGTATAATTTTAACTTAAAAGAAGTAAGTTTATATAAATTACACATAATATAATACACTTATTATATCAACTATACTCGCATGTTAAACATGTATTTGAAAACGTCATACCCATACTTCTGTTCTAGTTACTATTTCTATGAGGTGTTTCGACGACGAAATATTCAAAATCAAAATTGACACAACTTATTCGAAATTAAATTAAAATAAAAAAAAAAAAATTCTATACTATTAGATTTAAATTACTGATTTTCGCTTATAACAAACGTGGATACAGACAGCGGTGGTTTATGTATAGTACCATGTTATTATAAAACAGATTAGTTCCATTTTAAGCGATTATTCCACCTGATCTGAATTCACGTCAACCCGTAGTCAAGCCACATCATCGAATTCGTAAATTACTACAGTTTATGTAATGCAATGAGTGTGTTTCTATCGGATTTGTAGCCTTAACTTACCGCTTAAAATAACTTACGTACGGTTTTTAACTAAATTTTTCCAATTTGTGTACAATATATCAAAGATATTTCTCGTTTCCTCATGTTAACTACGATTATATAAATATCGCAGGGACATGGTACGAAAGCTAATCGATGGTCAGGTACTAATGGATTCGTCGTTTGATAATTACTTAGCCTAACTAACCGATGATCGAAGAACTCTGTACGCTCATGGATATTCATTGGAAAACCATAGTAGTTAATTATGGATATTGATTACATAAATGATGAAGTATTATTTATGCAGTGTGGCTTAGCATGTATTTCCGATGAAAATATAACCTTAAATATTAACTTTTTTGTTTCAATGTAATTTTATAGTAAAGACTCATATAAAAAACCTAATATCAAATTCTTAAAATTCAATGGATCAGTGATTTTATTGTTACTATAAATCATCATAATCATTGTTTTTAGTATCATCATTGTTATAAATATTATTAATATTATTATTATTAATATTTTAACGTTGTTGCATCAGACCCCCACACGTTAGTAATGAGTTTGATACATTTTCTCGCTGTCGCGGTGTTTGCATAATTGATTTATTCGTACGTGTTGTTCACCTGTGTACATATTTACTTTTATTATTCCGTTACCGTGATAAGTTCGTTATGGCAAACACGCATAATGGCTGATTAGAAATTATTTTGTCGATGCGTGACGAATTCAATAAAGTATTTTCCCACAATCGCACGGGGTTTATTTGATTTGTTGACAATCGTATTGGATGTACACGCTGTCTCGACAAACTGAAAAAACGAAAGTCGATATGCATTGGTAATCCTGGACCGCACATACTTTGTTGTACAGTGGCGGCTCGCGGTTTCTGGCGATGGGAGTGCGACTTTAAATGTGATACCCTTTAGCTAATATTATTGCAGATTAAACATATTAGAACTATACATATTTTAAATCACTTTTTAAACACCGTACATCGTATGGTGTAAAGATATTCATACGGAAAGATAGTATAATGTTTCAAAATACAAATTGTTTGTATTCTTTACGGCAGAACCGAAGTCGACCCGCGTAAGCTATGCGGTTAATTACTTACAAGTAAATTATTTGTGATATTTTACCGTTTGGACGATGCACGATTGGTCTTTCAAATCAGGTGTCCGCAGAACGCGGTTGAAATCATGTACCCACTTTCGTTTGTACGGGTTTGTCTGATTAGAGTAGTTTGGACGACGAGACGTTTCGTCCCATAAGTGTTTGCATACGATTCTATAAAGTGTTCGAGTGAAACAATTCAATGTTTGCGTCGAAATGTGTTTCAAGAAAAAAACATTATTTAAAAAATTGCCGTTGTGATAAGAATTCATATACTTAAAAACCGAACAGACACGGTAAGAAACGATTTAATTTTTTCTTCTTCTTCCCTCGAACTGTATGACATTCGGGTACGACGATCCGTCTGATCAGTTTGCCGATGTCGATAGGTGATGTTCCGCGTTTGAAAGTCGATCAAACGCGTGTGCGCGTGTAATTTTATAGTTTTCGCTCTGGCGCGCGTGCCGTAATCTCGACAAATGCATTATTACGATTTACGCGCACTAATCGCCGTCGCAGCCATGCGTGCGCTGCAGAGGATTCGGTCGCACGCAGAGAGCACTGTACGATATTACGCGCGTGCGATTATTTTCCCGACAATCTTGCTTACGTACCAGATAATATTATAATAATTATAATTATTGTTTCGGTATACCTGACATTGTGCGCCCATATCACCATTGTTATTGTTATATTTAAATATATCGCAGTGGTGTGCTGTATACCAGGGATCAGTGGCGCAGCAAGGGTATGACGAACTGTGCCTACGCCAGGGGCGTGAAATGCAAATGGGCGCAAAATTGTGCAAAAATCGTATTTTTATCCTACAGTTAAATCGACATTTTTCCATCATACTTTTTGAAATACGTAGATGTTGTTTATTTGTACACAATACGTGTGAATTTAATTATGAGATTATGAAAATAGGGTGTTATAATGTGTTTTAACGAATTTTAATGTGTAATACAACTTACATCGATTATTATGTATTATTCTACTAATATATTAATCATAAACATCTCAGATCTTACACTTGAATTCATAGAACGCAAAAATAATTGATTAATAATTATCAACTCAATCTCGAATCATATAAATAGATAATAATTTTATTTCTAACGAAAATAAGCGTTTTATTTCAAAAAGTATTTTGTTTTGTTTTTATTATAACTAGCTGAACCCGTTCACTTCGTAGTCCCTTAAAAATCCTACTTCACATATGTCTCAAACTGTGTGTTAATTCCTACCTATGATTTACGTTATCTGTGATTATGCTAACAGTATATTTTTATACTTATAGATAGATAACTGTTAAAATATACTACGTAATAATCTTACAACGAAATTTAATTGAGTTTATCATTATGTAATTTTATTCGTTTTATCAAGAAAAGTCTGACAAATCAAGTATTTAATTGAATGTTATTTATTTATTGTAGTGCATTTGGATACAAATTATTATTTGTTCTTCCTTCTGGTGCGTACACAAATAAATCAGAAGTTTTTCGACGCTTGAGCATGCCATATACAGCTGTCCATTTGAGAAGCATAGATTTTCCAAATTCAGTTCACACATATGTGTTTAAAATTTAAAATTTAATTTAATTAAAAATTTAAAATTAAAACGTAACCTATGTCGTTTCTCAGTGTCTAAATTATCTATGTACCAAATTTCTTTTAAATCGATTTAGTAGTTTCGGAGCCTATTCAATACAAACAAACAATCAAATCTTTCCTCTTTATAATATTATTATTATTATGATATGATGATATGATAGGTGTAATGTGGATGACCATTATTAATATAGGTAAATAATATAAGGTACTATAATATGTATTGACCGAATTTTTATTTATATTAATGAGTCGACTATAGACAGATTTTTTAATCAATAATATTAATTTCTCGATTCTTTTAAACAAGTGATTTTTAAATTTCTCAATAAAAATCATTCCATTGTTCCCATCACTATTACCATTATAACTGCTACTACTACTACAACATGAAATATAACTAATTATTACACTGATGACTCAACAGTATGTACCAAAACTGTCTAAACTCGTGTATATTGTTTTGATGGTGAATTACTATAGATTTAATACTGTTATCGAACACATCAACTGCAGCATATATAATTCTAACTGAATGCCGATAAAATAATTGTGAAGGTAGAAATCTAAAAAAATTAGTTTACCTACAAAAAACATTTTAGAGTGGATTAATATTTTTTATAGAGTAACGGCAATCGTAACAATGAACCTGGAGATGAGTTACAGTTAATTAATTAATTGATCATAATCTAGATACATTAATCTATGTATATCTTTTTTTTACAATTTATTACTGGATATTAGTTTAATTATTTTATTTAAATCTAAATATATTCAAGATATTCGTCTTTCGTATGTATTTATGTAGATTATATTATATTCATCGCGGTATTACAATAATTCAAATATTTTTCGCATAATAAATAAAAATCTCGAAAATACTCCCTTTAATTACCTCAATCAATTTAGTATTAAACGAATGCTGATTTCGTTTTTCTTTATTTTATATGTATAAGTTCCGAAATGAAATTCATAAGTCATTCAAATCCCTCGTTTTTAATGCCACCCTCTTTAAAGTCGTACGGGCGGATTTGTCTCGATCGCACTTCGGATATCGCGTTGTTTAAAACGGGTTTCGTAAGACAGTTGTACGAATTTAAAAAGTACAGAAACATAGTATTATGTAAATATATATTTATTATTTATGCAATATGTATATCTGTATAGTAAACTATATACCACTGCACATGAATTGCGTCCCGAAATCCTTTTTCCACATAAGTTTGTGTCCCAACCATATTTAACGACTACACGAATTGCGTCCCAACGTAAAAATATTATTTTCCTTTCTATTTCATACGATTTAGAACTGTCGATACCATATTATGAATTTCGGAAGGTTAAAAATATTGATTTTTATCGTTTTTATGCTCTTAAAAATAAGTAAAATGAAAATGTGTAGGTTTAAATTAGAGGAATGTAATATTATAATTAAAATAAGTAATGATAAAAGAAAATTATAAATATAAAATTAAAAAAAAAACTGATAAAAACTTAATTATAATGAAGACGGGTTAATTGGCCACTTTCATATTTTGCCATATTTTATCTTAAATAAAATAATCTCTATTTTCATATACCCTCATCCGTCTGTTTTAGTTATACGAATACTTCGTTGTTTAATGTAAGTTTTTTCATGTACATTTTTTAAAACATCTAGGTATGAATTGGAATATATTCTAGTGTGCCAAGTCATACATACTATTAAACTTGGAGTTGAAGGCTTCACAATTATTCGTAGTTAAAAGGAATATTGAAGATGTTCTGACACATTATTTGATATAAATTGTATAAATATTAATTTTATATTAAGTGTAATTATAGTTAGTTAATTCAAGTACTAATCCATGTACACGTATTGCATGTACAATAAGCTTATACAAAAGAGATTCTGAGAATTACAGTTGCAGATATTTCAGAATAAATAAGGAGTTGATGATTATAATTAGATGTAGGTATTCAAGATAAAAACAGATCTCTTCAACATTTAGAGCAATATCTTTTGTTCAGACACGTTATATCGGTCTTTTTGCGTATCAGTATTTTTATAATATAATTGTACACATGTTCTAAAACAATTTTTGTTTTATCGTGTAAAAATTAAGTTCTTTAAAAAATAATAATTTTGGTGGTCTAAAAATTGTCTATCAATTTCTTCCGTGTTTAAATATAAGTCACGTTTCATGCGCTACCTCAGAAATCATACCGTCCGACGAGCCTATTTAAAATACACGCGTAATATTTATTTTGTGCGATTAAAATAACTATTAGGAAAAATTGATTTAAGGTATAAGTTATTAATGTACATTTATATAAAGGTTATGTATTTCTTCAGATGTTTGTATTTTTTCTAAAGTATTGAAATTTGTTTCAAGGTAGTTTATAGGTATGATAAAAAATAAAAACCTATAAAATAACAAACAAAAATATTGTAAACATAATATTATATTCTGTTATTTAAGTAAAAACTAATAAGTAAGTTATTAGGATTAATTATAGTGTAGAAACTTAAATAAATCTAAAGAAGAGAAACCCTCACAAAACTATAATTTAATTGAAATATATACATATTTTTAACATATATACTATACGTAATTGAGTTATTAGGTATAATCATCGTAATTTGTAACATATATTTAGGTAAATCATGAATATCTTTTCAATTTCAATTTTTCATATGGAGAACGAGGTGTTCGATAAATACTTTTTAGAATGTTGGTAATACATCATTTTTGTACGTTGAACTATTTTAATGAAATTTATTTTTTCAGTTCTATCAATAATTTTAACATTATACCATCTTTCCAGTTATTTTGAGTTTTAATGTAAGAATTTTTTTATAGCAAATCGTCGTAATGGTTTAGAAAATATAATTTGGTTTTTTTTAATATTTTATTAGTATTATTGTTATAGTCCAGTATTGATAATACGAACACTGAACGACTGAATTGTGTCTTTAAATGGTCTTGTTATACCATTTTCGTTAGTCCATTCATGACAATTAGCAGTGTGATATAAAATGGAAAAAAAAATGTATCTTCAATTAAATCAGAATTTCCTTTGCAAATATGTGATGATTATATGTTTGTTTTCAAAATCCGTAATTAATATAATTTATTTTCTGTTTTAATTCTTTCAACATAATTTACAACATATAACACATAACTCCACACAATATGTAAGTTGTTAGTTATTTAGTTGTACATTGTGTATACATATTACATCTGGCTCAAAATCTATTAAATTTGATATAATTACTTTTATTTTAATTAATATAGGTTTTATGAGATTTTTTATACATTTATTTAAATTCTTACATTATAAATTATAATAATACATTTTTTTAAACTTTAAATAACAAAGTAGAAAATTATTTCTGTTTACTATTTTATATATTTTTATTTTTTTCATACCTATAAACTACTCTAAAACAAATTTCAATTCCATAGAAAAAATACAAACATCTTAAGAAATACATAAACTTTATATGCATGTATATTAATAACTTGTACCTTAAACAATTTTTCCCAATTTTTATTTTAATCGCATGAAATAAATAGCACGCATGTATCTTAGGTATACCTAACCTATAGGTATAGTTTGTCAGACGGTGTATATATGTGTGTGATTATATGATGTCAAGCGTAAAACACGACTTATATTTAAACATGGAAGCAATTGTTCTACAACAATTTTTAGACCACTAAAATTATTCTTTTTAAATTACTTTATTTATTTATAATAAATTTAATATATTTATTATAATAAAATAAAAATGTTTATTATTTTTTTTTTTTGGTTGTAAAGTCTTTTTAGTACTTAAATAATTGCACGAGTACATATAATTTAATTTCAAAAATTTCTATATCTATAATGAGTACGACTTACCTATATCAGAATAGATAACATAAAAAATATTAAAATATACCGCATGGTTGAATTTACAATATTTTTGCTCAAAAATCAACACTATTGTACATAACTAATAGCAGAATACTACTTTCGGACTTTTGTTAATCTTCCGAAATATAACTGCTGATATAATATGTAGTTCATTAGAGTATGAATACAAACGTCAGGATTAAAATGTATCGATCAAATTAAACTAATAAAAAGAAATATGTGATAGTTTTACCCTGCAATGATAGGTTGTGCCGCCCCAGTAATTTATATGTAATTTTAAGGAAGCACATACCCAGATTGGATGTCACAGATTGAATTAGACATATTTTTTTTTAGTCTTTTAGTTATAAATATTTTTCATTTTAGTTTTTTCACTTTGTATATACGGCAAAGACGTTATTATTGTATATTTAATTAAATAATTCAATGACTAATATAAACATTTTAATACTTTTATATATTAGCGCTGATATGCAACAATTAAGCCTTAAAAAAATATGTATATTATATAATATATGTTTATACATTTTATAATTTAATATAAAACAAAAATTGCATTTTTTTTTTTTTTATAATTAAAAATATATGCTGGTTAAAATTTATACCTCTAATCTCCACTTTAATGCTTAGTGATAATTTTAATTATTTTATAATCTAGAGTATTTTTAATAATTTATATTACTAAAATATTTATAGTTGCACTTATTTTTTAATTTCTCGATCAATTTTATTTTTTTTCAATTGGTCAAAATAAAATTAAGTCTTAAGTTATATTTTAATTATGTATAAAATTTAAGTCTAATGTTTTAATTAGAAAATTACTATATATTTATTAAATATGTATATATACGAATATTTTATAAATTATAAATATTAATACATGCCTGACGGGATGAAAAAATTAAAATAAAGAATTTATATCGGATTCGGTATTTTTATTTATAATTTACAATATGACTATATAATAGTAGTTTTAAAGTATAGTCTAAATACAAGAAATAATATCAAACTAATAACAAATGTAATATACACAAGAGATTTAAATCTTTAAACTTTTTTTTATGAAACAATTATTTTATGCACATTTCAATTATAATATAAAATCTAAGAGTCGTAAAAATGAACAATATTTTTTTCTGTATTATTTTATTCAGAACAAATACAAATAAACGGTAACATATTTTTCTTAGATAACAGTGGTGTACATAGGATTTTTTTTCGGGGGGGGGGGGGGGGTCAAGGTAAAAATTTAACACATTTTACAATCAACAAAATTATGCAAATTCTTAATATATTTTGACTAAAAAATAGCACTGATTATAGAATAGCTATAACTATAACCAATGATACTAGGTATTCAATACTAGCTCTTCATATTTCAAACTTGTAAAATTTTTAAATTTTAACCTAGACATCGGAGGAAATTTCAGAGGGGGCATACAACCCCTTAACCCTCCCTGCGTGCGCCACTGTTAGATAATCATTAGTACGAGTATAAAGTTTTAAATAGAGCGGGACTTGTTTCGCCCAAATTTTTTTATTATAAAATTCCCGTTTCACCCAGACCAGTTTAGATAAGTTTAAAATTAAGTTGGCAATGGTTCAGTCAAATATTATATTTTATCGAACGACAAAAAGAAATGGTGCTTATTTATCATAGTAGGTATGCGCTCTACAAGGTTTCATGTCCATGACCCCCACACTTTGGAAATTTAAAACCAAACTTTCACTAATCGTTTGTGTTTCATTTGTACTGGTTTGTGCTTTCAATCCCGTCGTTTGTGCTCAACTCCTTCTCGAGGAATACAACTTTAAAAGTTGGGGAGTGAAATGTATTTCAGCTACTTCCCTATGTAGAAATAACTTTTTTTCTTCTCACGTCGCTGATGATCACTGTCCACATAATTATTTTTGTCTTTGGTCGTCGAAAAGTGAATCCTTCCCCCTCGTTCGATTGTAACAACTCATTTGGTTTTTACTACACACCTAGTGGCGTAACTAAAAAGAATCAGAGAGTGCGGTGCGGTTCACAAAGGGATCCAAAATTATACAATTTTTTTTTTATTAATGATTAATAAAAAACTATTTTTTTCTATTATAATATATTATTAAACTAAATATTATTGTCATCGAAACTAAAATTCTTAACTCATTACAAATTTTATCATTATTGTTATAAAAATCGGATACATACTTAAAGCTTTTAAACTGCTTCAAATGGCCTTAAATAAAATAAAAGAAATGAGTGATAATTTTGAAGAAGTATTTAAGGAAGCTAATCAAATAGCAACTTCGTGGGAAGTTCAGCCAACATTCAATAATATAAGAAAAAGAAAAACTACTAAAGATTTTGATGAATTTAGTAGAGATGAACGTCTCCTTGATGTCAAACAATACTTTAAAACACAAATTTACTATCGTACCCTGGATATAATTATTGAACAACTCAAACACGGTTTTAATAGAATGAACCAAATAATAAAACTTTTTGCTTCAAAAATACGAATAAATATATGTTCAATGAATGAAAATGAACTTCAGCATTCAACTACTTTTTTAGTAAGCAATTATGAAAATTATTTAACAATGTATTTAATCATCTAAATTATTCAACTAAAACGATCGATTCAAAATCAAATTTCAAAATCATGACTTTATTTATAATTTATAATTGTAGATATTTATTAGGTAATTATAGACAATTATTTAATAGCGGCAATTTTTCTAGATTTATGAACAGTTTGTTTTCCTTTTTTGACAGTACTAGTGACAATGAAAAATGTAGAAAAAACTTTTTAAAAACTTAAAATAAATAAAAACTATCTTCGAAGTATGATATCCCAAATTCGTTTGTCAAATTTAGCTATACTATCAATAGAAAAGAAAATTACTAAAGAAATTAAAACATCAGATATAATTTCTACTTTACCAAATAAGAAGTCCAGAAAATGTTATAAGTTTATAGTCTTCATTATTATTCATTAAAAACAGTGGCAGATCCAGGATTTTCTTATTTTGTGAGGGGGGAATTGAAAAATGTTTTTCTATATAATAGATTAATCTACATCTAAGACTATTCATTTCTTATATGAATAAAAATACAAATTATATACTTCGTTCCCGGGCCAAAATTTTAAAGTTACGCCACTGGTCACACCAAATAGTTTACGACTATATACCAAAGAGAAAAAATAATTATGGGAACAGTTATCATCAGAAACGCGAGAAGAAAAAAATTATTTTTACAAAAGGAAGTAACTGGGGATACATATTTTATTCCCCAACTTTCAAAGTTGTATCCCTCAAAAAGGAGTCTAGCATAAACGACGGGATCGAAAGCACAAACCATTACAAACGAAGTACAAACGTATGATATAATTTTAGTTTTGAATTTCCTTGGTGGCGGGCTAAGCATGCCTTTAGCCCCCCTCTACTTTATAAGTCTGATAGCTTGGAAAGGAGTTGAGAAAAATCGTACGTGGGTGAAACGGACAGGATCATTTTTGGTCAAAACAGGCTACGTCCTTTAAATAAATGGAATAAATTAAATCAAGAAAAATAAAATATGACTTAATACATTAGTTTTATTTTAACTAAAAAAAAGAAAATTAAAAAAATTGTTGATGAGTTTAAAATGTAAGTGCAATTTATAATATCAATAATATTATTTTTTTTAAAATATTCCAGTTTACAACTTAATAAAAAAGATTTAAAAATTTAGGATGGTATTTAACGGTTTAAATTATATGTCAATACACATACATTATTATTTAAACTATATTTTCAAACTATATTTTTATATCATATACAGTTAAATTGTTAATTAATTTGCAAAGTCACTTTAACTTATGATCTAATTCATGAACTCAAGTGGAGTTATTTTTAGATTATATTTAAGTGATGGCTTATCTTTAATAATGATTAAAAAAAATCTTAAGACATTTCATAAATATTTTGGACATTTTTGTCATTAAAATTTCGAGGAAGTGATTTTGAAAAATTGTTTCGAATTGATATTTAAGAAAAAAGTTTTTTGAATTGGTTGAATTAGTTTTAAATGCTTTCATTCGTAGTATAAATTAAACAACAAATTTTAAAATTTGACGTTTTTCAAACTTGCTATAAAAAATTAAATCTTATAATCTAATAAGCTGTTAAAAATGACGTTAAAAAGTTTACAAAATGTGTAAGAATAGACAATAGTTTTTTGGTAGTACTACAAAAAATAAAAATGCATTGGTGTGAGTTCTTGCAATCGGGCTTACCATGTTATAATTTAAGCAGTAAAATTATGTAGATGCATAAGACTAAAAATAATAGGAAAGATTTTAAAATGTTGTCCAAATTACATCTTATAAATAGAAAATGAAAAATATGGTTAAGCATCATAGAATTGAATGCATCTTCAGTATTTTAATTTATCAGTTTATAAAACAAAAACACAAGTGTAAAATCATAAATTCTAATTTCCCATATAAAAGTATTATTCAATATAAATAATTGAACTTTTGATTATGGTTCGCAAATTATCCATACAAGCATTTTAAAACTATACTTTATTTTTCTTCTTCATTCAGATATAAAAAATAAAAAAGTAATTGCTCTGATATAATTGGCATATTATTGGTTATTTATTTTATATGAAAATAAATAAAAAAATGGCTACAAATACAACCGTATTTACACATAATAAAAATAATATAAGACTTTAATTATGGTTCTTTACCGTTGAAACCGTACTATTTACTTATAGATTTTATACAAAATAATTGTTTTCATAGAAATTGACAAAATTAATTGATTTTGCCATTTTAACACCCATATGAATTATTGAATATAAAACAGGTAATGTTGCATTTTTAACAATCGGAAATTACATAATGTACAATTATTATGTTACTTTTGTGCAACCAGATAGAAGCTAATAACTTCATTATTTAAAGTTTATTTATTTTAAAATACATAATAAGTTTAAAATATGCATTATACATATTTTAGTCTAAAACTATTTAATTTAATTTTATATTTATTATGTTTTAAAACCTTTGAATAAGACAATAATTTATCAAGATAGGATAAAATTAATAAAACCTTTAATTAAATTTAATTTATGATTGAACTATTTAGTGAAACTAAATAATTTACATTTAATTTATATGCTACATCCTAATTATAGTTTCGTATTTTAAAAATAAGTAATAAGTAATTTTAAAAATAAGACTACTTATATAATTAGCTCAGTTTTAAAATTAGCTACCTTTAAAATTTTGAATGAGCACATCAGTGATTCATTAACACACATTATTGCTCCAGCATTATCAAACTCCCCACAGTAATTTGGAGCTGAAAATACAGTGACTAACTGCTGCTTAGCAAAGAACTCGTAACCATCCTCAACAACCTGAAAACAAATGATTCAAAAAGTAGATATGTACAGTAGAATATCTTTATGACGCTCTCACTCATGACGATTTCTCGCCCAATACGCTCATTTTTAGAAGTGCCGTGATTTGGACAACGTTTAAAATGTAATCAACTAGTGATATTACGCACTATATTTCTGGATAAGACGATTCGTTGTAAATTATATTAATAAATAAATTGTAGAGAATTACCACAATTATAAATATTATAACGAAAGCAGAAAATATTTTCATGAATTGGATGAGTTTCTAAGTTATGAAAAATTTGACGAATAATACTAGAAGCAATTAACAGATAATAACAAATAAAATTTCATTGGCTAACTTATTAACTTCTATAAAAGAAAAGGAGGATAAAGTGAATGATATAATACTAAATCTCCCAGTGACAAATTCTAACTAAGAATATTAATTCCATATTTTGACAATGCTTACGAAACGTTACACCATTCCAATAAAATTGAGTACTTTATTCTAAAAACATCAAAAATGTGAAGAAAAAAAATCTATTATATTTTGAAGTAGGTGATGTAAAAGAATATTTATTCAAAGTTTACGCTACGGTAAAAAATTTTTTTTACCTACAATTTAAATTGTTTTTCCTGCGTAATACGTTTTCCTGTTTAATTCTATTTGATTTGATTTAGTAATAGATTTCATTAAGTTGGAAAGCTGTTTGTGTACTATATATAATAATATTATTATGTTTTATTATTATTATTATTGTTTTTATAATTATGTTTTTAATAATTTTTGTATATCAGTTGTATGCCAATTTCTTTATGAATGGAAATAGTCGGTCGTTGAGAATATTTCATTGAACATGAAATATTTGTCCTTTCTCAAGTAAAATTATGTAAGTTCTGTATAGTAGATTATGAGTATCAAATCAAATAAATTTATTTTAACAATAGGAATTTAAATTTACATGTTTCCAATGCATATTTTATAGTTTAAAATATTTTAATATAATAAAAAAAGTAGATTGTTTATATAAAAAATTATACTGATTATTAGAAACTCTTAAAATATTTGATTTCACTGTTGCATAGGCCGGTAGAGTCAACCCACAATATTAACTAATCGAGCTACTAATAGAGATGTCTCAGCTTGAATAAAATAATCTTCAATATTTTTAATATACCTATTTTATATCCAACTTCAAACTTAACTTATACCTTTGTATATTTTTAAATATATAACTTATCCCTTTGTTTGGATAATTGTTTGAACATTTTTGCATTTATTTAATCTTAACTTATATTATAATAAATGCTTTACTTAAATAATGTAATTTTAATAATAAATAAATCACAATCTATGTCACATCCAAATATTGTACCAATGTATAACTAGTTAACTCTGCATGTTGTTCAATGTGAATATAATAAATATTTATAATGATGAGTTAATATGATTTTAAGGTAGTTACAAATTTAATGTTCGATACATATAGATGTTTTAATACGCTTAAATTAAAATAACTTCCTAATGTTGTGCTAAAGGCTTTTGGTATTTTGATTTTTGAAGAATTAAGCATGTACCACTTTGTTTATAAAATATTAAAATGTGTCATAGATGTTTAATACATGCAATATATTAAAAATAAATTTAGTAACAAATCAAATTAGGTATTTTAATTCATAACTTATATAAATAAATAAAAAAATAGTTTATTATATACAGAACTTTACTGATATAAATATATAAATATAGCGGACTGCTCACTTTGTGAGTTGCCTTATGACACAATTTACTGTTCAATAAAATTGTACATAGTTTATACTGCTTAAAATATATATGCATATAGATAAAATAAAATAAAGATAATAATTAAATTAGTAGTAGAAAGAAAAAAAAAGAAACCAAGATTTCAATCTTGATAATAATTATCAATTATTGTTTGTTATGAATATAGATGGTTATTTTTTAAATGTAAAGTGTTCTCCAGTACGGGCAGACATATTTTTTATAGTATAATATAATATAATATAATATAATAGTTTATACATAGAAATAAATAAATAAATGCTCATTGATTTTAAAATGTACAGATAAACAATGTTGTATTAAATAGTGGCAACCGATTCCGTGCTGTCAGCCGCGGCAGAGCACTGTTGTTGCTTTCAGCTCGATGAGGAACTTACCTAGCCATAGTATCGGTTTTTTCGGCGGGCGACCGTAGATGACCGACGACATTGTTATTCAATATTTACGTTATTTATTAATAAATTGTATGTATTAGTACAGTATTATAATGCCTATAATTATTATAACAATTGTATACAATTTACAGTTCACAAATGGACATTCGTAGTATAATGTCTCAAACAAAATATTATATTGTTTCCGTGTACCATCCATCATTATTATTTTTAATTTGAGGTTTATACTGTTTTAAATATTGCCTGGCAATAAATACCATTATTTTAATTGCTTTAAAATTACTGTTGTGTGTCCTGGACTAAGCATGTTTTGGTTTCCAAAAGACACAATAATATCGGAAATCTGGGAAATAAATTCTGGTAAATAATATACTTACAAGTTATTATTAATTAATTAAAGTTTTTTAAGTTATTTTAAATTAATTTTAGAATGTTAAATTAGGTACTAACTTGATTAATTATCATCAATTATTTAATAGGAAATGTTAGTTTACTTTCACTGGATGTGAAAAAGTTATACAGTAGATACCTTTGTCAAGAACATTTAAGCCTGGCTGATTTTATTTATATGTACAATAAAAAAAAAAAAAAACCTAAGGCAGTTCCGTTTAAATTTAATTCTTTAGTTGAAAATCAACTGTCTTCGTCATCTGGTAAGAAATAATAATTTTAATATGTAGGGAGGACCGGAGTCTAGTAAGGCATATTTTATTATTTCCCCTTTAACAATATGAATAAATATTTAAAAAATATAAATTTGATAAAAAAAAGTGGCCAAGTGCCGCAACTACAATTTAGAATTTCATGTGAGAGCTAATTTTAGAGGGCCGATTGTGTTAAATTTAAATTCAATAATATAATATCATTATATACGAAAAACGATTCTGAGCGAATGTCAGTCAGCTTATATTAATTTATCCAAGCCGATTAACAATTATATTAATTGATGATATTATTATGAATAAAGTAATTAATTTACGTGGAACCTTGTTTAAAATTTTCAATCATTAGCTATAAAAATTGAAAATTTTATAAATTTTTTACTAGAAAATAATTACTAAATTTTCAATTTGATAAATTTTGTTGAAATTTGAACTTTAAATGGTCATAAAAAAGAAACTGTGCCTATGTATTTTTAATATTTTCTAACTGCTATTGAAACAATATATCAAGAGCCTTTTATTAAATTTGTAACGTCGGAAATATTTGTAGTTTTACATTTCTTAAACATAAATGTATTTAACTCGTATATTTACAATGTTACATTACTCTGCAGATGTGTATGTGATGTAGTATAAAGGTTTTATATTTTATTTGACCAAATTGCAATTGATAATGGTGATGTACAAACACGTGTTTATGTTTTTAAGCGTTTTTTGATAATTATTAAAAATAATTTTGTCTTTAATTATTTTCTAGAAAAAACCCTCTAAACCTATCGATAAGATCAGATAGACGCGTTCTTTGCAATAAAACGAACACCCCTTGATGCGGTCCCGCTGTGGTGCAGGTACATTAAGTACACCACTATCGCGGAGCCGCGCCCGCTCTCTACCCGGGCAACGACAATACCGTTCCCGATACTATCCGCCTACCACGGAAATTCGGGCAGAGGTGGGAAAAATTATCGGAACCAGTGGCAACGTACCGACCGGTCGTCTCAAGTCTCAAACTTTCGCTCGTGACCGTCGTGGAAGCCACACCTGTCGTTGTCATCTTTTCACTACCGTCACCGAAGCACACTCGCAACCGGTGTTCATCTTATTTTTTTTTTTTTGTTAATTGTGTTATACACTTTAGCAAATCTACTTTTTTGTTTTTTACGATTATTAACGAATCCTCAATATACAACCGTAACCGGTCACCTAACCGAGGAAAAATCTCAAGCGACCTGAGGCCGTGTCACCTTAATCTATCGCCATAGACTCATATGTTACATGGTACTGAATATTATAATATGTGTACTATTATTCGCTTAACTTATTTATTACATATTATTATCTGTATATATAAAACAAAAAGCTGATTGACTGCTATCAACGCACAGCTCAAACCATTGGACGGATCTGGCTGAAATTTGGCATACAAATAGCTATTATGATGTAGACATGCGCTGAGAAAGAATTTTTCGAAATTTTGAATTTAAAGGGTTGAAATCGGTTTAATATTTTTTGACCAGGTCGATAACTGCGCTAATTATTAAAAAACTATTAAAAACTATTTAAAAACTATTAATTTTATTTTTGGTAGTAAATGATGGGTATTGCATAAATATTAAACAAAAAGATCCCGCAACAGGTGCCAAAACAAATAAGAATGTTAGTTCAAAAAATTATTATGCATATCGGTTGATGATTAGACGCGATCAGGACTAAGTTATTTTACGATGCATAAGCTTTGTCAACAATTCATGGTCGAAATATATATAAAGATAGATAGCGAACGATTCCGATACTTCGATTTCGATTCAATCAAAAAAAAAAAGCTGCGTGCAAAAGATTCTCAAAACAATTGTTAGATATTGGAGATGGGAAAGTTACTACAGATGAAACGGGATGCATAAAATTATCGAACGATTTCTGCACAATCATTTATTCGCAAGATGCTCTCATTGACCAGATATGTCCCAGTGTACACAGACAATACACAAATCATGAGTGGCTGGCAGAAAGAGCAATTTTAGTAGTAAAAAATGTGGAGGTCAACGAATTGAATCTCAAGATACAAAATTTGTTACCAGAAAACTTGGTGTTATACAAATCTAGATACAGTTTGCGATGCTACTGAAGTTGTAAATTATCCAACAGAGTTTTTAAACTCATTGGATTTACTAGGTATGCCACCGCATAATTTACAATTGATCATTACAATTTACCATCGATAAAATACCTCCTTCAGAGTCATTTAAAGTTGTAATACATGCAGATAAAAAACCACCAGAAGAACATAGAGGCAGGTATAATGCACCAACGGCAAATGAAGTTGCTTTAGTGTTAGTAGATCAGCAGTTTGATCGAAGAGACATCATTCTCGAAAACCGAAGTAACTCACTTCACCGTATCAGTGAGATACATCGAACATACGACGCACTGCAGTATCCTTTAATGTTTTGTTGGGGGGATGATGGGTATGCAATCAATATACCACAACGCGATCCAAAAACCAAGTTACCGCTTAAAAAAATTGTCTCTGCATCAAGTTTTTACTCATATAGAATAATGGTCAGAGTAGGGGAAGACAACTATTTAGTTAATTATCGTTCTCTTTTCAGTCAATATTTGGTAGATGAATACGCCAAAATTGAAACTGAAAGACTAAATTACATCAAAAACAACCAAGCCAAATTGCGTGCTAATCAGTTAGGCCAAATGGTTATACTCCCGTCAACTTTTACTGGTGGGCCAAGGTACATGCACGAAAGAACACAAGATGCTATGACCTTATTAATTATTATTATAATCCGTAGTCGTTGTCAGTCTTTGCTTATGGTCAATAGTAATAAAGAAAAATGTTTGTATATGTTGTCGCAACAACCAAAAGTGAACACACACAGTGGTCGTAAACATTAATTTAGCTTGCCAAAAGCTGACTTTAAATTATTATTAAATGATTTGATTCGACATAAATTCATAATAGTATATATCTGTACAATAAAAGTACAATAATATAAATATAATCTGTGTATGGACGCTATAAAACCTGATCAATTAAATATAAAGTATAGATTTTATTGTAAGTGCATAATATGCACTGCATATGGACGTGCTTATGTATAATATATAAAATTTGTTTATTTCTTAACTGATTGTAGTTCTGGACAAATTGATCGAATTTTTTTTCGTCAATATATTTTAAAATAGATCTCAACATTAAAAGTAAAAATACGTTCAATTTATACACAGCAATATTTTTCAGTTTTTAAGTTATAATTTAAAACTATAATATTTAGTTTTGTAAAGTATATATCGTAAACCAATGTTTTTTAATCGGTGTGCCGCGATAAATTTTTTATAAGTATGTATTAACCAGTATTATTATCGATTTTCGGTGAAAACTGATCGAACTAATCATAGATACATTTAATATTATTTATTTAAGTTTAGCCGTTGCAGCCGTTTCGATGGAACGATTGTATTAATGTATTTCATAATAATTAATTCTCTAATAAGAGTAGACCGTAAAAAGTGTACCTATGCGTTTATAAAACATATTTCACATATTATATGGATTGGTGTGCCGAAAAATATTTTGTAGGAGGATGTAATTTGACGCATTGTTAAAAATGTTGAAGACCACTATTTTACACATTTAAAAAGAGTTTAATTAACGATCAACTAATATTAACTACTAGACAGTATTTATTTAATACTGAAGTAATGAATACTTTTAATTTTTTTCATTTAAATTATTTATCTGGAGTTCTTCACAATGTTTTGTTTAAATTATTTCTAGAAGTAATTGTTAAGGGAAAAAATTTCTCAAATTATGATTTTTTCAATATTGAAAAAATTAAAAATAGTACTGAATTGGGAGGCTAACAGAAATTTGAGGCGTAAGTTCTTCCTTTCTTAGTTTTTTTGTTGCGATCAATTATAAATTGTGATTCTACAATTGGGTTTTCGAATAAAATTTTCGACTGGAAGGACAAAAAAAAAGTACAGACTTTATTTATATTACATACATCTTCAAAATTTATTTACGCTTTGACTAGCAAATTTTAAAATGTTCTTCTTAAGGTTAGTATCCAAATCTGAACCAGAGCTTGAGAAACGTTGACAACATTGATAAATGCCAACAGTAATAAAGTTATTCCATATACTTCTAACTAATCTTAAGATTTTTATTTGGATCGTCGACTAACGAAAACTTAATACCCACTTGAATATAAGGATTGGTTTAAAAGAAGAGAAATACGTTTATCATTTATATAAAAAAGTAATATTTAGTCAAAAAAAAAAAAAAAATTGTTATCTAAGCGTCATACAAATTTGAATAATAGATTAAATATCGTTAAGGTAAAGGAGATGATTCTAATCGATTCAATTGAATATCTATAGTAATAATAACTATAATTATTACAGTATAATAATTGTGTTTCGGAACTTTCAGATATATGGCGAATGGAAGTTTTGAAATATGTACTGTTTATAAGCATTTAAAACTGACAATTAATAGTTAAACCTGTGCCTTATTACAAAACCGTTGGCTATTTCTATATCAACCATCCTTAGAAGAGTAAATTCTTGCACCCGACCTCTTTCACTCAAAATCTCTTTTCTAGAAACTTATTTATATTGTAATGTTACGATATGTATGGTCGCGAATCATCGAAATCCTGTCCGTCGACAAGAATCGTATATCATCTAGACGTTAAGAAACGTAGCGACGGTACATTTTCGACGCCAAATCCGTAAACGTTCGTAGCCGCCGATGTTATTCGTAGCGCGCGCAGATTGATGCGTTTGACATTAGCTTTCGAGTAGTGTACAACACGGTACGGGTGTACGGTTGAAACGGCCGACGACGATTTCGCCGTTTCAGGCGGCGGTCGGTCGGACACGAAATTACCTGGTCCGCGGCGGTCGGCGCACCTCCGCACCGTCGCCCGTCATTTGACCGCTAACGCGTTACGTTAACCTACCCGTTCGGCCGTCGATTTAAACGCTGATGCAATACGCCGCCCGGGCGCGCGCACATGTACACGCGGAGAATGCACCGCGCGCGCACACGTCCGTCAAGCGACACCGCCCGCGGTCACGGCGGGACGGTCTAACCTGACCACAATCAGCACACGCGCTGCCATCAGCGATCCATCCGCCCGTCCCTCCCGCAGCGTTCCCACCACCGTCCGCCGGTGACCGCCCCGTCGCCGTGATCGACCGTCCGCACCGCACGCCCCGCGGATGCGTTCTTAAGCCCGCGTCCGCGCCAGAGCACGCGCAGACCGCGGGGGGGGGGGGGGGGGGGGGGGCACGTGTGCGGCGGCATGTTGTGCGTTCTACAAATTCATCCGGTGCGCGAACGGTTTACGTCGAACGAGCAGCGTTTGCGACGAACAGCGAACGCGAGCCGAATCGGTGCGACGGTGGTGGTAATCACTATATTCACTGCTCGCTATGGTACCGAGCACTTGTTGTGCGCGAAAACTTGTTGTACCGAGCACACACGATCGGTGCGCGCGCGCTCTTGTGCGGACGCGGCTTTACGCGCGCGTCGGTCGCGTACGCTGCTCGGCTCGCACGTGACACGTGACGAGACGAGGACCCGACGACGTCGCCGCGCGCTGTTCGTACGCTGTAATGACGCGTGTGCGCGAGAACTGTGCCCGGGACACGGGTTCAGGTGCGCGGGCCGCGTGATGTACTCTTTTTATCACCGTTTGTCTCCCTCTGTCTCCCTCGTTATGCATGACCGCAACGGGACGGTCGCGCGCGCGAGGGAATTAATACGCGGACGTGGCAACAATACGGTCGTCGTAAACAACGCGTGCGCATCACGCAGCACTATTATTATTGTTGTAAATCGAATCCGTCGAAATCCCGTGTCTAGCCTACTACTACTCCTTCTCCTTCTCTTTCTCCTCCGCCTCCCTTGCACCTATCACCGCCGTGACGCGCGCGCACATGTACACGATCGGACCGTGTTTCCTGCGTGTGTGTGTGTGTTCAACGTGTACGTACACGCGCACGTCGTTTTATGGTTTGCGGTACCGCGTAAATAACAAATTAATTAAAAAACGGATTCGTCAACCCTCACCTGCACCCCACTTATCGTTCGTTCGTGTAACGACCCCACACCCACCGGTGTTCGACGCCCGCGGGCTTCCCTCCCGAATTATGCGCCGCGCGACGGAAACCCTTCTTCGTAGTCTAAAAAAAAAAAAAAATAATAATAACAATAATAAAAACCGAAACGCTTCAGTCACGGATTCCTAGTACTCGTCGTGACATTTTTTTTTTTTTGCCACTGATTAGCGTTGTCCTAATCGACACGATTATGTTTGTATGTACGATTATGTGTACGTGTGTGTGTGTGTTTGTGTTTGTTTGAATGAATATAAAACGTAAAATTTCCATTTTGTTTGCACACGCAATTGTTGACGTGGGCTCTTGATTGCGATGGAATTAACGTTCGTTGACGTTTTATTAACGGAATTATCAAAATCAAATTCAAAGACTATCCCCACATGTACCTATTCCACATATATGAGTATTAACTTATAAAAAAAAACCAATTTTACACACATGTTTACAGTAATTAACAGCTACTGTACAGCGTATTTATACGTGCTCTAGTGCTCGTACTTCGATTATTTTCTCGGCGTTGAATTCAAACTGTTGTATCCGGTTAAGTCATCGTTACTTGCGAAGAGTAAACAGTTTTCAACTTATTTAATGATAACGAATTAAACGTATTACAACAATTAATGAGTTTGAATTTATAATCGTACGTAAGATCTATATATGATTATGTAATATAAATTAATAGGATACTCTTATACAAATTGATCTTCATTATCAAATCGACTCACCATCATCGCATTATGCTGATATAAATTGTCATTCTTGCGATATTTATTTAAATAAATAAGTGTTTACAGAGAAATTAAAATTTAACAATTTATCGAACCAATTCCTAATTTAAAAGTAAGTAATATTGCGAAGTTCCGTTCTAAAATAGTGTAACGTAATCATTTTACGTCTACGGTACGATTTGGAATTAATATTAAACGGTGTACGAATTCATATAACCACGACAGAGTTGTAATGTTACATGGATATTTCTATATATATGTTGGTAAATTTCTGTACCAAATTCTGAGTGCGTCGATGGTATAGTGACATGAAACTACGTGTGTTTTACATTGCATTGTGCGTTTGCAGTACGAGTGTATCAAATTATGCTGCGAAAACTACATTTTTTCCATCATCGAACCATTGAATAGCTTATAATCACTGACACAGCTGGTTACACTTGTTCCAATAGTATAATGATTTTCCAATTGTTTTATCGACAGCCATTACATTTTTCAATGAGATTATCATAACATTAAGCAAACACCTACTTTGATATGATGCTGTCCCTGATGCGTTTCGAATCATTTTTATCTTTTTGTTTGCATAAAAACATTATTATGGTTATTATTATTATATGAATCAATCATTGCTGTATGTATGCGTAGCACGACGCGTGTATACATTTATTATTGCCAATTGCTGTGGCAGGGGTATTAATACGTAAAAAAAAAACAAATTATAATCGATTAATAATACACGAAAACCGTTTAGCGTATAATATAATATGTATATTTATGTGTTTTGATGTGTGTATTCATGTGTATCAATCCGTTTACCTGTAATAATAATGCACATACCATGGTATCATTGTAATTAATTAGGGTGGTGGTATAGTTAGTCAAATTGACAATGACGAACTGTTTATCGATTGACTATACTCATATGTTTACATTGTGCGCGCCAGTGATTTGATAAAAAAAACGTTAGTGTTCACGAAGAAAAACAAGCGTGCGAATATCTAAAGTACATTATACTGTAAAATATAGTGCGATCGAAATTGAACACGTTCGTAAAACATCTAAGTTAAAATAGAAAGGGTTAAAGCCTAGGTATGAACTATATGCATTTCCGTTTGAAATTTTTATTCAATAGTAAATACCAATTGTACATTTTAAATTTTTGTATATTATCGTGTACACGATTGAAAATTATAATATCTTCATACCATAAATAAAAAAAAAATAAATAAATCCTCATACCATACAGTCGTACATCATTATCGATAATTTTTTAGTTACGAGGGATAATTTTAAAAGTACATAATGAGTACAATGGCAAGAAACATACTATCTTTAGTACCTCAATCACTTGGACGAAAATCGTCATACATACAGACAGAGCCGTTCTTAGGATTTATGAGGCCCAGAGTGAAAATAATAGTTGTATATTTACTTATAAACATATAAGGACATTAATAACTTATACGACACAAACAATTTGGTAGGTAACTCACTAATTATAATTTAAAATAAGGGTTATTTTTTATTATATAAACATAATTTTACAATAGATTTAAATAACATGATTATTTTTTATTTATTCATCAATCGTCATTTATTGATATTTATTCATATTTGCTTTAATAGACACCCAATACTTTCAAAATTATCATCGTCACTATCACTGAATTGAAAATTCACATTTATTTGAATTTAAATTTAAAAACTCTTGATTATAGTATCCTTCTGTTTTTTTTTTCTTCAAAAATGTAATAAAAAGTTTTTTTGACGTTTATGTTGATGTTCTTTAGTAATTTCAAGTTGTTGTATTTTATCATATCTATTAAATATTTGATATTTATCACGTAATCGTTATAATAGTATTGTATTAACCACTCTCGATGGGAACAGCAAAGAAACACACACTAAAAACTAGTGATGACATGAAATAACAGAAAAAGTGAATTTTTCACAGTGATTCTAATGTTGCAGTCACAAATTGCTATTTAGATACTGAAATTCCAGTAGTTGCTACTTTTTGTTTGTCATATATAGGGCTGATAGTAAATATGATATTATAATAGCAATCACTGTTATAATACTATAATGCGATTTTATTGTTGAATAATTAATATCGGCTTATTATGAAATTGGCATAATGCATGAGTAGCAATCACTATTATTTTCACTGTTACTTTTACATTAACGGTAACAACTGCTATTACTACTGAAAAAAAATTATAATTAATCATCTCTACTAAAGGCTATTGCTACTAATAAAATCGGTTTACATACTATTTTCTCAATAAATATTATTATTGTAAATATTTTTCTTTGAGTACCGATTTTTTTAAACCAACTATTATTATCTATAATAACAATACGACAAAAATTCAGTCGTTGGCCGCTACCTACATCGCATTATTTGTTATTTTTACGATGTTATTATTGGATATTTCAATGTTTTTACTTTGAATCTATTTCGCTATTTTTATATTATTTTTGATATTTAATAATTAAAAAAACATTCAATTTACATTACCACAGAAATAAAATAATTTTTAAAACCAATTTTACTACTTTTACAAACACAAGGTCTTAAATTTAAGCAAAAAGCACGAAGCCCAAGTCCTGAGCCCTGCTCATCTCTGACCTAAGGACGATCATAAAGAACGTAAAAAGTAAATTAACTGAATAAGTCTTGATAAATAACTTGTTGTTTTTGGCATTTTAATGTAGCCAGTAAATATAGTGATGTATAATTAACAAATAATTTTGGATACATTAAGATTATAAATATTTAGACAATAAAGTTAAGTGTGATTAGTTACATTAATCAATTAGCTATAGTGATTTGTCGCGGTTTTCTCGAAAAATATTGTCATATTAAAAACAAAAAAAACCGTTATCAATATTCCAATTTAAAATCGAGATTTGGGATGAAATAATTATACATAATTAGTTTATAAAATATAATTATATACACTAATAATGAAGCTGAAACAAATATAATTCACCAATATTTGTTGCGTATATTTAAATTAATAATTTTTTTATTATTTTGAATAATATCTTATTAAATTTATATTAAAATTTTACATTAAATTATTAGGTATAGTAATTTTATTTAGCATGGGAAAATTGCATTGTCTATAATTTTTATGTAAGGAAAAATAATTTATAAATAAACTAATATTATATGACTTAAAATAATGATATACACAATTAAAATCAATAGATGATACGATATTTAGTTAATTAATGGTTAGATTGCTATATAGTAAAATTGTGAATATAAAATTGTCGTTATACATATGTATATATAATAAAAATTATTTGACACAAAACTCTTTTATAATATTATATACATATGTGTGTAAATTAATTTAATGTATGAATTTTAGTACGTGTTATTCAAACATTATAATTTGTTTTTTTTTTTTTTTTGCAAAAAGGGTAGTTCATTATCATTATATTGTCAATATTTAGTTTAAGATTTTGTCAATATAATTATATTCACAATAAATCTATTATAACAATTATTATAATAATTATATTGATTTTTAACAAAGAAAAATTAATATTTTTGTTTTTCATAAATAGGTTAAATGGTTAAACACGAATACGTACGTTATAATAATATTATGATCTAAACACATAATTTAATATTAACGGTTTTTTCAACAACTTGAATCTAAACAGTAAAGTTTATAAGTCAGTAATTAATCAAGTTAAAATTCAAATGGATATATAGTATTACCTAGAATAATATTTTAGATTAACATTACATTCTCTCTCAATTTTCATGCTTAATGGATATGCATTATAAACGATTTAGAGAAGTCGCAACAATCATTACCACATTATGTTTGTGTATAATAACTAAATTAAATACATATTAAATACAGTTTTATAAATCAGTTAAAACTATTTTTTAGATGAAAATAATTTATAAGAATTATTTATTATTTATATTATAATTTCACTGCTATTGCATTACGGTGAGAAAAATACAATTTAGTTAAATAAAATGTTAATGATTTCAAGTAACGTAAATTGCAACATGCTAAGATTAGGGCAAAACAGAATTTTCAGAGTGTATTAATTTTTCTAAAATTATTTTTTTAGTACGAAATTGATTATTTTTGTACAAAACTATTCATAAATAATGTATGAAATTGCAGAGATAAAACCAATAAATTTTTTTGTGCGGATGCACTAAAAATATTAATTATCGTAAGTAAATACATTTAAAATTGACTACATATAACTATTGAATAAATATTGTGAAAACTTTTAAAATTTGAAACTCTTTAATTCGACCACATATGATAAACATCTAGTTTGAAAATTTATTTTATATGAGTGAAGGTAAATATTTTCTATTTATTTGATTACTACACAGCTTAATAACTATATAAATGTTTGGAGTTAAACTTATAAATTTTGCGTCTTGCGAAATATTAATTTCACAAGGATTCTGTATGTTTTGTATGGTCGGTTCATTTTTTATGGCTGACTACGGATAGGCTAATATATTGTTTTAAAAATATATCAGCTTTCTATTGTATAACTAACGGCAGTGAAACTTGTGAAAAAAATATCGTTCTATGTTTATGAATAGCCTGCGGCGTTTGATAAGCGGTTTTTCTGGGTGGCTGAAACTGAAAGATGGAGGTGGGGGTGTCTCAACAGTAGTGGTAGCAGTATTGAAAACCCGAATTGACCTCTGAAATCTGTCATTGGCAACACTAATGCGACATCAGACCGGTTGACTAACCGTTTTCTTGTTCCAGTGATTATTTTGCTGTCCTATATCTCTGGCGACCGTCCGATAAAAACTTCAATAACCGCCCAGTTTCAGACTAGATTCAGCTTCGGATCAAGGTATTTACATTCAATAGCTAAAGCCATAGCCATTTGTTCAGAAGGAATTTAGATGAAAAAAAACTTTCAGTTCGATAACAAATAAAAAAGATAAGCTTACGTGGATTATATACTATAAATATTATACACAAATAAAAAGTTTTGAAATATTTCTAAAAATAATTCACAGCCGAGTACATGAAAAAAATTTAAAAATGTAACTTAAATTATACGTATATGTTCTTGTTCTTAATATTTCTTTTATTAGTTTCTTGGTAATATATTTTTAAGAACAGTAGAATAATTAATGTTTTTCAAACATTAATTGTTGTTGATAGAATTTCGATGAAAGACTTATTTACATGTTATAGTAAAAATTTGTTCAAATAACTTTCTCTAATAAAAAATGTTCAAAAATCACTTCCTATTTTTAATTGATGCCACAAGGTAATATGCTTATAATTATTTATTATTAATAGTATATTATTACTTCATACAATACGTTGAACTTATTTCTCACGGAGCGTTATTATACAAACATACTACGCATTATAACATGATTTCTATTCTGTAACAAGCTCTTATAATTTTCGAATAAGTTCAATATAACTAATACTATTATTATTATTATTATTGTTGTTATTTTTTTTTTTTTGTTAGATACTTTTCTTTTTATGAAACTTTTTTCCACGTCTCTAGAAAGCTATAACTATACTATTCTAACGGTCTGTCCTTAGTTTAATCTAGCTAAGACCTAGTTCGTTGTAAAAGTTATGGGACAGTTAAAATAAATCAAATAGCGGCTAATGTTTTTAATATTTTCAAATCGTTAAACATTGCGCATTTGAAATATCGGTCTGGAAAAAGATACTTTAAAAAAGTACACAAATACAAATATAAGTACTTCGGGAGAAAGTATTTAAAAGTAATTTCGAATACTTTTTAAAGGAGTATATAAAAAATATTTTTTTTCACGTGGCATATCTAACAGTACAACATACTGTGGGATAACGTATATAACAATGACCAAACCATAAGACAAAATGGCCATCGAGACTTGGTCTCTTTCATAAAAATTGTATTATTCTGTTAATAATTACTGGAATACGATATTGTTATATTGTGTGACTTATAGACAAAACGTGTAATCACGTATTCGTTGGGAATTCACGTAAATGTGTGTGTTTGTATGTGTATTACGTATTACACAATATGTTAATATATTATGTGCGTTGTTATTCGATTATAATTATAAAGGGAAGATGGGGACGGTGATAAAAGTTTAGCGTCGCCGGCAGGTCGTTTCTGGCGGCGTCGGCGTGTCGCCCGTGATGCCGCCGTTGCCTCCAAGGGATGATGAATCGCATAACTTCCCCTTCTATCGATATCGTCGTATTTCTTCTTTTCTTGCTTTTTCTTTTACATCGTTAGTATACATTTTTTTTTTGTATTTCCCCGCTAAGGAATTACAAAACAAGAACCGGCGGCGATCTGCACGATACGCAAAACTGTATACGTACCGCTGCTGCCTGTTGTTTATGTGTCTCTGTGATGGTGGCTACATTGGTGCCGCGGTGGTATGGCAATGATGTCTGTTTTTTATCCGAGTATACTACGACGACGGGCACACTATTTGTTCTCAATACGTATACGTATATATATATATATATATGTGTGTGATATGTATAGAAGAATACGATCGCGAAAGGCGGCACTTTGAATTATAATATATTATATTATACACATTTTTAGAAAAATCGATATTGAAATAAACGTATAGTTGCTCTCGCGGATTGTCAGCGACTCGCGCAGTAACACCCGTATTCTATATTACTTTTTACTTATATATATATATGTGTGTGTGTACGTACGAAATGAAAAATAATAAACGTCACCCTTCTGTCTCTTTACGTCGTTGACATCGATTACACTGTGTGTACCGATGAAAAAAAAAAAAAAAAAATCTAATAAAATAAATAAATACCGCCGACACAGAAAATACCGCTGCCGCTGCTGCAGCGTGCACGCGCGGTACGTTTGCGTTCTCGATTCGAGTGTCGCTTACCGAGTTTTCTCGCCGACATTTCATTACTAAAAGTTTTTATTTTTTTATTTTTTTTTTTTTTTTTCTTATTTTCCGAAAATCTATATATACACGTACGTCTATGCGTACGTACAATGCGCGACGACGGTACGCCACATATAGTATTGTTCATTCGTCCCGGGCGTTTTGGTATTTTCCAATTTTCTGATACATTTAACGTCGTGCCGTCCGCGCGCGCGCGCGGGCTTGTGCATTTGTACAGCACACTAAAAGGCTTCGAGCAATTTGTTTCACCTCCCGACGCCATACAGTCTCCCGACACGTCTATGTGTGTACGCGTGCGTGCGTACGTGTGCGCCAATGTGTTATTCAAACGCACTCGCATTCGCACGCTGTCGGCGCGCGCGTGTGTGTACCGTGACAACTGATGTGAGTGGGTTAAGTTTTGTACGTGTCCTGCCAGTCCTGGACGAACGGCCGTTTCGACGCATTGTCGACGCACGTGTATGGAGGCGCGGAACAATGTATAATTATCGAAAACCGATGACCGGGGAGTCTAGCGCGTAGGGAAATTCTCGGCATTCTAGGGCGGGGGAGAGGGACGAGAGCTTAGAGTATTTGTTCCAACGGCAGGTTTCTACGACCTCGCTCTCTCGCAGTACTCACGCATTCTCGAATGAATTTGTAACACGTGCATGTGTTCGATAGCCATACCACAGAACGCACGCGTGTACCAGGAATATTTACAATATAATGTGAACATTGCTTTGAAATAAAGGGTCCAACGTTTTTTAATTTCCTTTTCCGCCACTCGTGTTATATTCATATTATGTTTGATCGAAGACGATTATCAATCAGGGCCACGTGTGCAAGGTGTTCGAAAAACAACGGTGGCCGAAAGATTTAGCGCGACTTTACAGATAAAATCGCAGAAAAAATTATTATAACAATTTCTTGTATAATCCTGATTTATCGTAAACATAATTTAAAACATGTTTTAAACAGTAACTAAAAATAATTTTAAAAACAATTTTAAAGTTTAACAAAACTCAGATATGAAATTTGGTGAGGGAGGGGGCAGCAAATTTGTGTGTATTACATGAGTGGCCAAATAGATCATAGCGTACCTGATTATAATGTATATGATCACTTATAGTTATTTATTATTATCTCGTAAACCAGTTACGTATTCGCGTAAGTTATTAGAACCCTATAAATGACGGTTTTCGGGGAAATTTTTTCAATAACTTACGATAAATATACTTTAGCGAGAGAATAATATGAAAAAAAAAGTCTAGAAACGTATTTGGGTTTATAAATGTTTTTAGTGCTTTTATTCCCATAAAGGTGTTTGAACGTAAAACAAGAAACGGCAATATATTAATACTCATGTCACGTTTAATATTGAAATTAGTGCATCTATATCTTAATCTCTACAAGTACGCCACCATATTGTTGTGATTTATTCCAACAGTCTTAGAATTCATTGAAACTGGAAAGATTTGAATATTTTTTGAGGCTTGTGATAATTGAAGGTGGATTAATTTCGTTCTTCGGTAATACTGAGTACGATTAAAATGACGCAAACAATTCATTCAGATGTAGTTTTGGGCTACTTCATCAAAATAATACATTGCCCGTCTGCGGGTTATGTTTTGGTAACTATTTTGTTACATTTAAATTCGTTTAAACTATCAAGTCGTTTACAATATATGTTTATATATTTACTGCGATGGAGTTCTCATTTGGATTATTGGGATAACAAACAATACTTTTTTTAAGTCATTGACCCCATAGATTTTTTAATTTTCAATAATATATATATAATTCGATAATGTGTTTTTTAAACATAGCATAATTCAGTCAAATGTGTGTGGTAATTAAAACAAAAAACTAGAATTCAAATTATTTACTAATATATTTTTATAGTTTCGGAGTACATATTAAAAAATTTGAAGAGTAAAATAATATTTAACTTTCAGACTCGTTATAACTAATTATTACATATATAAGGAACACTGCTGGCACACGGTAAGTCCTTCAAATTGTATATGAATGGTTAATTAACCTATTGAACATTAAAATTAAAAAAATAATATATTTAAAAACACCTTTTGAATTATAAAAATGTTTGAGGTCGATTTTTTGTTTACTAATTAAAAACAAAACATTAGTGTGGTAACTTAAAATTTAAACGAGAACCTACATTTGCAAATTACGATCGGAACAACACTGACGTAATGCAGAATCCGAATGGCCTTTTATGTTGGTGGTGGAATAGCTAATATAATAACAATTCGCCTGTATATTAATTAATATCGGAAAATTATCACGTATACCTATCATAAGTACAGTGTAATAATAATATAACCATTGATTTAAAAAAAAAAAAAAACTGATGTCCTAAATCATTGTTAAAATTTGTAGTATCTACGTGGATGCAGCCACTAGACGTCTCTGTTATCAATTGTATTAAACTTTAAAAAAAAAACAGGTTTCTAATAATAGAAACAGTGTAAACATAAAGCTTCTATTTATGAAAACCTGTTCTGGTTAAGTATAATGAAATCGATTATAGTAACTGCGTCCATAACAACAGAATGGCGAATTTCTATGTCCTATAATATTCAATGGTATAATGTACTATCATAGTGGTTCTCAAACTGTGGTACGCGAAATCCTTGGGAGTACTAGAGATTTTTTAAGGGGCACGAGTCTGGCCAAAAAATCTTTAAATTTAAATTATATATGTGGAAATGGTTATTCCACATTTAAAAGTAAATATAGAAACAAGTAAAATGTTGAAAATGATTCAAGATAGTATTTAACTAAATTAGAATCCAATATTGATCAACTGCGCCAACAAAAACAAGCTAACCCTTCTCATTATTTTTTTTTTTTTTTTGAAAGTAAGCTCTTTTTGTTTTTAATATTTTTTGTGTATTAGTTTTTAATGAAATAAAAATATAATGAAGTTTTTAAAAATTTTAATATTTATTTTAGTTTTTCTAACCAAGAAGGGGTACCCAAGAATGTTTATCGATAAAAAGGGATACAGTGTTCATAAAAGTTTGAGGATCCCTGTACCATCATATAATACGATTGAGTCGAGCGTATTGCACGATAGTTTGTGCATTTCGTTGATGTTACTGGTGCGCGGGTACCGTTTCGTCAAATCCGCCGTGTTGGCCCGGAGCCACTACGAACTCATCTGTCCCGCCGCCACGCGTCTAACGTTGTAAGGATTACATAAAAGGACCGCTATAATACACGGGCATATTTAAATGATTTCATAGTGAAAATAGTGTAAATAAAACAATGGCGGTATTATTTTAGACGATAAAAGCAGCCAATTGTTCGCGGAACGGGCGTTTCGATTCCGGTTCACTAGATTCTGGATGCACACGCTGTATGGGGCGCGCGCGCGAACGGCGCACAGCGTTATTACGATTACGATTATTATTATCAACGAAACAAACAATAAACACATAGTTCACAAACGACTTGCGATGATGCGGCGATAACACGACGCGTCTCCTCGGTTGACAATAATGAGCACGCCGACGCGGTTGACATCGGCGCTAATTGGTTTTTAATTACCCGCGTCCCGGGTAAGCGCCACCGCAGCCGCCGCAACCGTTTTACACTATATTTACCTAGTGGCCGCCGCCTCCGTCGTATCAACCGTCGTTACCGCCGTAGAATACCGCCCGGTCGAGACGAAGCCGGTTGTATATTGTCCATCGATTCGATCGCGTTAACAATTAACGGCGGCCGTACCGCCGCTGGTTAATGCACGACATGTCCGCGAAATCGAGCGCGGGAGTTCGAAACGGTTTAACCGAGATAAATTTACGATACATTCGTTTAATACGTATAACGTTAAACGACGAAACGGCACCAGAGCAGGCCGAGTAAGCGTGCGCGCGTGCGCGTGTGTGCACGTATACGCGTAATGTACATAATTATTTACGGTTTATGCAAAGTAATTTATATAAGTAACGGTCATTTATAATACGGCCGTGCCGTTGCCGAGTGTATAATAATAATGCGTCGTTTATTACGGTATCGACAAAGTGTCGCGCGTCCGTATCGCATAATAATATTATATAAATACGCCTAAACGCATTATTATTATTATTATTATTGTTATTGTTATTAATATTTAGATTGCTGGAATCGTTGTTGTTATGCAGTGGTTGAATTTAATTTGTCAAACAACCGAGTCGGTTTAGTGGTTTGCCGTTTGGACGACAACCGTCCGGAAGTTTAACGCTTCAATTTTATTTAAGCGATTTCGACCGGAGCCCGGCTAGATTGATTCTGACTTCACCGTCGATTATGTACCACCTATCCCGTGTATACCTACCTCCGCCGAGATCGTTTTTCGATCACTAGCGGTTGTGGCGGGTGGTCCAATAACGGTAATAACAACAATAATAATTATCGCGTTATCGTCGCAATCGTTCTTGTCGCGAGATTAACAACGGACGTTTTTCGCCACCGTCGCGACGCAGGCACCTGAACGTCGAAGAAGCCATTTGTAACCGGAAAAACGCAAAAATGGTCGTCCGACGGGTTTTCGGGTACTTGTTCGTGTAACAAAAACAAAACGTTCACTAATCCTGAAACAATGATGTTTGGTTTCGGTTTAAGTTTAAGTTTCAGCCATGAGCTTGACAGATTTATTTTCGTCCTCTATACATCTGCATTTTTCGTAGAAAAATTAATTTTAAAAAAATTAATTTTATTTAACGTGACTTAATATGTATGAGCACCACATCACGTAACTACCCCTAGATCTTCAAACCGATTTAGGTCCTAACAATATTCCAGAAAAATGTAATAATAAATAAATATATAGAGGCGGCTATCGACGAAAAAAAACTAATTTAGTAAATAAGCCCATTATAAAGTACCTATTATTATACGCATAGATATGCATTATTCTAGTTT
Source organism: Sipha flava (assembly GCF_003268045.1). Classification (NCBI taxonomy): domain Eukaryota; kingdom Metazoa; phylum Arthropoda; class Insecta; order Hemiptera; family Aphididae; genus Sipha; species Sipha flava. The sequence continues at coordinate 1,048,104 of NW_020273620.1, read as the reverse complement.
TGAAGATTGTAAAAATGTATTAAAAAAAAAAAAAAATTAAACTACTGTCTTTAAAGTATTTATCATCCGTTTTAGACATTCGTGACACTTATAATATAACTTGTTGAACAACAATTTTAAGCCTCGTAAAAAAGCTTGCAGTTTGCAAACCAGCCTCGCAATCGTTACGGTCCTGGTCACGTATTGTCGGTTAGAAGTTTGTGATTGCATCCGAGTGGTTTGTACCAAAATTTAGATATATTTATGGACAATGAACACTATGGGACATTAACTTCCCAAGTATATGTGAATTAAATTCTTCCCGAATAATCTTAACGGTTATCTGAACTCGCAGATTATTTTTAGTCCGCTTGACGGTATAACGTTATAGTACAATTTAAGGGGTCTAGAAATCTTGAACATTTGCCTATGAAACCACTCAATAGTTACTAAATTCTTCAGTACTTGGTTATTAATTTACTATTACCGTACTAGTCATTAATATACTATAATTATTCGTATAACTTGTGCTAAATAATTACTACCGTTGATAGTATTCTTCAATAAGATGCCATATGTTAATAGTAACATAAAGGGTCTGTAGCCCTTTTACAAACCAAGTCTTAAATCTCGTCTAATCGTGTGCACCTGAAACGTTACCTTCGTTTGTCGCGCAACACCCGTCAATCAACGAGCATAATAGTACGTCCAAAATAGCGCACAGCAACAGTCCTAATAAACAACGGTCGCGTGAAATCCGAAAGCTTATTGTACGGTTGTTGGTCGTTGCACACGTGTAACATTACGATTATAACTGCACGCCGTTTATATAGCCCCCTTCAGCACGTGGCTAAGTCCATATCGCCGACGGTTGAAGCGGCGAATCCTTCGGCGGAGACCGACCAGCAGGGCCGCGGTGACGATAACGTTCGGCGGGGTGGCGTCCCCGGTGGTTGTGTTGCCAACGCCGGGAGGCGGCAGCGTCGTCGTCGTGTCCGCGATCGCAGTCCTCGTCGCCGTCAGTTCCCTCCAATGGTCCGTCCGCACAGCCTGCAGGTATCCGCGATGTTCCTCCACGAAGCCGTGTGGTGTTGCGCGCGTGTTACGAGAACAATCTGACGTTGCACCCACTCGTCGACTTCGTCCAGCAAACGATATCGTCTCTCGTGTATAACGTTATCATTGCGTCGGTCGAATTAAAATAATATATAAATATCGTATGCATTTACTCTATCGTGCACGTCTCGTTGGCAGATCGAATAACTACGTGGCATGTACGTACGTGTGTATAGAAAAAAACTTTAGTACATAGGTACACCACTCACGGGGGTAAATCAACTTGGATGATAGTCGATGAAACCTTAGACTAGTGAAAAAAAAAAAAAATAATAATCAACCAATACTTAATAACAAAATAAAATAGAAAAACACCAACGATGGAAGTAATAATGTTCTGACGTGATCGATGTGTTATTTTAGATTTCATGCACGAAAGACGAAATGATCGAAGCGGACGGACGACCTCGTGGAGAAATCATACGAGATTAACGTCATCATTAGTCCGTGCACACCAGTAGTTAAAGTGAGTTCAATATTATATACGTTATTATACTTGATCGCTTTCATATACGCTCACTTACACGTGTGTAAATATTTATCAAACACGGGTAGTAGGCTAATAGAGTTTTTCTGCTTTTGATTTTTACACACACCGTTGAAGACTACGTTTACTACCGGCCAAAGACTGCCGCGCGCCGATTACTGTTGCTACGTGTTGTACCTTATACTTAGACACGTAAAAAAAATAAATAAAAATAATAAAAACTTTTTTATTATTATTTTTCTTTTAAACTTTTTTTCTTTTATTTCTTTACTATTACTATTATCGTTGCAACGACGGAAACACGCAGTAGAGATTCGCACTTGTTATTATTACTACTGTATTTCCCGCTGCATCCTACTATTTATATATATATAAATAATAATAATAATAATAATAAAAGCGCACGCTCCCGCAAAAAGAAGAAGAAAAAAAGAGAAAGAAATAAAAATCAAAAGTAAAATAAATAAAAGGAGGCTAGCGACGTATTCGTATTACAGCTACTATATTATTCTCTTTTGTAGTATTCCCGGTCTCGACATCGCAACGTCCGGGACGTGGCTATTACTAGCTACCTTATAATAAAATAACAGTGGAGGAGGTCAGTATAATATTTTATTCGTGATGGTATAAATAAATACCTAGTTACAACGTTAACTTATAGACAAATATAATAATAATCATTTGACCGTCATAATTGAATCCTCTCCTGTCTTATATCTCCTAAAAATAATATTAAGGTTGATATTGAATCGTGTAAATGTTGGGGATTTTCCTATTATATTACAAAGTACCTGTTAAATTAATATTTAATTTACATTTCACCTTAATTATTAACATTTGAAAGTAAATAAGTGAAGTGAATATTGAATTGGTCGTAATAATAAAGTATTTATTATTTAAGAAGAATGAAAGTTTTTAATGAAATAAGTATAATCATATTATTTACCAAGAACATTTTAAAGAAAAAAACAAATTTTTCAGATGAATTTGGGTATTAGGAATTAAATTAAATTTTTTCATTGCAATAACAATGTTTTAAATTTGTTTTTTGATAATAATAATAATGATATTAATTCATTAAACAACGTACAAAAGCACATAAATTAAAATATATTTGGTTAAAACGCAGTATATTTTATGCTCTAAAAATGTAAATGTTCATTGAAATCAAACACGTATAACTTATTGTGATTTTTTTTTTTTATTGTAGTCAGAACATCATTTTGTTGATTTTTTTTGTTTAAATGTGCAAAATAGTAGCAGATGAGATACAAAATTCTGTTAAGAAATGAATACCTCAAGCCGTTATTAGGTAACAAAATATAAAAGGGTTTTTCATATAAGAAGTAATATAATATATCTTGTTTAAACCCTACTTGGAGATCCATTTATACATTATTTCAATTTTTAACAACTTGTGAGTTCCCCTGCTTAAATTTATAAGGCATTTTCCCTACTGTTTTTCTATTTTAGTATAATGTTATGGTTAAATATTCCGTGTCTTCTTGTTTAGTTGTTTCATATTCATGCCAATTTAAATAATTTTGATTTGCCTTTCAAACATTTCATTAGATTTAGAGTTTATAATAGATTTATTATCATACTGTTTATTAATAAAAGATTATATAGTTTTTTATGAAACTTGTGGATTTACTAAATGATCTGGTTCTGGAGTTCGGAAATAGATAATGGTAGTCAAATAGTAAAAATAGATATTTGCTTAATATAAAATTATAATTTATTTTGCAAATAGTATTATTTTAGTTTAGAATTTTAGATGTATTTACTTTGGAAAACGGGCAAACAAAATATAAAATATTATTGTAATTATAAAACGTTTGTATTAATTTTGTCTACGGTGATATAATTATAAATTATTAATGACTAGTTTTCATTAAATCACTATACAATTTAAATATGTACAATATTATCAAGAGTAAAACTTATTTTCGTTTAAAATGTGATGCTATACAAATAAGACAGAAAAATGTACTGTGAATGTTTTCAGTTTTTAAGTTTTTAGTGACGCACTCATTATGTACTTAAATAGCATACAAATTTCAATTAAAGATACTATAACTTATGTATACTATAACTTATGTAAGCAGTGGCTTATTTAGATGCAGGATATAGGCACGTGCCTATAGCGGAAATGTTGAAGGACGACAAATTTTTGAAAGTTATACGTTTTACGGTATTACGTATTATTATATTTATATACGTTTTTAGGTTTTCTGATATTGTAAAATATATTATATATACTTCTATATGAAAAAAATAGTAGACAATAGCTTACCCCACTAACAGTTAACAAGATATTTATTTTCAGAATTTCTTATCGTCTTTTATGTGTATAAGATGTTTATGAAAGAAATCGTTATCGATGATTTTAATAAATAAAATATCTAGCAATAAAGAATTATTCTGAATTCAGTCTCTGTGTACGATACCGAGTGTGTAAATCTATTGTACGTAAATCGTTTCCTTTTTACTTTATTTACTAACTTATTGTTATTTATTGATTATTTTTACTATATTTTTTTTTTTTTTTGTGATGAAAAGTAGAAAGCTGTTAAGCGGTGACCAATATAAAACAATTGCCTAACCATAAAGTGATAATTTGCAAATTGTTTAAAATTAAACACAAATTTACAGATTTTTGTTGACAATACAGCTTTTTCTACTCCATTTAGTATTTTATTATAGCGACTACTAGTGATGGGCAGAAGTTACTAATTCTTACCGACTTAGTAGTACTGCGTGACTAGTTAGTTAATCTACGTGGTATAATTAGTCATTTGACTAATATTTTATTCGACTATCTATGATCATTTCACACTGATGAAAAATTAAAAAAATTTGCATTGTTATCAATAAAGAATGACATGTTAAATTAATTTTATTTTGAAAATTGTGATCACTTTTTAAACACTTTTGCTACTATTAATTGTCGAAATCAGGGGTGGATTGACAATTATTTTCGGCCCAGAAAATATGAAACAAACGGGCCCATGAACTGCAAATTAAACTATTTTACCCATCCTCCCTCCCAAAAAATGTTTGCATAAATTTCAAAATTTGTTTAGTTTCACCCCTAAATTAGTAAAATTTACAATAACTTTACTATAGTTATAACTATAATAGTTTTGGGTAAGTCACATGATTAATCAGTTCCAACTTGAACTTGAATTTTGATCTTTATGCATCTTTAAATATATATTTATTTTTTTAATGATTGTCATTTATTTTATAAAAAAAAACTTTTTTTTGGTAATTATATAATAATATAGAGCGGCCCAAACAAGGACCGGCCCATCAGGAAGATTCCCGATTTCCCAATAGGCCAATCCACCCCTGGTCGACATAGACCGATATAATTAATAATTGTCATATCCAAGTTTGAAGAATTTATTTTATCTGTTGTATGCAATGATTAATTATTAATAAAAATGTTTAACTCTTAAGAAATTATGCTTTATTATTTAAATACAATTTGTTACTTAATTAATATATATTTTTTAGTAAATAAATTATAACTTGGTCTAATATTTTAGTTATTAAGAGTGGGAATTTTTCATAGGCCAACAAGCGGGAAACGTATAAATACGTGCCCCTGCATGTAAGTTGTTAATATTAACTATATTATTCGAATACGTAACAACCTTTAGTATAACTTGGACTTAGTCACAAATATAAAAACTTTCACTTGAATAACGGTTATTCTGCTCTAATGTTACCTCCATTGTCTATATTCCTCTTTTTGTTTTACTTTTCACCACACTCTCCGAATATACAAGACCTACTATGGTACTACTATGTTTACGATTATTATTTTACTACCTTTGCTACTGTTGTTAGTACTTTTTTTTACTACTGCCATCATTGTTATTATTATATTATGGTTTTTTGCTACGCCACCGTAAACTTACCCTCCAATTCAATTTCATCGAACGCCTAGAAAATGTATACAATTAACATTATATACGTACATACGAATATCAAAAGATATATACGTCATGCTTCCCTTTATTTTCAAACCAAGTTAACCATTCAATCAAAGTAATAATGAATCGAAAAATACACTCCGAAGAATATTGACGTGTTCAAATTCACGTTGGCGGGATAAAGTTATATGGGGTTTAGTCGTAATATGGCTGCTTTGGTAGAGTAGCATAAGCATAATATAACAATAATAATTACGAGTATCAACCGCATAATCCACGAAGCGCGCATGCACTCTCGGGGGACCATCACTAATATTATTTACCTTATTTTATAGTTGTTATTATAAACATTAATACATTAAATGCAATAGAGTCGGAGGATGGAGTGGAAACCAGCTCACGTGGTTGTGGAATTTTGGTGGTATCGTACTGAGAGCCTGTATATGTGGGGTAGCGACCACAGCAACGAATATTGTAATAAAACTAATCTTACACACTGTAGTCCCTAAAATGAAATTCGGGAGGTAAAATATACAAAATTATATTATTTTGGAATACATTTAGAACCATTCCAACTTAATTAAATATTAACTGATACCTATCGGATAAGATGACTACTAGTTGGTATGATTTAAATTGTGTATACATTAATATACTCTAATATATACATGATATTCATTATTTTCAATTTTTATTGAAAATTTTCAATTTTCAATTTTTCAATTATAAAACAGCTTTATACACATTTTTGAATAAAAATAAAATAATTAAGAATAATTAATTTCAAATGTTTGGTTTAATTTATAAATCTAAAAAGAAAATGAGGCAATGATTAAAGGCAATGATTAAAAAAAAAGAAACAAATATCTTTTCAGCATTAAAATCCTTGGAGGGGGTATATTATCTTATTAATTTAAAAGCTATTATTATGGAATCATAAAAACGATTCCGAGTTGAATTGCTGTTTCCTATTTTACCGACAAGATTGCAAAACTTAAAAATGATTTTTTTTCTTCGAATATAATTGAACTTATAAAGTTTATATAAAACTACAATAAATATAAACATTCAATTAAAACCTCTGTAACTTTATTTAAATAGGAATATGGTTATGATTTATGTAAAAAGTATAAGTGTTAAACTTAATGTAATTTTAATTCGAATTCGCTTATTTTTCATAAAATAATAAGTTTTATTATTATGGAAAATGTTTGTGAATTTAATTATCAATTTCTAATCAAATTAATAACAGTGATTTGTGATGATTTTATTCTAAAACCGTATTCTTCAAACATTTATCATGGTCTGTATAAAATCAATTTTTTTAAAGTATTATTCCGAGTTCCTAGTCGATTCGTTGACGGCCATCTTTAGGCATTCACATTAGACTTTCATTTCATACTCGACGTGAGTTTTGACATTTTTAAAATACGACTGCTTTCAGGCAAAACATTTTATTACAAGCGGAGGAGTGAGGACACTCAATATAAAACCAATAGTATTTCTTGTTTGGAAGAATGTCTAATTTACAATTCACTGCTGAATACAGAAAACATATACCATTATTATTATACATACAGCTGACACAAATATGTAATATCTATATACATACAAATATCGTGTCACAGTTTTTGTGATTATACTCCTCCAAAACAGCTTAACAAATTTTAATGAAATTTTGTGTATACATTTGGTAGGTCTGCGAATAGGTTTTTATCTATTTTTTATACTCTTAAGTGATATTGTTTAATAAATTGTAGTTTAATTTAATAATTTTTGACTCGTTCGATATCTACGCAATTGAAAATGAATTATTAAATGATACTATGAAAAAACTATTAAAAAACTATTAAAAACTATTTAAAAGCTATTATTTTTATTTTTGTTATTAAATGATGGGTATTGCATAAATATTAAATAACAAGATTCCGCAACAGGTGCCAAAACAATCAAGAATTTCAGTTCGAAGAATTATTATGCATATCGGTTGATGTCGTGAGCTTTGTCAACAATTCATGGTCGACATGTATGTAAAAATAAAGAGCGAACGATTACGATACTTGTGATTCAATCAAAAAAAGCTGCGTGCGAAATATTCTCAAAACAATTGTTAAAAATCGGTGATGAGAAAGATACTACAGATGAAACGGGATGCATATAATTACCGACCGATTTCTGCACAATCATTGATTCGCAAGATGGTCTTATTGACCAGATATTTCCCAATTTACACAGACAATACACATATCATAAGTAGCTGGCAGAAAGAGCAATTTTAGCAGCAAAAAATGTGGACGTCAACGAATTGAATCTCAAGATACAACATTTGTTACCAGGAGACTTGGTGTTATACAAATCTATTGATACAGTTTGCGATGCTGTAAATTATCCAACAGAGTTTTTAAACTCATTGGATTTAATAGACATGTCACCGCATAATTTACAACTGAAGGTTGGATCTCCGGTTATTTTGCTTCGTAATTTGAACCCACCACGGTTGTGCAACGGCCTGCGATTAGTCATTAAAAAAATTAATGGAAAATGTTATCAAAGCCATAATTTTAAATGGCAAATTCTGAGGTGAGAATATATTATTACCGCGAATCCCTATTATACCCACAGATGTGCTAATACAATTAAAACGCCTTCATTTTCCAATTAGATTGGCATTTGCAATGACTATCAATAAGTCTCAAGGCCAAACGATGTCTGTCTGTGGCTTAGATTTGAGCACATCATGTTTTTCACTCGGACAATTATACGTGGTGTTCTCGAACCATCCAGTTTGTTTGTATAGGCGAAAAATGGGATAAAAAAATATATTGTACGCTCTGTTGCATTAATGGATTAATATTGTTTTTTACTAATATCGTCATAATTAGCGATATTTATAATTTTAAAGGATCAATTTTAAAAAATTATTAAAAAAATAAAAGTTTGATATTTTTTCATTTTTATATTCCGTCGCCGTTCACAGCACTCTAAACATCTTCCACTTATATACCACATCCTTACACACCTATATTAAATTAGTTATTTATTTTTTAGCAAAATATTCTCTAAAAATAAATTTATATGACAAAACAACTTTTGTCGGGTCATCTAGTATTTATATATAAATATAAATTGATATATATATATATATTATAATATATACAATGTGTCCCATTTATCCCGTATTAACCTAACCACGGCACTTAATAGTTCTGTACTTTATTTTTTGTTAGTAAACATTAGATAAATTTCCATTTGACGATAGAATGTAAAAAAACATTAAATATATTATTATATCTAAAAAACTTTTTTCAAAATTGCCAACAAAATTAGTACATATCTTAAATAGGTATAATGATTTATAGCCAGTTGAGATAAATTTTAAACTAACATGAAAGTTCTACAGACCGACTGATTTTTAAAAATCATTTTTTTAATAATCTTTATTAAAATTGAATTTGATTGAGAAAATTACAACATGATGTATATTTAATTAATGGCTCATGCAATAATATTCAGAAATAAATAAATGCTTTAATTTTATCAATCCTTATGAATTCATGTAATAGAATTACAATTCCATAAACGTGCAGTTTGAACACGTATTACACAACGGCAACAGCAGACGTATATTTTGATGATAATGCACGGAACAAAAAATAAATATTCTAGCGTTTTAGTTGATCGTAGTCGTAGGATTACACGTACGCGTACACCATGATTATTATAGTTCTGCGTTATTTATCGCTGTTCGTAATCTGAAAACGTTGGGATAAGGAATCATCGAAAGAACGAAGTGAGACGCAGAGAAAAACGGATCGCGAGTGAACGGATTTGATTGCATCCAACGGTTCACCAATAAAACGGTTCGATCGAACCGATTGCGATCGGAAGGGAAATAAAATCGTCAACTCGTCCGACGACGCGTTTTAATAAGTTCCGCGAGTCGAACGCAAAACGGCGGACAAGAAATGCACGTGCACGTGTAGACGCGAGCGGGTCGTATTTCATGCCCGCGCACCGTCAGTCACCGCAACCGTGGCCGCGGCGGATATCTCAGCGGCTCTGTGACATGTCGCAATCGCGATGACGCGTTCGCGCGGTAATCATTTGGCATTATACATGCTGTGCACAATGCGTGTACGACACGCGCTCGCGCCTCCGTCGCACACCGGCCCCGCGGTATCTATCCGCAAAAACACAAACGAATGCGGCCGCGGCGCGCGTTAATGCCCCGTTATATATTTCGTGCGCGCCGCACACGGATGGCTGATAGCGTCGGAGCGCGAGAGCGGTTTTAACACGGAAGTGTTGCGCGCGTGTGGTGCGTCGCCCCGTACTCATATCCTCTGCGATGTCCGGTCCAAACGCCTCCCGCGCCGCTAATGACCTGCCGCGCGCGCGGCAATCGCACGCGCGCACACCGCCTCCCGGGGTACCGGCGGTCGGGCCGCCGGTTAGATAGAAGCTGCGTGACGGCGGCGGCGGCGGCGGCGGTGATGACGGCAGGGCACCCGGGGATGGCCGCGGCGGTGGAGCCGGGGCATGATGAGGGATCCTATCGTAACGTAATGACGGCGGGGGTCGTTGGCGAGTGGCCAAAAAACGGTTGTTTACCGATAAAATCGGCTTGTTATTGCGTTTCGAACAATTTTTTTTTCTCCGCACGTAATGTCACGTCGTACCGCTACGAGATATTGTGTACGTGTATACGGCGATAGTATATGGGTGCACGTGTTGTATTGATTGCAGGTGTCCACGACGATTACGGTGCCGAAATAAACGCGGCGTCATGATGATTTTTGCGACGGCCGCGACGGCGGTGCTCTTGACGTGTTTCGCGTTGGAAATCGACTGGCCGCTGCTGGGATCGGTGGCCGCGTCCGGCGGCGGAGGTGGCCGAGGAGGTCATGAAACGTACGCGGACGAACCGCGGGATTACGATTCCGACCGCGGCGACGGCGAAGACGATTACAAAGACGGTGACGACGTCGACGGCGGGAACGGGGGCCTCCAACAACAAGAACACGAAGACCAACTGGACCAGGACGATCCAGGTAAACAGTTCCGTGAGATTCCGTAATAACGCGCTTTTAGGATCGCTCGAATTCTATTTTCATGAACTTTACCAGAGATTTCGTTTGCATACAACGTGCATCCATTATACTTTTAGTGAACCCCGACACAAAGTGTGCACTGCGGATTCTAGAAGTGTGTACCTGCTAAATATTAATAAAGAACACTTCTGTCTAGAGTGGTAGCACACTATTCAAATTATTTGATCGAATGTACATCATATTTAATTATTTTATTCGAAACGTAATAACAATCTCTTTTTGTTAGAAGCAAATGAATTGATCGAATCATCATTTTGTTGATAACATTTTTTTTCTCATCATACATAATGTGGTGTATATTCATTAACTCCCAACTACTCAGTCGTTCGTTTACCATCCTATTCCTAATCCATGTCTTTAAACGTAAAGTGCTGAAACTTAATAAAAAAGTAATTGTTAAATATTCATTTATATATTAAATAAAATTTGTAAACATTTTGTGATTGACATGAAAAATCTCAGAAAGGGTGATAGCCCCCACTGGCCTTCTTGTCCGGACGTTCCTGGCTGGAAATATGTATAAAATAAATAAGTGCATAATATGGAGGAAACTATGAGTAATTTGATCGAATGTTCCATATGTCTGTCAGATTTACTGATGACCGAAAATAGTTATTTTTCTTTTATTTATACATATAATATGTAATAAACGTAAAATAGAAAAAAAGACTTAATTACATTATAAACAAAAAGCCTCGGGTTGTTTCATATCAAAAACAAAATAGTTATATAGTTTGGTTATCATCAGCGTACACCGATATTAACCCTTTCTAAAATATTAATATTAAATAAAAAGTAAAATTATTCTTTTGTTTTTAAAAATTCGGTAAATATAAAATTATTCTTTATAGAAATCTAAGAAAAACAATAAATATCGAAAATCGGTATCTCTAATCAAATGAGTTATATGGGTGCCAAATTCGTAATAACTTGATAATAATATAATATCCAAATCCAAATAGATAACACTCTGAGAAAAATATAATTGGTAGTAAATGTATTTTCTAAAAAGTAGCTGTGAACTAATATAATAAAATATAAATACTTATAGAGATTATAAAATTTGTTATATACTTTTTATACGTTATACACATTATCTCAATATATTATTTTATATTTTTTATTTTTTTCGCATAAACTACAGTTTATGTGAAAGTATATCTAGATTATAAAAACAAAATCAAAAAAATCAAACATTTTTTTTTTTTTTATTAAACTTTATAAAATAATATATTAACCATTACACTACATGATTGCGCCAACCAAAGTATTATCATAGAACCGAAGTATTAATACTTCACAGGCAAGCGCTTTATTGGGGGGAGGGAGCAAGGGTGGCCATGTCACCCCTGGTTTTTCCTATTTATTATACATTTATACATAAAATATTATAATTATTAATTTATATTAAATATATATTACATTTATTTTGTTATCTGATCTCATCTATTATGGACAAAACTTTACCATGGGTAAACGAATTCTGGAAATCATAGATACTAATTATTAACATTTGGATTTCAATTCCCTGAAAAAAATAGAATGACCTGTAAAAAATCCATTTAGAACATAAAAATTCTAAAAGAAATACAAAAAAAAAAAAAATGACCTTTTAAAAAATGCATTTAACATTACATTTATTTCATTATCATTATTAATTAATTATTAATAATATAATAATATAGTTATTAGTTATTATTAATTTAACATTTTAAAATTGTGTAGGTATGCTTATAATTTATAATTTTACAAGTATAAAAAATAAAAGTGAAAAATTTTATTTCACAGATTATATTTGTATTACATTGAATCATGAGAGCTTCTTTACTATTTTGAAATTTAAATGATCGACGATTGTCTGTCAACAAGTTTTTATACTGAAAATGACCAATTTGATCTAATCAAATAGCAGTTTTACTAAATAGATTTTAATTTAATTAGTAACAAAAAAAAAAAAAAAACACAAACATTTGTAAAATATGTAGTATCTGAAACGTACCTGCAGTATATTCGACGTAATACGCAACATGACTAAATTCTATATGACAATCGGCCACACGGCCCAATGGTACGAGTATTAAAGCTCGATAAGAGAATATACTCGAATACATTTCGTATGCAATTAAATTGACTAATTGATTGGTCTGACATATAAATAAATTTCAGTCTTGTCTAATTTAAAACCAGATTGCCTGATGTTATAAAGCTCAAAATGAAAATAATTTATATTATCATACGTTGTATAATGAAGTCAAATTTTAAAGTCATAACACGAGAAATAAGACAATAATGTCTAAAAAATGTAAAAAACGTCAAATTTAATTAACATTTTGTGTAAAACATTCTAAAGAAAGATGCAAATGCATTGAAATCCGAATCCTACTAATTATAAATCTGTTAATAAAGATCACCGAATGACAGAAAGGAACCGATCACACATGTCCTTCCAATGGATTTTATATGATGGACATCCTTGTTCACAGGTCAGATAAAACACCATTAGAATGCATTAAAATATTTAATTATTAACGATACTGTCCGAAATTCACGTTTAAAATGATTGTTAAGTTCGAATTAAACCAAGCATTTTAAGTTTATTGATTAAATAGAATAATTTTTCAATAGATTTCTTAGATTTTAATAATTACGATGGACATATAATTTCTAACATAATGATTGACATTGCCGGATCAAGAAAAACTGACGCCCGAGGCTAATAGAAATGTAACGCCCTTATTTAGGTGGAATTACGGAGTATATTCATGACTCTTTTTATTTTCATAAACTTAAGAGCGCCCTCATACATATAGCGATTGAGGCAAGCAAACCCTCTTATCCCCTTAGATCTGGCACTAATTATTGAACTCAGTTTTTAGTGATTAATAGATAATTTATTTAAGAAAAACAATATATATACTCGTATTATAAATATATACATATACACACTCATTACACTCATTATTATAACTGAGTAAATATTCTTCAAGAGCAGTATTGGTAATTATTGAATAAAACGACGATAGACGTGAATTATTAAATACGTAAAAAATTGGTTAAATAGAAACATTAATGCGATACTCTACATAAAGTGTGTTTTACTTATTTTAGGAATAGTCAAATGGATAATTTAATTAAAAACATAAATATATTTGTATTATATATTGTTATAAACTCTAAACTAGAACTTCGAGCGATTCTGGTTTATACTTACAATTTATTACCACGACGCGATTCAAACACATCACTTAATACGAAATCCATGATAAAAATTATAAATATTAAGTTGTACAATACGTTCTGCTTGCTGAAAATTGTCTCATTAGACTAAATTTGCGCTGTGATAATCGCCTGATGTATTGAAAAATAATTATAACTTATAATCAAGCGAAGTCCTAATGGAAAGTTCCGTTTCAGGTAAAAATAAAATAAAAATATTAGATTGTGCGCAAACTAGTTACGCTATTTCAGGTAAAAATGGTAGATTGTGCGCAAACAAGTTGCAGCCAGATGTTCTGACTAAACTTACGATTCCATTCATCAAATATAAATGTAACAAATGTTCTCGTGCTCTGCAATTTTTTGCCAACCTATATAAAATGTAATAGTGGTGGAAAAGTGATGAGTCAGTATATGATAATTGATTCATTATACAATAAATTAACATATTATTTTATACACCATATATTTCACGCATTGACATTTGATGCGAAATATTTATAGTATATGCCGTATGGCAAATCAATTATTCTGATTCTTTTTTTTCCCAATGTTATTAGTTTAATACCTATACAATAAATATAAAACTACCATCCTATGTACTGAAAGTCGTAGTTCACCAATATTTTAAAATATTTTTTACAACAAAATAAACCTCAATATTTATATAAACTTTTGACGTTAATGACTTAAAATACATATTATAGATAAAGCAAGAAAAAAAAACTATCATTAAACTCTATACATCTTATTATATCCGAAATAAGATAAATGTATAGTAAATAAATATCATACATTTTCATTTTAAAATTTACTTTTAGCTTTTCTTTGAAGTTTTATTGGAATTATATTAAATTTTCTGGTATCTACAATACGCATTGATTAATATATTTTTTCATCACATATGATATAAATATGCAATAAAAGAATTTACTAATATTAAAGGTGTTCAGTTACATAATTCTATTATTTTATTGAATTATTAATTAACACCCGCAGAGGGTAAAAGTACAGTGGTTTAATAATTATTATAAAATTATTTTATATGATAACAGACATACAGTTAGCAAAATACAATTAATTAAATATACATAATTTTGATTTATACAAACAATCAAAATTAAAATCAAAATCGATAACTTCATTACATGATAAATACATTACAAATAATAAATGGAAACTATTTCAATGTTTTTGTGATTTTTTTACTTCAGTAGCCAGCTTTTGCACAGGATATCTCAGAGAACGTAAAAATGTTAACGATTTTATCGTATATGCATAATTATAAATTATTATTATACTATATAAAAACTCTAAACATTTAGAGTTCAATTTATAATCTCTCTGTTCGTAAAAACTAAAAACATAATACCGGATTTCCAAAATCTCGCAATAAAAAACATAGCACAAAGGCTTATACAAATATCTTTTGAAAATAATTTGTTTTCACATTTGTCTTTCAACCTAGTACGTATATACATATATTTATATATATATATGTGTGTGTGTGTAATAACATGCGGCGTTCCTGCTGTTCTTATACTTGATACTCGCATTAAATTAGCAAACCTACGGGAATATAACATAACAGCGCATACCCTTTAGATGTACACTGTTGAAGCCGTGCATAATTATACACATATTTTATTTAATAATAGTGTAATAACTACACGCGCAAACGTCGTATTATCGTAGTGCTATCAATTGTTGATATTCATTTATTTCACATATCTACCAATAGTTGTGAAACCAATTTTTTCAATTAACTTTGACGACTAATTAGTAGTTGATAGTCGTATCGCGTTCCTTTAAAGATATGATATTCAACCTGTTAGAAAATCCGGACCGCGTGAAGGGAGTAAACATCGTAGTGGACAGCATATTTTACTACATTATTACACGTGCGCAAAAGCAACAAGCAAGAGTGTCCGACGGAATAAATGTTTCAATAATAACATATATATTTGCGAAATCTGTACAGATTGTTTTTCTCATCAAGTCGCGAACAAGTTATCAATGTTTCGACGTGGATCCAGTGGCGTAGCAAAGGTATGGCGCACTGTGCCTACGCCAGGGGCGCGAATTGTAAAGGGGTGCAAAATCGTGCAAAAGTCGTATTTTAATCCTGCAATTAAGTCGAAAATCTTCCATTGTACTTTTTGAAATACGCAGACGTTATCTGTTTGTACACGCTTGAATTTAATGATAAAATTATGAAAACAGGACATTTAAATAAAAAAAATTCATACGAAGACATTATCGATGAGTTCGCCAGTCGTAAAGCGATAATGATAACTTATGAGTAGTATAAATTGTATACTTAAAAACATTAGTGAAATTAAAGGTTAAAAAAAAATAAAAAAATATCACGACTTCAGATTTGAATCGGTTAGAAAGTTAACTTTTTCCGGGGGACGCTAACGAGTCTTCCTACGCCACTGCGTGGAGCGAAATCACGGTAAAACAAACGGACGGTCACGGGCAGAACAATATCTTGTTTTACAGCGCATTACGCGGTGCACAAAGTCGCTTATCGTACACCGCATGACGTAAGACGGTGTGCATAAGTATCGAACACCGTAACGGAAATCTCGCGCGATAGCACATGTACATGTGTACCGTAGTGGGACGACGGAAGAAGTCAATACGACGTTATAATATCGCGCACGTGGCGGGTACGGGGGCGCGGGCGCGCGCGCGATGAAAAATAAACGGATTATTGTTTGTTAAACGAACCGCTGTCGTGTGCATCGTAAACTACTAGAATAATGGTAAAACTACCGGAGGCGGTGGCGGTAGCGGTGACGAACCGAACGGAGTAAACACGTTTAGCGTTTCGCGTGTATACATAATGTAACATATTCATGTGCGTGCGCTGCTGCACACACGTGGCGGCGGAGATCAAATCAAACGTAGGCGACAACGTTATGTATACGCGGCCGCCGCCGCCGACGACGAGGGGAACGGGCGGCGACGGTCGGAGCGGCGGAGAGGTTAGTTTACGTCGATCTACATCACCGTCGACGGCGGCCGTTTGATTGCCGAGTCCTGCCCGCCCCCGTCGCCACCTCGATTCCGGGGCCCGACGCTAATGCGGTATGCGCGCGGAACGCACTAGTGCGTACGTGGAAAACGTACGCGCGGGAACATGTTTAACCGGTGATGCACGAAAAAAGAAATAATATGTGAATTCACCATCACCACCGGCGGTGAACGTTTGTTGTTGAAAAAAAAAACAAAAAAAAAAAATTAAAATAAATTACAATAAGAACTGCTGCTGCTGCTATGCGAGTTGTCGCTCGAGGTAAATTAAAACCCGACGGCCGCCCGCGCCGCGTCGTTTAAATTATCACGATTTAGTCAACTATGTCCGACGGCGAGAGAAGAGTATACCAAAAAAAAAAAATAGGACTGTTTTCCCGTATTTACTCGGTTATTGTTTGTTTTGTGTGTGAAGTTTTCATATTCATACGGCAGTGATGATGGTGACGTTTTAGTATTCACGATGTGGTGGCACGGTGGTGCAACGGCGGGGCTCGCGGAAGCAGCGAGTTGCAGGAAGGGTGGAAGGAAAGCAAAGAAAACTTTTCGTTTCTCGTGGCGCACGCGCACGGAGGTTAACTGCTGCAAAAACGACATCGCTGTGTACGGTGACTATTTGCCACCTCGAAAGCCGTGTTCGGAATAAGAGCGGTTTGTTAGACCGCTGATTGTTTCGACAGTTTAACTGCACACTACGTAGTATAATAATAATAATAATAATACGGAGTACAGTCGACGGTTTGTTACGGGAACACGCGGAACTGACAAAAAATCGAAACTTCCGAAAACCGCGGCGGAAACTATGTACACGCACCGCCGCAGAGTTCCGTAATAATAATAATGTCCGGTCGTAAGAAACGTTGTACGCGCATACACGTGCGTAATATAGTCCGTAGCTGTGTGCGGCGCTTTGGCCGGAAACCGCGTCCGCTCCGAAACTTCACGTCTACCACCGATCACCGGGGGCGCGTTGATTGGTTTTTTTTTTCCCCCTTCTTGCTCAGCCTCGCCGTCACGACCAGACATCTCGCGAGATATTTATGATATCGCGGTGTTGAACGTGTTGAGGGGGTGGTGGTTTTTTGTTTTTGTACCCATCGCCGCAGCCGCCGTAACGAAACCCGTCTAGAAACAACGGTGGAACGAATAATAAGGATTTACCGCGCGACGGCCGGTGAATTAGTGCGAAATGTCGCTCAATGAGAGCAAGAGTTCGATAGCCCGCATAGACGCACCACCACCGCGGACTGTAAAATTTATATTCTACGGGCTACTGGTGGCGGAGTCGGATGCGACGACGACGGTTTAGCGGTGCGTGTAGGCAACCCGCATATCGTTCGCGCACGTGTGTGCGACACACTTACGTACTTACTATACATACGTACACGTATAATAAAAAAAAAAAAGAGAAGATAGACGAATATCGTGACGGGCGGGCGGCAGTGGTAATCGATGATTAGTCGCTAGCAGCAGCGACTGTTGTATTTATTTTTTAAACGAAGTATACTATGGTGGTCGCTTCGAGGGGTGGTGTGTGGGGGAGGGAATTGAATTGACAGTCGAGTAAAGAGTGGCGACATCGTTTACCGCCGCCGATTGAGGATCATTCAAGTGAACGAGTACGTCTTACTGCAATGCCTACGGTAAAATAAACTACTCGTATTTCGATTGTCTGCGACGAGAAATAAACACACTTTTATCGAGAACAGTATATTATACACACATATAATATATACTATATACTACGTTCCCATAATATGCAATGCATAATACTATTGTCGTCGTAGTCTTTTTAAAGTATACATGCGCGTACAACAGTCCCTTCGGTTTTATTAAACGTGAACCGTGTTCACGAGGATAATGTGACATGAAAAAATGCACTTAATATCAAATATTTATGTGCTGCTTTATGTTCCGTTTGTATTTGGTTCAATGTGTTGTCCGGTGTATACATTTTTAGACAACATTTAGATGGGTCGTAGCTCTGAAAATGAATGGTGACCATTGAGTACTTCACCAATTCGTGTGTAGGTAGTCGTTTCGCATACCGATATTGTGCTCTACCGGAGTGGTTGGTGGATTATTATATTATAATTAAATGTTCAAAAAATCGAACGTATATTGTAAACGAGTAAAGGAGTTATTACTTTTGTAACGAACATCTTACACACTACCGTCATCACCCTAAATTCGTTGACGCTTCGGAGTACTCTCAAAACGGCTATCGAACTTACCATAAATTCGACGATGTTTAAAAAAATTACTATAAATGTAATCTTTACAACAGTAATATATCGAGTTTAACACGGCTATAGAAATATTATAATAAAAATAATGTTTTTACAATTGATTGTACGCCGGTGGTAGATTTAATAAGTCATACCTTTTGTAAATTGCAGTATAACAGTGATTACTTTCATTGAAATCACTCACATTGTTCACAGGAAAATTAAAATATACACCGTAGTTAAATAGTGTTGTTTGGAATCTAATACACGCATATCCCAGGAAAAAATATAAATTTACGATTCATCATTGAAAAAATATTAAATCGTGTATTACAGCTTGATTATTATGTAAATTAAATAAATAGTATAGTAAAAGAAAAAGAAAAATTCATAGACGAGATATTAATGATGATTGTATATATATATATATATGTATACACATAATAAAACGACGCAATAAAATTAATAAACTTACCTACCGTGTACATCGCTGATGAGTTGCATGAAATAGATTAATCAATATAGATAAAAGAGATAATGAAGTTCGCAAAAATCGAATAATTAAAACAAGAAAATCTAAATGATATATTTCGTTAGAGAGTTGAAAAAGTGAAGGTAATTAAAAGTATAGAAAAAATGGAAATTTAAGAATATCCGAGAGTCAATTTACAATAACGGAAAGGAAGTGTTGGCTTTCCTTTATGATCTTATAAAATACCTAAATTATGAATTACTGTACACATTACTAATTTGAGATTGTCAAACCAGAAAATTAAAGTGCACGTATCATAGTAATGAGGTTCTAAATAGTAGAAATTATACTGAAACACTATATATGTTAACATAATACGGCAATATTTTTTTCAATAATATAAAGCAGCGATTACCAAATGGCGGCACGAGATCAAAAATCGAACAGCAAGCAAGGAAACATCGATTATAAATTTCACCGCAGGAAGTAAATAAACTAGTGCACAAACATATTTTATCGCTAATAAATCAACCTGTTCAGTACTGACATACTCCTCCGAGGATTAGAGTTAAGGAAATAAAATATAATATAAATAATATGTTATCATTATCAAAATTGTACTCAAACACACGTGTTAAGAAACAATAAAAATACTCAACACAATATGTTCATAATCAATTTCATTTGGAAATTATGGTTTGTTTACGTACACCTATTTTCATTATTCTTACTATTTTACAACTTATTTGAGTTTGCCATTGTCAAGGGCATATTTTAGAGGGGGGAGGGGCATTCGCCCCCCATGGCTCGTATTTTTGTTAAATATAATACATTGATTTACTTAAAAAATGTAATGTATAAATAATTAAGAATATAAATTTCTAGTCTATCATTATAATATGTCATTATTATAATAAAAATATGAGCTGTAGGTAATGAACTGTAAATTATTTTTAAATTTGTATTGAAAAAAAATTAGTTTCACCCTCCCCTCATAGGCTCAATTCAAATACGCCCTTGGCCGTTGTATCAATGAATCTGAAAATAAAATTCTAGAATTTTTTTTTCCAGTTCATATGGTATTTGTACATGTTTTCACACCAGTAGATATGTCTTAGCAACTTCTGTCAGTTGTTTACCCGGCTTTTTGTTTGATAAATTATAATACTTCCACAAGTTAGTTAGGAACCAAAGGTGTCGTTCTGTTCTATTGCTATACTATGTTATCATACTATCAAGTATACGTTTAATCTTGTGTTTTGTTATTGTCTGAGTACAAACTTGATGCAAACAATTTTGGAATAACTTACAAAAATCAACTAGATTTACTAGCTTTGATAGAGAAACTCTGTGGAGATTTAATTAACGTGGAGAAATGCTTAGTGCAATAAGTTTTTTCTAGGTGATAAGCAAGACCTTTTGTATAAGAATTTGTTAAAAATAAAAATGTTTTAAGAAAATTTTATGTGTACAATTTTTAAGAATTTTAATTTACATACAAGTATAAGTCATTTTGATAGCAATAAAAAACTAATTTCTATTCCAAATAATTTGTATGTGTTGATATTGTTTCTTCCTGACATACTTATAGAAGGATTTTATATTTTATGGTGTATAAATAAGTCAATTTTTCATATTTACTTCTTAAATTTGGTATATGTGTTTTATAGACCTACACAAATACAAATTTTGAAAAAAAAAAAATAATCCAATGAACAAAAGGGTTAAAATTTGAATAAGTTTCTGTCTACGGAATTGTATAAATGAGTCGATTACACATCGACGTCAGTCTGTCAATTACTGCCAACCGGCGTTAATTCAATTTATATTGTAATTACGTAGTTCCTTGCTTCGTGTTAACTTATATTCGTGTTTATTTTCTTATTATTTGATTATGGATAAGAAAAAAATAAGTTGAATTTGAAAACAGACAGCTTTTGCCTGGGTGGATGGAATTATACTGTTTTATTTTACCGGACCGCTGCCTTGCTTGTTTGATTTGCATGATGTTTACAATATTAAACGTCATTATGAGACTTCACATAAATAATTTGTCGAAACAATTTTCCATTATAATATAATATGTTTAAATCATTTGTTTTGAATTTTGATGGTCTCCGAAAATGTTTATAATTCCCATTGTGGCCCTCCAAAAATGTAAACCTCTGGTATAGAAAAATTTCAATTAATGCACAACTTTTAAAACACATTCTGAATAATAAATATTTTTAAATTTCTCAGAATAACACATATATAAATTACGAAAAGTTTATTTTCTCAGTAGCAAACGGTCCCTCAATTAAGAACATATTTAAATTCCTTGTAATGATCTACCATCCAAAGGTTTTATATGATACAATTTTATTGCCATAAAAATATGAGAAGATATTAGAATAGACAAATATTTAATTTGCAATAAACAATAGCAATACTTTATTCAATTTTCGATTTATTTGTAATCAAATTCATATAAAACGGAGAAAAAACACTTTTTTCTATATTTTTGTAGCGTTTTAGAAAATAATAATCAAAATTGTAGAGTATAATCATTTTAAATATAATATTATATGTAATATTTTTCATTCGTAAATTACTTTACACTTGTTTAATATTGTTTTTCAATAATTACTTTTTGTATTCATATTCATGATAAAATATTAGACGTACATAATTTACGTTATCATTTAAATGTAAACCACATTATTAAAATTAAATAAAAAATGCAATACTATTATTATTCAAAGAAATAATCTATACAATTCATATAATGACACCCTTTCTACGTTCGGATTCTTTATGTCATTCATTTTATTTAGATAAAGAATTTAAAAACACGATTTTTTAATATTATATTATAATATAATAATTACCAGTTATACATATTCGTATACATAAATATTTTATTAATTTTAAACGAAATAGAATATTATTCGAATTGAGCATTATAAGTAATCGAACCGATTATGACGAATTTAAATGATACACTTATCACGTAAAGATTATATTATTGCAACAATGATATGAAATATATATTATATACAATTTAAGTATACTCATATAAACTAAGGACGATTTCATAATTTTTTCCAATTTGCCAATGATTACATTCAGTGATGTATATCAATGTTATAATTACATTTTTTCAATATCTAGTCTATTGTAACTTATAAGTGGGGTGATTTTTCACTCTATTTTCCTTAACTTCTATCATATGACTGAATATATATTCGTATTTTTATTAAGAAAATGAACAATCCTTGCTATATGCACAATAAGACAATAAGATAAAATAATTTAGAAACAAGTGAATATAAGAGAAGGGTGACCATTCAGTAATAAAACCTTCTATGACGGAGATTAAACGTTTATACACGTACACTTAAGCGTTTCTTTTTTTTTTTTTCAGAGAAGATCTCGATACCCGTTACCGTTTAGTCGACAATACAAACTTAAATTTCATTATTATATACTAATTAGACTGTGTGTGAAAACAAGCTATAGGTATTTAAAAATAATTTTAAAAACCATACTACTTCGTATAATAGACAGTATAGTCATTAATGTTTTAATACCGCTTTAGTCTGATTAGTATACATTATATGTTACAATGAATTATTTCGCTATAATATACAGGGTGAATTATCGTATTTTCTCAATTTTTTAAAAAATTGTATAATGTTAACCAATGCTAGAAAATAGATGAACCACGAGGGGCCACCCTGTGTTAAGTAATGTATGTATACATCATATATTATATGTATATAATATATTGTTATTTTCTTTGCGGCTCGTATCTTGCGCTTCTATACGCGCCGCACACTATTAATAATAATGTATCGCGATATGGATTCTGCAATGAGGTTCGGTCGATTTAAAGCCGCTTCGTGTTTGCGCACACGACAACCGCCAAGAGACTTTAACTAGAACCAGTGACGATAAGCCCAATAAACAGTCGATTGACGGACGAGATGGGGATGGGTTTATTTGTAGATAAACGCTGACGGTGACGACGAAACGCCAATGATATTGCCGATTATTGTCGTTGCGTGTCGCTGAAACAACAGTGCTGATAAAAAAAGTAAAAAATAAAGAAAGAATTAAATAAAAAATAACGAGCTACTATCCGTCGAGATACACGCATTATAATATTATGTGTACACTCTTATACATCGTTACTATGCGCATTATGCACTCCGTATATTATTATTATTCATAATTACACTGTCAATAGTGTACCGATGGTCGTCAATCAAGTAGCTGATTTTTTTTGTTTCTTGCTGTTGCGAAATTCGCGTGTACAACGACAATGATACCGCGGCGAGAACGTCTTACGAACATCGACTAGTAGATACACGTACATCAGCTTTACTCGTATTATCCGCGTTTTCATTCAGTGCGGTTTCAATTAATATTTATTAAAGAACTATTTTATTCATTCACATCGGTTGTACTCCGAGGATAATAGCTATTGCTTTGTATTTTTTTTTTATATTCCTAAATCAATTAGTGATTTTATCATTATTATATTCTCCCCGTTCTTTACTACTGTGACCATGTACGTCGAAGTTCATTTTTATCAAGCCGAAGTAATTAATTTGAACAAATAGCGTGATTTGGTTTAATGTTTTGATTTTAGAGTTCAGAATAAAAGTATTTTTGAAAAACGATAGCAAGTTTTTCGTGTTAAAACAATACTAGTTTGAGTTTATAATTATTATTTAAACACATTTTTTATCACAAAATCTATTTATAAATAGATAACACAACGCATACGTACTGGCACTTTTTGCATGAATATCAGTTGATTCAGACGATATATGTAAAATTTTACTACGGTAACACAAAATATGATAACATTTGATGATATATGTTGCATATATATATTGCAGATGTTTATTCTTGCTGTTCTAAACAGGTAGATGGATAATAAACAAACAATAATGCACGACCCTTAAATAAAACGATACGCGACTGTTATCGAACAAAGATCCGTATTCTGTAATAATAGTAACAATAGGCGTATGTAAACGCGCCTTACGGCTGCTATTACATTCATACGTATGTTACGTAGGTGTATCGTTTGTCAAAACGTAGAGGGAAAAAATCGAAAATAGGATTTTGAAAATCGAAAAACATTATCGTTTTCTTTCAAACGTTTTAAGCGATATCATCTAGTCCGTTTGAAAGTCATGGTGTTTTATATATACGAACAGTATAATATGTAGTTACGCGTTGTAGACGTATGTAAAAACGTTCGTAGGTCACCTTGTTTGTATCCGGCGTGAAACTTTATCGAATTCCAAATCCCGTCAGATATTTTTCAGTGTCCGTTATGAATGCGGTAACATTAGCGTGTCGCGAAAGCTGCAATGCCCCCAAGTAGTTTAACTTGCGGCTTCGTGCATCGTCGTAGTTTGACACAAGCGGTACTAGTGGTAACTGAATTTTGTGGTAGACCGTATTATATATTATTATAAATCGTGGTCGGATGGAATTAATTAAACGTATATATTAATTAGAAATAACAGCTAGACGCCATGCACACGCGTGTTACGTAACGTAATATAGTATTTCTGGTTTTGTTATTTCCACGAGTATAAAATCTAAATTCGATATACTATTAGTACGGGCGAATAACGTGTACGGCATAAAATATCTGACTGCAGTGAATAAAAACCAATTACGACAAAAACGACCATAATACCGAATGAATAAAAAAAAAAACGTTATTTTTTTTTTTTATTTGATGCATAACTATAACGAATAAAATAACATGAATATTGTTTAATAATTTCGATAACTTGATTTTAATCAAGTTAAAAAAAAAAAATTATTTACTTTGGTGTTTATTCAAAGTCCATGAAACCAAAACCATGTTTTAGTATAATTTCGAACATGTATAAAAATATATTCCAATTATCAATCTGCTGATCCACATATTACTCAACAACAGTGGGAAAAATGACGAGCATCATATTATTATTTATCTTTTATTACAAACGGATTTAAATCATATTGCATATGATCGCACATAGTGTTGGGCACAACTTCGAGTATTCATCTTTAGGATGATTAAAAAAAAGAAAAATATAAGTAGCACTGTTTCACATTTACGTACACAGGTATGCTGAAATATTTTTAATAAAAAATAGAAATCAAAATAAGATAACAAAAACGATAACAATTGTCACTAACACCATGTGAGATAGCTACATTAATACATACGTGTACTAAGGGTGCTGTTTTGAGTTCGGATGTAGTACTGAGCAGTACCCTAAGCGGCTCACCCTTTGGATTAATGCCAATGATTTATATACGAGGGGTGGTTTTCGAGATCCAGCGGAAGCGGTGCACTATCGGAAATATGGACGAGAAAAAAAAAAAAGCCCAAAAGAGCGCACAAAGGCAGTGCGGGTAGAAAACTTCATTTGAAACGGATGAAATGTATTGTACGAGTACTCGCGGCACTGAGTCGACGTTATTTTTTTGATTGCGCTCGACGGACCACTACTACGGCGAGTGAGCCGCAGCCGATGTCCGCAGCGGTCCGGAGGACGAGAACGGTTATTTCTGCGACAGGAAATAGTGGGGCATAGGTACAGTTATAAACGCAGACGCGAAATGAAATATCCGTCGGATTGCGGACGTGTAAACAAGCGTAACGCACGTACGTCGGACAAGTGTGTCGGAGATGAACCTACGACAAACGTGAGCGCGTGTAGTACAGTTATACGTAGTGGAGTGTGTACGATGTATGTGTAGCTGTGCAGCGTTCATGCGTGAAGAGCTTTTGCGCACGAGAGGTTAATGTTTGGAACAGGAATATATTTTAATACCGTAATAATACCCCGTACGCATAAACAGTTTAACACGAGAACGATTAATAAAAAAAAAAAAAAAAAAATAATAATAATAATAATAATATACTATCGTTATGACGATAAATAAAAAACAATTAAAGACAGCACTCGTGGTATATTATAATAATCATAATACATCATCACGATCATCACGATCATCATCGTCATTATTGTCGTATTATTATTATACCCGTACATTTATAGGGTATTCGTATTACTATAAACATCATTTTTAAACCCTCCTTACCGGTCTACCCGTGCGTGATGTAATAATGTATTATACGCGCGCTCGTAATGCAGGTATAAACCACTTACTAAACTCGTGCTCGTGCACGTTGCACAACGGCAGCCGTGCGCGTTTGACGTACAAAACGCGTAAAAATAAAAACAATATCGGCACGGGCGGATGATGTTTGTTTGTAAAAATGTGTAATACAATAATCGGACGAAAAGAAGCGCCCGGGAATCGTGTGCGCGCACGTTTGAGTACTCGTCGCGTTATCGTACTCGCGTTATTACTACTGCTATTATTGTTATTATTATTATTATAATCGTCGTCGTCGTTGTTGTTGTTATCGGTACCGTTAAACCGCGCGCGCGCACCATTGTTGTTGCTCGCGTATTCCTCCGTCGTTTGTACGTCGAGCACTTTTACCGTTCGCGCGTGCACACGTACACAATAAGTTCGTCGCGGCGGTGACGGCGGCGCGCAATTAATCTCTTAAAAAATCATTTCCCCCTGGCGCGCGCAACACTATCAGCGGGGCCCCGGCGACGGCGGTAAATTATCATCATCTACCCATGGATTACACACGAGAAAAAAGATACCGCCACCATTATTATCAAGTTTTAACATAAAGCCAACAACAAACAACAAGAGTGTTTAACTTGTGTGTACACCTTACACAAGGACCCGCCGTCGTTTAATAACCAGTAGCGCGTGCGACACCGCGTGTACCGAGGGCGGACGAGCGACGGCGGTGCTGCGGAGAAGTTACACGTCGTCGAGTTTACGACGACGACGACGACGACGACGACAGCAACAACAACAACAACTACAACAACAACTACAACAGCAGCAGCAGCAACAACAACAACAGTTTAGCGTCGCCGCCGCCGCCGCCGCCGCCGCCGGCGCAGCAACAGAGCGGCGTGTGCAAATTATTATAATTAACGACTTGTGGAAACTTTTCCTCCGCCGCCGCCGCCTCTCGTAGCCGCACTCGGAATAACAATGTAGCCCCGTCGTGTTTTTGCCGGGCGGCAGTCGTGTGTATGTGCGCCCGTTGCGTACGTTTAACGCGCGACGACAACAATAGACGTGCGCGCGCGCGCGCGTGTGTAATGCGCGACCGCGAGAAGAAAAAGTCCCTCACCTCGCGCGCTGCACCTACCGCTCCGGGGGTGTCGCGCCATCCGTTTGTAATATCGTGTTGACAACCGCTTTTAATACGAGCAATAGTCGTCGCCGTCGGTAGAAGTGGTTGTAACACTATTATTAGCAGTGGCGGCGGTAAAAGTGGAAGTGTCGCGGGCGGCGTCGCGCACGGGACGGCCGCGGTAAACCGCGCGGAGACCGGAACAATAAAATAATCGTTCGCGTCGCGCGGCGACGGGCACTTCCCACGAATTACGTGCGCACGTATGGGGCGGGGGGGGGCATGCCTAGACCGCACATAATAACTCGCGCGCGCAGGATAACACGCGTGACATCTCGCGCTGCAAACGTTTCGCGTCCGGTGTACGCGTGTGTTTGTCGCGCCCACACGACCGCGGTGTTATACGTGCCGCGCCGTCCTTCCGAAAACGCGTAAAACGTGTGCGAGCCCGACGCCATTGGTCCGAAATGTATGTTTGGCTTGCGTGAAAATTATTTTTTGCGTTATAGCTGTAGTCATTACGGTTACAACCATAGTTATGACCAGCGGTGCCCGGACGGGTTACCGAGGGGTGCGATCGCGTGCGGTCTCGCCGAGGGTGGCTGAATGGGTGGGTTGGTGCGTACATAGTTGGACGACTTGGATGCCGAACATCGTTGAGTACGGCGAGCAAATAACATTATTATTATAACACATACATTATACACCTATACCGGCAATGGGTGTAGGCGTCTTAATTTTAATTAATCGTAGTACATCTATTAATTTGCCGTGTAATGATCTTTTGATCATTAGCAGTACACAATTTATCCAGTGGCGTAGCCAAGGGAGCGGCTAAGGGGGCTATAGCCCCCCCCCCATGGACCGTGTTTATATGTATAATGTATCTTGACTATTTAATAGAATCAATGGATGCTCGTTTTAATCAAAGGCTTATTGATGTTATGCCATTTGAAGGACTTATTCCGGCCAATTTAAATATGTATGACGATAAAAATGTTATAAAAGCTGCTAAAATATATGTCCAAGATCTCCATGATGATACTTCATCTACAATCAGAGCTGACCTGTTCATATGGAGGCAACAATAGAGTCAAAATACTATTCCAAAACCGAATTCTGCTCTTGATTCACTCTCTCATCGCACCAATCTTCGACCTAACATTAAAATACTTTTACAATTATTCGCCACGTTACCAGTTACCTCTTTCACTCCGGAAAGAACGTTTTCAGCACTTAATCGCTTAAAAATTTTTTTAATAAGCACTATATCGGAAAACAGACTGAATGGGTTAGCTATGGCTTATCTAAATAAAAAAAGAGCAATTCGATGAAAGTGAAATAATAACTGAATTTGCCAGAAATTCGCCTAAGAGGATGCAGCTGTCAGAGTGGAGCAAGGGACTGAACACTAAAACCAAAATTATTATTATTATTATAAATTATATATTAATAAATATTTTTAAAACTATACTAAAATGCTTGAATTAAGTTTAGAAACTTGGTGTTAGATGGTGGGGGGGGGGGTTAAGGGTGAATTCTTATATCCTCTCTTATCTTAATTATCCAAAAAAGTGGTTAGCCCCCCCCCCATTTAAAAATCCTGGCTACGCCACTGAATTTATCTGCAGTGGTACGAATGAGAACATAAACAGTTCACTGTCTGTTACCGATTGTGATGTAGAAAAATTAATTCTATACTGAGCCTAGCCACTACTCCCATCACACCTCCATTTTCGCAACAATTCATATTCGCCTATTATTATATTAATATCATTTAATGTTGACATTTTAAAAAGACGTTCAACAGTGTGGTTTAACAAATCATGGAGAGGTATTTCTGTGCTATTTTCTGTTATAATAATATTTTCGGATAACATTGTTTTTTAGCAGTACGAACTTTTTCATATGGTGGATAAATATTAGACTTTCGATTTTTAGAATCAATTCTAATGCTACAATATTGTTTTTTTCGTTAGGCGATTATCAATAAGAAATGCTAAGACTTCATTAGCTGTGTATTGAACGGGAACATATATATCATTACTTTTTAATGACTTTCGAATTTTCTTAGCACGTTTAGGAGTTGATGTAATCTTTTTTATAAGTAATGCTACACTTCTCTATTTTCAGATTTAAACAATTTAAATGTCACAGCATATTTTAATTCCGGAGAAGTATAAGATTTTATAATATCCTGTACTTTTGTTTTTTTTTACTCTTTCAGAACAAGAATTGAAATTTTTCGGACGCCCAGCATGATTACTACATATTTGAGACTCATAAGTAGGTAGAATAAATTATCTTTAGAGCCAAATAGGATGTATTTTCATAAAAATTGAAATCGTTCTATTGCATTGAAACCATTTTCGATTTAAATCTACTGCATAAGAACGTATTAATACCGAATTCGGTCTTCGTATTCTAAATCCCATTGTTGCCCATTATATTTTTTACAAATTTTACTAAGTAAAAATGTCCTTAACCCAACAGAAAGAGGATTTAATGTGCCTATTCCACGTAACATATTAAACAGATCTTCATATGTGAAATTAATTGTTTGCATACCACTACTGGAACATGCTAAAAATCAAATAAAAGCCAGGTAGCCAATTAAAAGCAAGCGAAAGTTATTAGAATTAATTAATGTATACATTAAATGAAAAATAAATGGTACAAGTGTTACTATTTGTTACTTTTAATTTATAGTATTTTTAATGTACAAAACCTTTTTTACTGTTAATATTTTAAGTTTTAGAATATAAATGTTTATTTGATTATTGATATTGAAATAATTTTGTTTATGCTTAACTCCATCTACAGTTTCCATGCTATACAATGTCTATCGCAAAATAATTTTAAAATGATTGGTGTACTTTCAACCACAGTCGAACGTAAAATAAATGAATGTTCGATAATGACAAATAATACAGACAAATATCTGTATAATTTTATAAATAAATCGACTTAAGTAATGTGCATGATAATATTTTATCAAATTATCAATTGTATAGACTTATGCGGGTAACGTGTAGTGCAAATTTATCGTTTGGATAATGGTTTATCATACATCAAAATTTGTATTTTATGTAAGCTAAATATACATTTCAGACGAGGTGACGACGGGTTACCGGTACGGTTGTCACGCTAATAGACGCCACTGATTTCGGAGGAGCGGCGCGTGAAGAGATCGTGGGCGAGAGGAGTGTGTACGAAAAAAAAAAATAAAAGCCGCGACGGATGAAAGAGAGGGAAGGAGAGAGAAAGAGAGAGATAAAGAGAGAGAGAGAGAGAGAGAGAGAGAGAGAGAGAGAGAAAGAGTGAGGAAGCACAACTTGTGTATTTATAAGAACAAATCGGTGCGGAAATTTCCACGGACGCGGCCACCGCGGCGCCGGGGTGGAATAAACGACATGTAAACTGCGCGCGACGGTCGGGGTGGCGCACAGGTAGGCAGAGCAGGTAAGTAGGTACGGCGAACGTAACGAGTTTGCCAACAAATGTGGCGACGCCGACGAGCGGTGATGGAGAAAAGTTGCGACGCGCCGGTGGCGACGGAGAAAAACAAATATACGCTGCGGTACAATTAACGCTGCGCCGCCGCCTCGCGGTCGTTACCTAACCGTTTTACCGGAAACGTAATAATTATTATTGTTTCTCGGGCTGTAGTGCTATCATTATTACGATGCGTGTACGATGCGCGCGCGATGATGACCGTTGTTAGTGTTCCGTTGCACGTACGTCCGTGTGTGGTGGTGGTGGTTTGCTCACTGCTGTCGTCGTCGTCGTCGTCGTTGCCCGCGTGTAGGCCCGTCGCTAGGGCCCGAGCAAGTCATGTGTTCCTTGGGGGGGGGGCATAAAATTTCAAAAAAATATCGACATTTTACACGACGATGATCACCCCGTGATGCGACTCGAATTAATATTCACGACAATTCGTAGTTCCAACAGATCTATGTGACTGCGAATGATTGCATCAGTGGCGTAGCTAGGATATTTTTCGGTGGGGAGGGATCAATTTTTACACAGCGGTGGTTTAAACATGTTCTGCCGTAAGTTTAACATGTGGGTGCCAAAGTTGTATTTTAGATTTTGGTTCCTGTAACCCTTAACATGTATCGATTTAATAATACTCTTGTATGCTTTAAATACTTTGGGTATTGTATTTTATAGTAGTATAAAATAAATTATTTTACACGTATTACTTATTAAAAATAATAATAATAATAAAGCAATTATTTTTTTTTTTTTAATAGGACATAATATGATGGACCAACATTTTATATAAAAAAAAACAAACCCGTACTTAATAAACTTAATTTAAACATTTAAGCCTTTCTGCTGTTTACAAATGTATCAAATATTCGACCATCTGATATTTCAATGTCAGTATGAATAGATAATGAATAGTATAATAATGCAAGTCCGACAAGTCTAGACCTTGAAGTTGAATTCGCGATTCACGACCGACGCGCAATACTATATGCATTAAATATCTCTATTATCACAGATGATAGCTGTAAAGTGTTAATACTTAAATTTTTAAATATTTTTACTTTTTTAGCGATTTTTATAGACCATTAATATAATTTTCTTAACATTTCGGGAGGAGGGCTGCAACCTCTCATACCCCCCTTTGGCTGTGCCACTAGATTACATCGTATTAGAATTCCGATTGGTAATGCGTTTGATAAAGAGCGACTGTACAATTTTCGCTTTAGGGCGTAAATTGTCCAACGATACGCCTGTGTGTGTGTGTGTGTGTGTGTGTGTGTTTGTGTGCAACACATGCACGTATAAATATATAGGTATAACCGTGGTTTCGTCTACGACCAAACGACCAATGTACACGTGTACACCACGTAAAAGATCTACGAACTTGTGGATGCACATGTGAAATTAGACGTTTTGATTAAACTAGACCAACGTTTTGACTTTATCAGGAAGATTTTATTTTATTTCAATAACAGCTGTGGATATAAAAGCACAATATTTGGGTGGCTGTCACTTTTCCTCGAATTATATAGTGGTTCTTTATTTGCAAAAAAAAAAAAATCTTTAGGTACCTACTTATTATCAGTATTCTATCCAAGTTGTATATTACGTTAATAATGCCATATTTTAAATTAAATTCTACATTTTATTCCGATTGATATAATTACAGAAGTACAATTAAAATTAACAATAACTAAGTGTCATATTAGCGCAGTTTAAATCTTAATTGATTAGATATTTTTCTAAAATATGTTGGCATAGAAAATATATCATTTCACCAGTTCCTGTAATATAGAACCCAGCATAATATAGATCAATGCAGCAACACAATTTTCATTATTTAAAGTATTAAAGACCATTTGATCACTCAAGTTGTAGAAAAATATTTAGTGTTTTTTTTTTTTTTTTTTTTTTTTTTTTTTAATTCAATCGGTCATCAACTATTATTGATTACATCGAGTTCTATAAACATTTTCCAGTTAGAATTCACGTTCGTCTACTGAATACTTTTGTATACATCTCACATAAATATTGTGGTCTTATCAGCTGTTAGACGCTGGAAAACTACCGGTCATCTGATATGTAAATCGATGTAGCAATCTTCAGACCTGACATCGAAAATAGGCGTAACATGCTTCCGATCATCAATCCACTCATATCAGAGTCCATAGCAAAAGTCAACGACCATATCATAGTGTCTTATCGCACTTTTGTAAACATAAACTATAATATAAGCCTAATTTTAAGCCTAGATTTTCACTCGGGAATTATAATAGTATTTCTGGTAGACCAGGTGCATGCTTTCATTAAGTGTATATACTTAATGAAAGCATGCATTTTCTAGTTTAGTACATGTTCGATACACATCTGGGTACCTTGTACGTGAATTTATCGTTGTAGAAATAGACTCTTGCTGTTATACACCCCTCGAGTGCAATATATACACGCGTCTGTGTTCTTTTATTTTTATTTTTTTCGTCTTGAGTGTATATTATTATATTATTGTATGTGTGTGAATATAAAATATTTAAATATGTACGTGCGAGAGTGTATACGATGCGGTAATCATCAGTTTTATTAATTAATTTAATGAGATTTTTATTAATATATAAAGAACTGCGTGAGGCGGTAACCGTGACGATAGCCCCAAGTGTAGCGTGTGAAGTCGTAGTAAGAGTTGAGTTTGCGTATATAGATATATATATAGCTTAGGATTACTCGTTTTATTTGTTTGGTTAATTTAGTCATTCATTCGGAAACAAGTGACAACTAATCCGATACATTCGTGCGTGTGAACATCGTTCTTATGTATCACGTACATACGTATAGGTATACCGTATGTGTGTGTGTGTGTGTGTGTGTGTGTGTATGTGTGTGTGTATGTGTGTACATATGTCGGTATGTTTATTTTTCATCCGTGTACAGGTACGGCAATGTATATCTAATTAAATATATATAAAGGAAACATTTTTTTTCCCTCTTTTCAACTTTATATCAACTTTAACGAGTGTAAAACGTATTTATTCTCTTCAAACATGTACCATAACGAACAGCGCGCCGCGGCGGTGCAATGAGTACGTACTGACTACTAAATAAAATAATAAGAATACGATTTTTTTCGCACTTAGACCCCACCGTCGCAGTGAGTTTTCGTCGATGCATTTTAAACATTATATTTTTTCTTCTTTAATAATAAATGCCGTCACATTACAAATGTCATGAGCGGAGGGGACACGGGGATACACTGCTGCCTGCGAGTGAAATTCGTAGTGGATAGATGATTACCGACGGGGAGTGGACCGGGGTGGCTGGGAGTAACCCACTACCCTCGACTTTTTCCCCTAAGACCGCTACTGCTGCCGTTGAGCTAGGGGTTTGTGACTAATACGCATTGTATTATTACTGTAGAAATGTGCCACCGCGGCGTCATTATTATAATAACTACTCGGTATATTTGAGTTATTATTATAGTTATATTTATTATATAGTCAGGGAAGCGGGAACGAGAAGGCGAAGAGACGGACAGTCGGTTTTCGGGAGGGACTGGCCAGGAGGGTATAATATTATTATTATTAGTAGTAGTAGTAGTATTAGTAGTAGATGTAGCAACAGTAGTAGTAACAGTAGTAATAGCAGCAGTATAGTAATGTAGCCGGGACGCATTATAAATGAATTTCGGGAATAAAATCCGTATGTCCGAAACAGAACCGCCGTCGCCGTCATCGCCGAAGCTGATCGTAAAAAAGAGCAAGCAGTCGAAAAAAACAAAATCACAAAATACAAATAAAATAATCGTAATAATAATAATTTCACAAAACAATTTTTATACATCGCTTAACAATATAACGTGTATTGTCCACGTGATTATTTTATGTACTTGTTGTGTATATATATATATATATGTTTTACGAGACATAAATGCATAATTTATACACAATCAACATGATGGGGTGACCACCAGGAACTGATTAAGGAAAAATTCAGCCAAAGCCAATAATTTTACTCGCGCAGCAAGTTAAGCTATGCTATAATACTAAAAAGCGTATTGATTATCAATTCATATTAATTATCAAGTAAATATTAATAAGTGAGTGAGTAATAGTTGTTAACCACAGTTTTCATCGTTTCTAATCCATTGTGTTGACACACAAATACACAATAATGAACAAAAATATATAATTAAGTATTTCAATGCAAGCAATACTATTTATGTTAAACATTTGGGTGATGTTTTTGATGAAATTCAATGCATTAATCTTTAATCCATGAAAAAATTAATATATATTTTTCGGAAACAGCAGCTTCTAGATGTCTCTTAAAATGTATCGCTATAGGCTTTTGCTTGTACTTCCTATACGTTATAAGAACGTTATAGGGTTTTAGTATACGTTGATCCGGCGCTGGTGACTACGATAACAAAGATGTGCAAAACTAGATAATGTAGCTACTGACTGCGGTCCCGATATTCTGCCGATAGAATAATTCGATAGCGGGGGAAATTTCGGTGATGGAAAAACTGCACAGCGATCGTTGTTTTTTACAACGATAATGTAATAATATGTATATATAATATGTGGAAAAAATGTATGTAACTTTGGAGAATAATAATAAAAAGGAACAATGTTTACCGTGTTATTGAAGACTGTGGTGGGAAGGGATTAGAATGGATGCCGGTAGTTCGTGAGCGGGATGGTACATTGACAGTTACCAATTTAGACGAGAGAGCTGTGGCAGCAACGATGGGATAAAATTATGTTATTACACTACGGGTAAGACCGCTGTAATGATATCGACATTGTTATCTCAGATAACGGGTTTAATTTTGTTTGCCCGTCGTTTAAAAAAAAATGAGAGAAAAAAAAAGTAAAACAATAACACGCCCACTCATCACCATCTCGACGATAATGCTATATTAATATTATATTATAAAATAATAATAATAATATTCTGTTCACGTTGCGCTTACACGATTATTATTTTGTGTTGTTTTACGCACACTACAGGTATACATACTCACGACTCTATTTGTGATGGCGACTGGCCACGCTATTCATAACGTGAGCGCGCAAATAATATCCATGTCTACGCAAAAGCCTCACTCAATTATCGTTATTATATATCCGCTTATTTACGACTTGCTCGGGGTTGGCCCGTAGACGCCGTGAGTTTCCGATCGACCCTCTTTACTTCGTTTAACAACCACCGCCGTAACAACAACAATATTATAATATAACCGGTGCCGTAAAATATACGTTAATGTATATATAATATATAAAGTGTGTGTACATTATTCGTATGTTTATACATAGTATAATACGTGTGATGAGTGTCGTATAATACGCGATACTGCTGTTGTTGCACTCGTCTGCGATATTTGCCGATGTGTGTACACACCGTATATATGTATTTGACTATAAATTATACGCCAAACTTGTTTGATTCCCGTGCATATATAGAAGTATATGTGAATATATACATATATGCATGCACGTATATGGGCTTTGTAAACGTTAAAGTTTGTATTTGGGATGTGTAGCGGTTACTATATGTTTATAATTAGAGGTAATGAAGTAATCGACGACCGTCGCCGCAACCGAGGTACTTGCTCTTTGTATAAAAGGGTACTGGTCCGGTATCGTCCCATCATTATTATTATTATTATTATTATCGAACGGACTTATGAAAATAGCCCAAATAAAATATTATACGATAATATGAATTGCAATCGAAACGTCAAATACATACCCATAAAAATCAAATTTCAAGTAAAATGATCACCTTAATATTTTTACAATGGAGGCTAATATTTATATATATATTTTGTTGAAAATGTGATAAATTCCATCTCTTTTCTCATCGGTAAGTTTTGAAGGCCTTAAAATGTTGTGGAACGATGGTTTAAAATGTTTGTTATTTGCCGTATTCCTCATATACTTCACACACTTAGCAAGTGCGTGTACCTTGAAGGCAAGACGCTCTTGAATTTTATTCTAAGGTCTTACTGTTACAAATCTGGCATCTTAACCGTCAAAATATATTCTGGGGCAGGTTTAGACGTGATATCGAAAACATTATTTTACATGGAGGCACATGGAACGTTTTTCAGTTGTAAGTTTTGTAGTGTATAAGGTAGTTATGGAATAACGTAACAAAAAATATTTTTATGGCACGTGATTGAGCTGCAATACGTACCAGTACCACGGTATAACATAAATGTTGGCAATTTCAGTTTATAAATAGATCATAGAAAAGTTATTCCGTAATCCGTCGTCCGGGACATTATTCCCGATGACACTAATTTACAAACCGATACACATATGTCATACATTGACATTGACAAATTGATACTGCATTTGAGTTTAAAGTATGTTTAAAATATATTTGAAATATATTATCGCTGTAATTTAACTTCGATTAATCGAAAAGCTCATATTTTAAAATAATTTATAAATATTTTCTGTACGTCGCGGTGGAAATAAATTATTAAACCATTGCATTTTAAAAAAGTAAAACAATAACGATAAAAACCCTATTTCATTTCATGTTCCCGAGTTTGTGATTTGTATAAACATTTCTTCCCTTATAAATAAAATTTATAGTTTTCACTACTTGTGAAGTAATTCATCGAAATAATGACGTTTGTGGCAGTGGTCAGTAACTATTTTCACGCTCTTATATTTTTCAATAAATTAAATCACCTAAATTATTCAACCGCGACCGCAAA
Organism: Sipha flava; assembly: GCF_003268045.1. Classification (NCBI taxonomy): domain Eukaryota; kingdom Metazoa; phylum Arthropoda; class Insecta; order Hemiptera; family Aphididae; genus Sipha; species Sipha flava. Next base: position 1,010,051 of record NW_020273620.1, on the reverse strand, counting down.
TAAAATACTAAAACAATAAGTATATATGCACACCATACATAGATTCCATTAAGTGTACGTATTTATTGCAACTGTGAAACAAACCAACTAACAATAAAAATCACAACTGTCGTTACTCTGTATACATTCTCAAAAATTAGACGCAATAATATGCGTTGACAAAGAAATTTTTACATCTTATCCAATAATGCAATAATATCCTTAAAAAAAGAAAAACATATGAATAAATTGACGAACCCAATATCAACAGACAATCCTCATCGAAGTAAAAATAGGAAACATACAATTGAATCAAAATGCACGTATGTATTATTATGTACATTTGATGGTCCGAACATGCGAATTTTGCAAAGTATATGTCGTCATTAAAAATACACGTATTTTAAGCGATTAAAAATACCAATTTTATGCAAATCTAAACCTAATTAATTCATTACTACTTATAGCATAATTTTAAGGTGAGGAAAGTATGATTATTGAACCTTTAGAATTTTAACGAAAGGTATTGTCATAATTCATTGATACAATTATATATTATAGACGTCCTATTTTACATTATCTCTACTCACCTAAAAGTGTGTGTGCTTATATATATAATCTAACAAGTGTCATGTATTTTAAAGGCTCACATCATTCTCCATGTGACTAAAGTATCAGCACTTGAAAGTACAATGTCGACCTTTGAATATTACGTTACTGTTGATGGTCTTATTATAATAACAAATGCGATTAAAATACATTTTTAAATTAACTTACCTTCACGTTAACCATATAGCTAAACACTTAAGCTACGATAAAGCGTTTTATAAACAGATATGATGTTTACCTTTTTCTCCGTTATTCAACCCTTTCAATTTGAAATAGACGCACACGCACACACATGCGCGGACGCGCGCAACAACGTAACAACTCTAATACAAAATTTAATATGTATTTGAGCTTGATTTTCAATTTAGGTTTACGTCTGTCACATGAAACAATAATTATACAATAACTATAAAATTAAATTTTACTTGGGTACTTACATATTTGCATTAAGCAAGTACCATGTAAATTGAAATATATTTTGTAAATTGATTTATTTCTAATAAAATATTGATGACGTGGTTTTATTTAAAATATAAATGATAGCAAAAATTTTAATTTTTTTTTTTTTAACAATTTATAAATATAATAGTAAATTACATATAAATTGAATAAAACTATTGAAAAAGTAAATAGTTGATCTATTTTTAAGTAGAACAACATCTGAAAGCGTTATGTACTATGTGTATTTAAATGCATTCATTTTATACTTATTAAATTGCATACAGTATCAGAATCCCAGAACATCAGAATTAGAATATAATTCAAATATTTTAATCGAAAATAGTACAAAATCAAAAAAAAAGTATTATGAAAATGTACACTTACTTTTTTTCTTGGAGACTTCAAAATTTTAAATTACGATTAATGTATAGCCAAAAAAATAATATTATGATTTAATTTTAGATTTATTTTGATACAATTTTTAATTTTCGCAATAAGATTAGAAATTTAAATTCAAAATTAATTCTACTAACCGTATTCTTATAGTATATAAAAAATATCTCGAAAATCTTCATAAACAATTATTTTTTATGAACGTTCCAAATTTAAATTACAGTGAAATATAAAATATTAATTTTATGAAGATATTGTTATGATTTAATTTTAGATTTAATTTGATAATATTTATTAAGTTTATCATCTTAAAATAGGTATGAATATTTTAAGTACTTAGATAAACCTGTTAATTTCATTTAAAGACTTACAAATACTATATAATACAAAAATGGTATTAAATTTGAACATTACCAATCGATATTTACTTATATTATTTTGTTAATTTAATTCATAAATTGAAAAAAATATTTAAATCCAATAATATTTACTCATGAATATACTCTTTTTGAGGATTATAAATTTGATCGATGTTACTGAAAATCAAATATTACACTTAATTACAGTAATAGCACGGCGTCTTGTATAGGCAGTTTTGCTACATTAATGACAATCAAATAATTATTTGCCTAGACCACATAATTAATTTAAATTTCTTATATTGGAAATTGTAGATCCAAAACTGCTTATTGATTTAATGAGTTATAGATAATCAGCTATAATAATTAATATACTATGAATCAGTTTTTAATTTTAATTTACAATTTTCAAGCAATATGTAAGCGACTCGATTCTTAATAACAAAGCTTTGATATGAATTATTTCATGAAATACGAACAATTTCAGTCATCAGAATAAAATAGATATGTGGGCATTTCAATTGTTTAAATAGTTACTGTTGAATATTGACAATTAATTGGAAGTTTGTTATTATTTTTGTATACATCTTAACTTTTATATTTTGTGGTTTATAAAACTTTCTAGAAATATATCATACCTTTTTTATATGATATTTAACCATTATAATGTCATAGGCAGATATGAAACCATTTGCGAAAAATTTATTCATCTAAATCGCTCATATTGAATAGTTTTATTGCGTAATAAACATAAATATTATATTTATTATAATATAGTTATTAAATGCACATAAAATATAAATATAAGCAGACTATGTAATATATTGTCATACGAATTGAATTCATTTGATGTGGTCATATTATAGTAAAGCATTGAGGATTAATTTAAATTAATACGTCACTATTGTACATTAAGTAAGTTAAATTGATTAATTAAAATAAGCTTACTTTTTTTATTTACATTATAATAAACTTAATTAATAACCGGTTAGTTGTAAATATTACCGTGTAAGTATTAAATAATTAGCTATAATGACTCAGGCAAACAATTTTTTTATGACATTTTCTCAGTCGAGAAGTTATAATTTTAATTTTTTTTTATCGGTAATTTTCAACATTATTAGGATAAAAAAAAAACCAGCAAAAATCTCCTATCAATATTAAATGTTAACTGTAACATTTCACTTGATTATACATTTCAACCTACCGATGTACTCGTACATGTTTTGATTTATTTCCAAATGTTTTACTTGTCGATTTTCATGTTAAAAATTTTACCTACCGTTTGTTACCTTTTCTGCTTTCTCCCTCCTCTCCATGTCATAATATGCATTCGCGGCATTCACCTCTTATTTTTTCTTTCTTTTTTTTTCTAAGACTCCTATTCTATTTATCGTTATTATTTCGGTTATCCTCGAACAGAACCCCTCTTCCCCTGCACCTCTTATCCGTTATTTTTCGATTACAGGTGCGGCACATGTGTATATTTTTTCTAATGTATGCATTTATACATAAAATACATACACTTATATGTATATATATAAAATATAAACGTCAACGACCAACAACGACGATTGTCATCACGGTCCGCCGCTACTTTACCTCTCAGAACCACCACCCTTCCATTTTCACCCGATCATCTTTAAACCGTTACCTCTACACCACTACCCCTACTACTTCTACTGTTACTATTATTATCGTAATCGTCGTCATCGTTGTAGTCTCTATATACATCTACGCACCAAGACACACACGCATATATATGTGTGTGTGTGTGTGTGTGTGTTTGTACATAGTTACAATACACGTTTGTACACCTTATCCAATCCTTCTCCTTTTCGACATCGCACCGATGAAAAACGAGACAATGTCAAATCACACACACATTACCCGCAGAACACAAAGTCGTTCAGCGGGTGTCCCCCTTCGTACGCATGATGTTCTAAGAGTGCCCCCTGCCATTATCGCTGTACGGCCGCCATATACTGTACACGTATATATGTAAAATAGTTTGTACTATTTATTTTACGCCGCTATTGCCGCCACTCAGTAACACTTTTTTTTAACTCTCACCGGAGGTAATGTCCAATTTAAATACGACAGCCTCCCTTACCCCACCAACGTTATTTATTGCTTTTTCTATAGGCTATTTTACCCGGTAAGCGGTGTACACACACTTACACACATATACACGTGAACACATGCACACACGTCGTCAGTGCGCCGTCGTCTACCGCCATCCCTTCGTCATAGACCGGTCTAAAATAACAATTTGATCAAAACGATCGCGTATGCCGGTGGTGAATGTTGGCTAAGTCGTTTATGTTACGACGATGATACCGACCATGTGTATATGTATATGTGAGCGTATGTGTGTGTGTGTGTGTGTGTGTGTGTGTGTGTGCATGTAATATATTTTATATTTATTTACATATAATAGTATTATTTAACGTCCATTTTTTCTTATTTTCATCGGGCAACACCGACGTGCTACTCGAACAAGATGACATTAGTAATTATTATTATTATAATAACTCCATGTTAATTTTACAAAATAATGGGATCGTCATCGTCGTCACTGCCGCTGCCGAGTTTTAATAGAATTATTATTAATATTTGTATACATACGCATGCGTGCACAAACACAAACACATATACAATCCGTCGACGAGAATCGAATTATTAAAATATTCGAGACGAGGTGAGCAGATACCGGATAGTATTATTATTATTATCATTATTATTATTACTATGCAGTCTGCCACCACGCATTATATATACTGACGTACAATGACGAATGATTACGCACATACAGTGTTTTATAATATATTCGTAATTTTCATTATATTAATGATAATTATATTTTCGCTTGAAGACGACGGCGTGATGGTAATGTCATTTGACTGATTTTGTTTGTTGGGCGGTCCTACAAACATATATTTTAAATCATAATCTAATATAATATACACTATAGGTATCTGTATATTATTATAATATTATTGTCATGATATACGAGTATAAAATTATCCGTTACATTATCCTTTACCCTTCCTGGATGTTATGAAAATGTAACTTAAAAATAAATGTAATATTCAGTAATATATTCTCAATTCGACCTCTGAGATAATTGAATGAATAAGATATCTATACTTTAATTTTAATTTATGCCTTTTTTTCTCAGTTACTGTTTAGAAAAGTATATTTTTCTACTCATTGTGACCATTTTTTAGTTATATTTTAAATAAGATACACATTATTTCACTGTTGAAGTACCGTACAAAAAAAAGAAACAAATTTGTCATATAGAATATTGTTAATTTTACTTCTTATCTATAGTTATCACACAAAACAAATGATGTTTTGAAGACTAATTTTCATCCGACTCATTTTAATTTTTTTATTCATTATTATATAAAATAATTTGGAGTTTATGTAATTGTTGATTTATATGTTTCCAGATGCTACTTCGTTTGAAATTTAATTTTAATAATAAGGATACCATTTATTGATATTGAATAAACTATATAATATTTACTATAGATAAAGTTTTTTAAAATTATTTTGATAGAAACATTTTATGGTAGTTTCATAGAAAATTCCTTTTTGTAGTTGGAAAAAAATCTTATTGATACGCGTAACAGCTGGTTTGATTCTCAAACACACTGCAATGTCGAATGTCGTTTATTACATTCAATGATGTCCATCGTACTTACCGCGATTACGAGTGTACGTTTGTGTGTATTTGTGTATGTATTTATTCAATAAACATGACTTAATGATAATAAATAACTGAATAAACGTTTGTATTGAAAAAGATAATAATTTTATTCTCGTGTACGTGCGTTATAATTTGAAATATTATTACAGTGAGCACGGTGAAAGTAACTGCAGTTCGTGGTTCAATAGCTTTGCTACCATGTGACATTGGCGGTGGTGACAACGAGGGCTTACCGAAGCAATCACAAAAATCCGTGACGACCGGCAGCGGCGGAGAAGGTGGCAAATCGAAAGACTTGACCAATACGGTAGAGGATCGAGCCTACATGGTGTTGTGGTTCAAGCACCATCAGCAACATTCAACGATCCGTCATCGGAACAGCAAATCGAAGAACAAGAAAATGTCGTCGGGCGGAAAGCCGTTGTACAGGTATAACGTCTAACTTTATTCGTTTGTCGCATGCACGACAGTAGCTCTCGGGAAAGGTTCTCTCGCGGAAGTATCACCGTACGAATTTCACTTTTAATTTCGCACTCACAGTATCAAGTGTGCGTGATTGCTGATAGTAAATAATGAATGTGTGTGTGTGTGTGTGTGTGTGTGTGTGTGTGATAGTTATAGTATTTTCACCATGTGGCTTACGAGTACATGGTATTGCATTCACGCTATCGTGATGGATATTTTTTCATAATTTTTTCCTAAAAAATTTACCAACATAAGATTACGCATGCAAGTGTAAACAGGTAATAATAATGTCGGCAAACTATTATGGACTTGTATGACAGCGCTTATACCGCATGGGGAACGGAGAGCCGGGAAAATCTTCAACATCTATACCGGTGGAATTTTTCTCGCAAATTTAAGTAAGCTGCAGCGATTCATTTTGTATACCTACGATATTATATGCTATACATTTCCTAAATCATATATATCTACCTATGTGTAACTATGTATGTATATCGTTTAATTAATTATGTTATGTTGCGTCTTGCATGTTCCCATTTAATGTTATCACTTATTTTTGATTCATATTTAAAATTGTTTGACACTATTAATTGTTTGCCATTCTGGCTAAATATCGTTGTAAATTCCATTTCGTTGAATTAAATATTAAACGTTAACTACTTCTACTGATATCTAACGCTAGTAAGTAGGTACTAACTGGTATTATCAAAAAACAAAGGAACCGATATATATTTAGGATGTTTCATTAAAACTTAAAAACACATTTGGCTTCACCTTATCGTTTTGTACGTAAGACGCAACACAATATAATCCATTGAACGATATACGTACACAGGTACGCATATGTATGTATTGCGTACCATATGTAATATCGTAGGCATGTTTTATAGTGTAAAACGTTCTTCTTGCCACGGTTCGCGCATCGGCTTTTTGAAAAAGGTTAATATTCCCGCGGTTCACCTCTTCGCGCGATGAAAATCCTTAAAAGTCTATCACGCATCGCGTATGCATTACAATCATTGATCGGATCTATCGATTGAATGTGGTTGCAGTTTCGACGTGCGCGGGAGACCGCTGGCCCACGCGCTCAAATGGTCTTCGGACGAGGACTACGGAGGGTTCGGGCCTAGGGCTACGTTCGTGGTGCTCGGCAACAGTGACGGTCGGGGAAGATGGTCCAAGCAGCATCACCATCCTTCCCCGGAAGAGTACGCGAGCGGCGATCCGTACGACAACAGCAGCCGGGCTGCTCTCAAGGTGACGAACGTAACCGAACAGGATGCCGGCGCGTACAGGTGCCGCGTGGACTTCCGCGACTCGCCCACCAAGAACTATCGGATAATACTGCGGGTCATAGGTGAGCCGGAACGAGCGTGTGCTACGTGCTCGTCGCCCACACGTACTTATTATTGTTCTAACGTACGATGTCGTGTAATGTTAATGTGCAGTTCCGCCCGACAAGATGACGATCGCGTACAACGGTGGGACGGAAATCGAAGGTGGAACGCACCACGTGGTCGGTCCGGTCCCGGAAGGCAGCCAATTGGTGTTGGTGTGCAAAGTTCAAGGAGGTAACGACCCTGTTTTATACGCGGCGCTGCCGTAAAAACTTATTTATACGTACCTATAATAGTATAGCGCAGTCCATAAGGGATGTAAAAACCGTAAATATTTGCACCGCCGCGCGGCAAACTTTAAATCGTCTCAGAAGCCATCGTTTATTTCGTCTGATGTATATATTATTTCTTATCGCTCGTTAACAGTTTTTATGAACCCTCGTCTAAACACCGCCGTTAGTTCTTTATAAAACCAATATTAAACCCGTTCATAGGGTTTTGTTTTGCTACGAACCGCATCGTAGGGCCGTCAAAATTATAACTGTAAGCTTAATTATTTACAAAACCGTTCGTTTAGTAATCATTTACTTTTTTAGAATGCAACACAGTAGTAAACTTTATTAAAATGACCGTACTACATACCACTAAACCATACTATAAGTTAATTTACTATTTAAACTACGCGTGATAAACTAATCATCTAATTATAATCAAAGCTTAAGGTTCCTGCTTAGGAATCTTTTTTCAATCTCTTGTCGGTTAGTCATTATTTCATCAAGATCCGTGAACAACAGTCATGTTTCGAATCTATCCCCCCCCCCCCCATTGAATATGAATATTTTATCTATAAATATATTAATTCCACGATTAATCCCAAGCATTTAAAAAAATTATATTCAACTGTATTCGTATTGTTGATGTATGTTTTTCGATCGTATATTCATGATTAAAATAAATCGTTGATTTACGTTATAATTGTTATTATGTGTAAACAAATGTAATAAACTGTTATCAATGCATATCTAATATTAATACCGTTAACATTTTCGACCGTAATAAGAGTCATACACAAATTGTTACCGGCTTCGCTTTTCTTTGCTATCGTATAGGAAAACCAAAGCCACGTGTGCAATGGTATTCAGCGAATGGAAAAATCACTTCATCACTTAGTATGAGGGTAATGGATCTTACGGAGGAAGGATCTTATAGTGGCAACAGTAACGATGAAGAGACAACAACAAAAAGACTCGTAATTAATCAATTGAGTCGGAGTCACGCTAACAGTACATACACGTGTCTTGCGGGAAACGACGACAACACTATGGAATTCAACCTCCGCATGACAGTCGTGATAAATATGTACCGTAAGTATATTCGCTTTAAGTCTTAAACCCAAGTTTCTGTGGATTTATGTAGTGGCCACCGATAAACGGTTATATAAATATTATAATTGCAGAAAATAAGCAGATTACTGAACACATTTATAAGTGCCCGTATCATACAGTTTATTTTATAATTCCTGCGTTTTCAATAATGATTTATTTTTCTGGACAAGTGACTAACTAAAAAAAATCTAATGAATAATAAATAACGGTTCGTGCAAGAATAATATCTAACGTTATAGTGCAGGTATTATCTAACTGTCAAACTGTATTTTTTTTATATTTAATTTCAATAAATTTGACGTAAATTTCGACATAGAGAATGTTAGTATTTTACTTCGTCAACTATTATAGTTTTAAAGACAAAAAAAACGTGATCGTTCTTTATTTTCTTAATTTTTTCCCGAGCATGAAACAAGGAAAGTGGATTAAATGAACAAAGCTTGTAAGAATCTAATAATATGATGTATACCTGGCTAATATTTCCCGTACACGTTTGCGCATTAAAAACCACATTTATAAAAATGAGTTGGTGTAATAGGTGGTTCCTATTAAACGTAGAAGCCGAAAAAACTAATCCATTAATGGTTTGCTTAGTAATAAACACGTAGTCAGTTGAAAAATTAATTTCGTATTACCGTGTGTGCGCAGTGAATGTGCAAAGTGTACGAATAGTCGACATCCGTCAAATAGACGAATCGGAAAACACCGTCAACTACAACGAGGAGAGCAATAATAGCGGAGGAGTACAAGGAACGAATCTTATATCTGGCAAGTGGTACACAGGCGAGTGTTTGGCCGACGGTGCCAGTCCCAGAGCTACGATTGAATGGTCCATTGACGGTAATGGTACTTTGGCTGACGAAATACCTTCATCGCCGATGACGACTCGTATAACAGTAATAGAGGTGAGCATCATCGTAATATTAACGTCGTATTATGCGATCGTCATATTTTCAGTTTATCTCGATCGGACAAATTTTAATTTTATTCCGCACAATATAACACGTCATATTCCATACGGTACGCTGTACGATGCTTTATTTTATTTCTAACGAAATTAAACACTAGACGAATATCGTCGAGTTGAACATGTCTTCGTCGCAGTAGACACATAATTGTATTACCTTCATAACAATTCAATACGTGTTCCGTGTTCACTTTGTCGATTGTTTTATCTTTATTTTAATAAACTTTGTTGTTTAGAAAACCGAACATAGCAGTAGGATACGATTTAGACCTATCCCGGGTGACGACGGTCGATATTTACGATGCCGAGCTTGGAATCCTGATATTAACACAACGAAGGATGATATTAAAAACAAAGCCTTACTACTGTATGTCCAATGTAAGTTTGACTAATTACAAATAGCTTTTTATCAAAATTGCATTTACATTCATGGCAATTAGGTCTTATTTTATTTATATAAATCGTATTATATTAATTTTAACCAATCATTCGCGTAGTAATTCGTTTTCGGTTCACAATGTATTATTTGTATATTCTGGGTTCCCTATAAGTGCTCTATATTACGAAAATATCTAATGTATCATACTGATTCTATTCATTTAAAAAACATTTCTTAAAGCTTTCAAAACGTATTGAATTATTATTGGGAAACTCGTGTTGCAATACATTTAATCAGATGGTTTTTTTTTTTCTTTATCGAATTTTAACTTTAATTTTGTTGTTTAGCTATAAATCATAATTTAAATATAATATAAAATAATTCAAAGCACATGAACCGCATTGCATGTCTACATATTTCGATAGTGCTTAATTTTTAATTGAAAAATCATATAAAAATATATTATATATCTAGCCCATCAATAAGACGTAAAAATGGTATTAGGAACATATTAGTTGAACCGAACGAATGTAGGCAAAAAGCCAAACTATATATTGTTTCTGAAAAATCTCGGATCCGTTATCGTAGTTTTCAAAATAAATCTATTATCCAATATAGTAAATAATAAAATATTGTCTCGTGGTTAATGCCTAGCCTATGTTTATGTTTTCTATTAATACATTTAGAAGATTCAATTGTTGATACCATCAATTTATTTGATTAGTTTTTAATCAGGTCGCAACATCAATAACAGGTCAACCTTAGTTTTTTTTGATATTTGTAATAGCAATATCTCGATTTCATCTAGCTCTACTATAGTATTATTCAAGGAGTGATTTATAAAACGTGAATATCTGACAGTATAAAAATCTATCAATTATGAACTTTAAAAATACTCTATATTTTTTATTTTTTATCCAATATATAAATTTTTGTATAACATTTTACAAATCAAATAACCCACACGATGTGTGAAAAAATCTTTAAAATCATTCTCAATTCACAGTGACCGGATATCAATTAAAACATAAATTTTTATTTATCTTCATCACAATTGAAAAAAATACATCTTAAATAGCTGAATTAATGATAATAATTTTACATTTAAACCATTTGATTTGAGTTTGAACAAAATATTTTAATTTTGCTTGAAGTCTATAGGGTTATGATTCAAAAATGATAATGTTTTATTTTTAATTTTAAAGCTCCAAACTTCGTTCATTAGCCGGTACAGGGACGGCACGAGGGGGTGGGCAATTGGGGCAGTTGCCCAGGGTCCCGCTCCTTAAATTATAATTAAGGCCCCGTGGTTCTGATTTAATTGAACTTAAAATATTTTATTAATATAATATATAAGACCCAACATTTATTTTGCTCAGGGCCTCGCAAACTTTAGCACCGCCACTGAACCGGTATTGACTAAAAATAGAATTATTCTTCTTCATTAAGGAACATTTCCAATCATGTTAAGATACATTTGTTACATTATCCAGGAAAGGCATAATATTGTTGTATTTTTTATTATAATCTTATAATTGTGTCTCATAATAATTATAATATATTTTATTCAAACTATTATTACATTGTCACTTGTAATTAATTATGCGTGTTATGTGATTATGTGCTCTCTTTGAACAAATAAACAGATTTAGAATATACTCGTATTTTTTAACTACTCCAGGTTCATATAACTATATGAAATGCATCGCAATCACTTACAATCTAACCTGTACTATATATATCTTCATCGGGTACTTAGCGAATTAGTTTACGATACTTCGGGTTCTTTTCACACCCTCCACTAGTTAGGTTTATCTTCCTTAATTTTTTCTGTATCAAATGTCTTTTTATTCACTATCACATTTTTTATGTTTGTTCTCTATTTCAAATTTTTTTTCATCACATTATTTAGTTTTATCAACAGAAAAAATATCAGAAAAAATAAAAATCTCCATGAAAAAATAGTTCAATCAATGAAATTGATCAATTTAGTAACTTGTCGAGTTTAATTATGAAAAATCAAAAGTTTTCTCTCGATATAGTCTTAGTGAAAAACTAGAAATAGTGATGTTAAAACTTTTCTTGATAACATATCATAATTGGCTATAGATTTAAGTTGATGAATGTAATTCTGATTGAATTTTTTTCACAGACCCACCTATAGTGAAATTGAGTTTGGGTCACACTTTTGATCCCAGTAGAATTAAAACAGGAGATGACGTGTATTTCGAATGCAAGGTACTAAATGGTGGCGGAGAAAAAGGTAAACAACGAAATCGTATTGAATGGTATCACAATGTAAGTACTCCCTAAGTTCATTTAAAATTGTGATATAATCATATTTATTACTGTAGGGTCATCCAATCTTACAAAATGGTAGCAGCAACAGTAGTATTAGTATAAACTCTGACATCAAAGTCGTTCTTTTAAGTGCTGGCACTTTGGTCATAAGAAACGTAGGTCGGCGCCATTCTGGCCGGTACACTTGCCAGTGCAGTAACGACTTGGGAATGGGTCGTTCGAGACCTGTCACTCTTCGCGTTCAATGTAAGTAAAATTTAAGGTAACCAAATAAGTATTTAATTGAAAAAATATTGTCTTTTTAAATTATATGACTTGTTTCGATCTCAAGGTATACAAGTAGCCCAGTTAATTACATATATAAAATTTTTTATCCATCTAACCCTAGTTTTTCAGCTATTTAATGTAATTAAAATATGTCTATAATCATCTAAGTCAATTCATTAAAAACATAAACGTCGAGTCGTTCACGTTCGCATTATATTTGAAAGACGCGAGTGACGTTCGGGTGTCGTTCACCAAATATGAAATTGAACACGTGAACGAACGACATCCTTTTCAAACACTGATAACAGAGAAACATAATACACTTCGGATCGTTAGATAAATAATTATTTACGTGTTACCATTTATACTAAAAAAAAAATACTAATAATAATAATAAATTAATAAATGTTTAAACTAAATTAAAAGAAAAATATTTTTACAAACCGCTGGAAAACACGATTTTCGAAATGACTGAAAATCTGGGAAATATAATACTTAATGTGCGCGTTTTTTTTTTTTTTTTTAGTCGCTCCCGTTTGCGCCGATGACGGAAATCAACGGCAACTAGTGGGCGTGGAAAAGAACGAGAAGAACGTGCGCATCGTATGCCGGGTGAAAGCCGACCCCGCCGACGAACGCGTTCAGTTCGAATGGCTCGTGTGGCCAGGGGTGGCCGAGGCAACCGAACTACACCAACAGCAGTCACCGAGTGTGGTGGCCACCGGCAACTACGTCACTACCGCGATGTCCGGCTCGCCCAACGACACGGCCACCGGGCTAGTGATCGGCGTACTGGAGCTGCCGGCCATGACCGTGGGCGTCGCGGATGTAGTCCAGTACGTGGACAGAGCGGCGAACGTCAGAAAGCCCATCGTGCTCGATACGGTCAGTTGCCGGGCCACGAACGCAGTCGGCCGACAACAGAATCCGTGTCTGTATCACATAGTGCCGGCCTGTAAGTGCATTCGAAGTCTTGTGACGGCTGTGTTTTCAAATAACATACGCGTGCGTCTACACGAGGCCCGGATCTCGTCGCAGCCATGAAAATCCAAAGCAATTGCAATACAGCATTGTTTCTCAACCTTTTTAGTGTCGCGACCCTCAAAATAGATATAAAATATGGCAATCACTTCGCGACCCCCCCCCTCCTTCATCTATATTAGGTAAAAATGTATATTTTGTAAATCAGTGGTTTATTATTTTTGACCTACGCGACCCCAATCCAAGGTGTTCGCGGCCCTCTTGAGGGTCACGACCCCCTGGTTGAGAAACACTGCATTATAGAATAAACACAAAAATCGCTAAAAGCTGTTCGTCTATAAATAAAAACTTAAGAGCTTTTAAATTTTAAATAGAATCAATATTTTTAAACCATATGCTGTTCCATTTTTAGCTCGTATACTTAATCTTTTACGTTTATACTTCGGCAATTATAGCAACAATTTGAATTATTATTTTTGCTATGTACCTAAAATTTTAACAAATCATAAACGCGCTATGAAATTTAAATTTGTCTCAAAATAATCCGTTATTATTAATTCCATATAAAATTATTACAGTTATTTACCATAGAACTGAATCGGTGTTCGATACCGTAATATTCTGATGGGTAACTACTACGTAGGTATACTGTTGTTTTACCAATCATATCAACGTGTAAATGCGTTTAATATTTAAATAATTTTTCTATTTAACTCTATTACAATATTATATTATTATTTTCCATAATACCACATGTATAACTTGTTATTATCCATGAACTCTTTGCGTGTTTATAAAATGCACATAACATGTGTTACCAATGCTTAAAAAGAAAACTATCTTTTTGTTTTCGACTTTTATATTATTTAATTAAATGGCCTCAGAATATCCTTGTTGATTCAATGAAAATTATACTATAATATTTAAACAAGATTTTTACTTCTTAACAACTCAAATTATTAAGTTTGTACTTAAAGTATATAGAGTATATATTATATACTCTTATATGTAAGTTTTTCTTTGTACATAAGTCTATCTATGCTAATTAAAACTATCCCAGAGAAGTACTAAACTATTCAAGATTTTATTAATTATAATGAAGTGCAAATTTCAAATACTTCACTGATAACTGTCTATTTCATACGTACCTACTTGGCTGCTAGCCATTGTGTTATATAAACTTGTATAGCAAACAGAAATCGAATAATTATTTTCAGTACAAGTTTATGATTAATAGCAATTAAATCATAGCGAGTGTTATTGTCAATTAGTATACATCAATGATTTTGCAAAGTAGTATATAGTGGTAACTATTTAGATTCTCAACGGTTTTATTACTAATTTTAGGATTTTCTATTCATAGATTTGTATTATGTGTACATCTCTAAGGTTGTTAAAACCATGACGTAGAAGTTAGAAAAAAAGGAAAAATTTAAAAACCGGTTATTTTCAAACAATTATTAAAATACGTATTTTGTATTTATAAATGCAGCTTCACCGGGTGCATTGACAAGCTGCACAATTCGATTGCCCAAAGATCAGGAACGACGTTTTGGCTACGGTAACAGACATTATCACCGACGCACGCCATCCACCACTAATAACGCAGAAGACATGGACATAGCTACAGTGACCTGTGATTTCGACAACGACGGGGGAGTGAGGCCGGTGATTTACTCGCTGGAGATCTATGAGAGTAATGTTTTGACAACAACGTTTCACGGGTCAGTTATCGTAAACTTATTTAAACAAATTTTTAAAACTCATCCCGCCGTGATGTCGCTGTAACTGAGTGTAATCATTAATATTTTCATATGATTCTATCGATATAGACTTCATTGACACAAATCCTGTATAAAGAATGCCGCATTTCAAATTAACACTTCAAGTATGTTTTTATATTTACATGCGAAATGGTTCATACAAGTAGGGTTTGTCTTGGATTATAAACTGCATATTTTTATTTGGTTTTGAAAATCTTATTTTTTCAAATAAACCAATGTTTATTTGTTATTATGTTTATTTTGAATGGAGAATAAGTACATATATATATATATATGTATATATACTTTTGTTTACACGCAGAACAAAAATTACATTTTCATTTTATATTAAAAACCCATGCAGATAATTAATTATAATTATTATAAATCTGATATTTTTAAAATATAATTTAATTAAATGATGAATCTGTAAAAGAAATTTTGATTCGATTAAAAGTTTCTAAATTTTAAATAAAACTTTAATTTTAGTACAAAAAACTGCTTGATGTACAGTTTTACTTTTTTTCGAAGAATATATGTTATTTGATTTTACGATGAATTTATTTTTAGCTTGAGCTCAAGCTGCTCCTTTGAAATTGAGTTCGCACGCAATATGATCGCTAGTCATTTTAACTTTACGATTGATCACACGATGTTGGATGGGGCCCGACAAATATATAGTGCGCGTTTCATAGTTAATATTATGTTGTTTACAGATCGACGGAAGAAACAGCCGACAACTATCGTAATAAATATCGTAGCGAATGGCTTGTCGATAACATCACCGGTACGGCGAACGGTAATTCTATCGAGTACCGAGTGAATCGCAAGAATCTTCAGCTAAGAATTGGTCCGAACGAAAATAAAAAATATTTGAGTCTATCCGCATACGCTGCCAATCGCATGGGACGAAGTCTACAGACTTATCTCGGAAGCGATAACGCGATTTTATTGAGCCATCCGTGGTGGTGGCACGGTGAGTCTTCCAACGAGAGCAGCACGAAAGGTCCTGTGGGCACGTCGTCGACCGGTAAAATTATAATATTACTGTTTACTACTAATGAATAAGGATGTAATAAAAACAGTTGATATTATAATTTACACTTTATTGTTCGGTGAAAATCCGCCGAACAGAAAATTTCTGTTTTACTTAATAACTTTTTTAGCGTTATTTACTCATTTATCTCAATACATCCAAGAAAAAATATGTTTTGAGTTAATTTATTTTTTTATTATTTCAAAAAACTTATCAAATTTTGACTTCCACTTATGGGAAACGAATATCTTTCGCTGTTTAATGATATTACTACACGTGTGAACGGAAATCGTTTTTATAAAATAAAACCTTTATAGGCCATAAAAAAATTCGGCAATCCCAAAGCTGACTATCGTCAGCATCTAATTTCGTGAATAATAATCAAAAATGTAATAAATTAGTATGATTCAAAAGGATCGCCCCGGGAACGATTTTCGAATACGATGCACGATCGCTTACCGTCATGCAGAGACCACTATATCCCGCACGGTTTCACACCTCGACTCCTCCTCGTTTCTTTCCACCCGGTTTCAAACGTTTTTTCCCCCTGCTGATACCGAACTTTTGGTCGATTTCGATCGTTGGATATTTGACTTTTTCTAGAATGGTGGATAATGTTGAGCGGCAGCGACGACCGGCAAAGCAAATCGGTCAACGGTGGTAGTGGCGGCGGCAGCGGCAATGGTGCCACGGCGAGCATAGTAATCGCGTTGACGGTGATGATCGTAACGATCGTCGGCGTCACGTTGATTTTGTTGTGGAAACGACAAGGCGGGAGATCGGTGTCGTCGACAAGCGCGACGGAAACAGCGATCGTCACAAATCTGATCGCGCCGAACAACCACCATCGCACGGCATGCGACGATAAGACCGGCAAAAAGTATTCACTGCTATCGCAACAGCAGCAGCAGCAGCAACAGGTGCAGCAGCGAGGCAACAACATATATCCAAATCTGAACGCGTCGAATGGCGACGATTATGACGACGACGACTACGACTACGGCAACGACCGTACGACCGTTGCGGCGACGGTGGCACCCGATATAATGATCCAACAGACCTACGGTAAACAGTTTTTGGCGTCGATCACGAACCGCGGTATCCCCGGACCGGAGAGCTGCGTGTGATCGGCCGGGAGAGCCGATGCAAAACGGATCTTTTATTTCAAACAACATACGTTCATGATAATATAATAATGTGTTATAATTTTATAAGAATCATATATTCCCCTGTCTGGTGTACCCCGTGCGATTTCATAGGTATTTAATCGTCGAGCGTAACATTTTGTGAACTCGAACCCAATCACATCATAAACGATTGTAGTCTATGTACGTTTTAACATCGATTTAAAAATTCCGTACAGGTACGCCGTCCTATTGTTAAAATTAGTGCTCCTACGTGGACGCGGTCACTAGGTGCCGCTACGATCGTTTAAATAATGGAAAACCTGGTTTTATCGAATTGAAAGCAAATTATTACACTAAAGTCGACGACTGCGTCCATGTATAAGCCACTAATTTTTACAATAGTATGGCATAGCTGCATATACCAAAGCCAATGGTTTTAATTAATATTTTATGGTTTTTTTTTTTTTTTTTTCAATACTATCGCAAATTTCTCCTTTTTCGTCCCTAGAATGTATTCATTAATACTATTAAGAATGATCAAGATCATAGTCGATAAAAATCCCGTAGTTTTGCCATTTCGAAGAGATAGACCGATGTAATATTATATGCCTACGTATATATTATTATCATGATATACTATAAATGTTCGATCCATCGCCACATTGCGTTCGACTTGTCTAATTAAATGTTGTTATTTCTATTATTTTTTAATTGTTGTTGTAAAGACGTTATCTATTAGGGTCATATATATACATTTATACGTGTGTTTGTGTGTGTGCGCGTGTGTATATGTAAAAATATTTCAGATATCGTGTATAACAAATATATATTATAAATATATCTATATATTATATTTATACTTCTATAATATCTTTTGAGTGATGAATGTTCCATCAATACTCCTGTTCTATCATAATTTTGTAATATCAATATTAGGTCAAATTATGCGATAACGGTTTTCATTTTCAATTAGATTTAACATATCAAGTAAAATATTTTTTTTTTCCGTTCGTAATTTTAGCATTTATAAATCGGTTGATGATTTAAAAAAATTTAGTTAATGTATTATAAAAACAAAAGTTTTCATTAATCGTTTGTTCAATTACTTTTGACGTTCGATATCTAAGTTTAATGCCTATAGAATAATAGAACCCCAGTAATCCAGTAATATTTTTTTGATTTTTGCGTGTCGTTATTCATTTTCAATCAAATAATTTAAGCAACTGTGTATTTTTTACATAATAAGTTCTATATACTACGAATATATCCATACTTCAAAATTATACGTATTATAATTAATAATTTCATGTATTGTATTACACTGTATTACCGAATACCGATAAAGATTTCTTTTGTTAAATATTTTAGAAGAGTTACTCTTTAGCATTTAATAAAAATTTAAATATGATGGAATACCACTTACAGTATGTTTCAGAATAAACTTAGATATGTCTAGTTATACCTATATATGTTTATAAAAATTGTTTTTAAAAATATCATATTATAAAAAATCCACTTTCATGTTTGAACTAGATTTGTCCATGACTCTATATGCACTATCTATAATCTAAATTTAACTTATTTTATTTATATAAATTTATTTTTATTTTTTTATTTATGAAGAAAATTAACAAATATGATATTGCACAATAAGATGATATGAAAAAATAATTTGCAAACACATGAAAAATATCAGAGAGAGGCCATCCAGTGATAGAACGCTTTGTGTCAGAAGTTACATTCATACTCGTATACGTACACTTAACATTGTTTTTTCTTTTATTATTATTTATTTATTTTTTTTTTTTTAAAGAAGATAACGACACCATTTACAGTTTAATCGACGGAACGGTTTGTCAAGAAGATTGATATCAGAAAGACGGGTAATTAGAAAGTTCAAGTGGGAATAGAGTTTGCGATAAAAGTTTAGTGTTTTCTTTTCATATGTATATTACTCAATGCATTCAAATAATAATATATAAATAATTTAATTTCCTATCAATTTAGTACGACTTTTATTCTGAAACATATTATTGAACAATATTGTAATTATTTATTTAGAAATCAATTACTAATTGAAATTTAGTTATAGGAATACGTTAAAACTATTGTTATGATAATTATTGTTATACAATTATACTAGGTATCAAAATTATAAATTGTACTAAGACTGTAGTTTTGTTAGTAAATTATATCCAAATATAACCGCATATTATTATACATTAAAACCAAAATTACAATAAAGAAACCGTATGCCACTGTACTAATTGAAATTGAAATAAAAACAATTATATTATAATCAATAATGATGACTGACTGATTATTAATTTATTAAATATTCTTACCTAAGCAAGTATACAGTCGCGGCTCCAAGGGGGTGGGGGACACTAGGGCCATATCCCTCCGGGCTTTTCAAAAACGTAAATTTTTTAATATATTTTTGAACATGTAAACTGTAAAATCCAGATTATTTAATTAGATACTTACCTGACAATTTCATTTTGCCTTAAAACCATATTAAGGTGTGTATCATAATATCAGAACATAGTCGGACTCTGTGACTTAGTAAAAAAAAAAAAAAAATTTGAGGAAACAACTATTATTAAGGCTAGAGTTTTTAATATAAAATATTTTATTAAACAAAACCAAGTATAATGTGTAAATACAAGAGATTATTTATTGGTAAACTTGCATTCCAGGTTAGTATATTCTCTAAGCCCTCTCTGCAATTTAGCGATAGCTAAAAAAAAATTCCCTCCCCTTGGTAAGTCTCTGAAACCACGCCTGCCTGTATAGTTAAATATATTTATTGGAATAATATGCGAAAATAAAGAAAATTATTTCATATGTATTAAAGAAAAAAATGTAAGAAACATTCATTCCATAATTAAAATTAAAATGCGAGTATAAATAATAAAAATCAAACTTTTATAGAAAAACAATATGACTCAGTGTATAGAGAGTTTTTATAAATTAATAAAATACAAATAAAAAACAGTCACAATTATATTGATCAAAGACGGAGCGTTTCAAAATTGTAAGGGAAAACACACTTTTAACTTAATTTAAAATAAAATTTAAAAAAAATTAATTAATTAACTGATACTTCAATTCGGTTCAGGATTTTTAATCACAAAATAATAAAATTAACTAATAATTTTAATTATACTTTTCATGCACAAAAAACAATCCATATTTTATCATACCTGTGAAACTAACCTGTGGAACTCACGAACAACCAAAAGTATGTCAAAATGATAGGGAAGATGAATTGATGAAATAATGCTCAAAACCATTGCACGATATCTATTTAAAAATTGTGGTGAACTACTACGGTTTAAAATAATATACAACGAGCGTAGATTGTTAATCTGGCTGAAACACGTCCCCCCCTCCAACGAAATTCATATATTTTTTTTTTTTACTATACATTTAGTATGCAATTTGTATGAATTTGTATGCCATTCCCCAAATTTGTATGAACTTAATTTTAGCCAAGGCTGGGCAAGTTAATGATATTTTTTAACTCAGTTAAGTTGATTGAGTTCATGTTCAATTAAGTTAATTTACATGAGAATTGCATAAATTAAGTTAAAAATGTCGTTAACTTAATTTCAATTAATAAGTTAAGTTAATTACAAAAAAAATTGTTTAAGGGGGCCGGAGCGTAGCATGTTTTAAGGAGTAATATTAAGGAGGAATTTTATATCACATGAACATTTTGGCTGTGCCAATGTGTGAGTAGTAAATGAACATAAGGGTTTTTAATCCGTTATCGCTTTTATCATACCACTGTACATCGAATTCCCGGAACTACAATAATAATCAAAATGAACATTTTATCTTTACATTATATTAATTTGCACAACTTCACGTTTTGATGATCCAATATTATTACAATATAGGCAGTAGTTTGGACAGTATAGTACTATAAGACATAAATAATACTGTGGGAGCGCATATAAATCTGGACCGTATATATATGGAATTTAAAATCTGGATTGTATAAATATGGACTTTATTTATTTGGACTGTACAATGGGATGTAAAAATCTAGATTTTATATATACATATATATTATTATTTAATTACCTACCTAACCATTTAAGCCTGCTGAGAGCTGGTCGTTTTTTCACAAATTCGAACCAAAAAGCTGAAGAAAAATTCATCCGGTAACTAAATCCTGATTTTAATTTTGAAAACACATTTGAATACTTTACTCTCTTGTCTATGTTTTGTGAAAAATAATTGTTTTAATTTATTCGTTTTTTATAAGCATACAGTAAAAGAAAATTTAAAAAAAAAATGTATTTGGTACTATGATATATAAACGATAAAATATTTATGTTATAGCTAGAAATACTACAATTCTTAGAAATGCTCTAGCGTCCATACGCGCATGCACAATTCAATATATACGAAGAAAATACTTTTGAACTTTAATGCTTATAAACAAAAATTGTAACTAACGATTTTTGATTTTTTTTTTTTTTACTACAATAAGTAAAACTTATAATAAACCTTTTATTCAATTTTAAAGATTTTTTGGATAGCTAAATTTTTTTTATAGACACAAAAAAACTTCAAAAATTTCAATTGTCTATAAATATCTTAAAAAAGTCAAAATATTTTGAAAATGTAATCGTAAATAAATACGGCTAATGTAAACATTTGATGAAAATTTCAAGTATTTACAATGATTCGTTTTTGAGGTACAGCAAATTAAAAAATTTGATTTTGTCAAAAACTGATTATACATAAAAATTCACGTTTTTCCGTTATTTTTTTGTGATTTTTCCTAACGCTTTTGAAAACTTCTTGATCTTTTACTTTTGACTCCCCAAAGTACCAACTAGATGAATTTTCCCTTTCAAAGAAGGACTGAAGTAAAAAATCAAAGCATTATTTCTACTCAAAAACGTTATAAAGTTGTTATAAGTAAAAAGTAAAAAAACAAACACCATTGTAAAATCAATAAATTTATCAATCTAAATAAACTTACAAAATTATTTTAATTTGTAAATTAATACAAAAAATATATTCACTATATATCAATCAATATACATTATAATTACCTCATCATTGTTTTTATGATCTTCGCGTTTTTTGCGTTTCAAGTTGGCAAAATTAGGTTTTTTCCGTAATGCACATAGCCTGAGACGTCCTTTTTTACTCAAACGCCAGTCTTTATTCATTTTAAAATTCAAAAAAAAATTACTGACGAGAAAAATTAAACTTGACTTTTTGAATAGTTGAAAACAACTAGTTCTATTTGATTTGTGCTAACATAAATTAATTTATTATGATCTATTTTATACTTTACAATGATTTTAATTGTTATAATACATTATTATTTCATTTCCGTAGCCATTAGTTCTAATTGACTGATAATCGTTTGAAATGAGGGTGGTATTTAATATTTATGTTATGGCTAGGTACTAAATTCTTAGAAATGTTCTGATTCCCATACGCGCATGCGCAGGTCAATGAACACGAAGAAAATTTACACCACGCTAATAAAATGTCAAAAACGCCAAAAATCTAGACAAAATTGGGAGACTTGGGATTGATGAATTTAAATGTTGAAAACAGATTTAATTAAATCACTATGTTAGCTAGGGATTGACCAGAAGAATTTTCTATATTGTAATCAAATAATAAGATATTGACAATTTAAAAAAACAGAAATTTATGTATTTTAGTATTTAAGTACACCATTATTTTTTGTAATAATAAAAATTCCTTCGAAGAAATTTTAGTAAAAACGTTCAAGATTTTTAATTTGTTTTCAAAATTAAAATCCGTCGAACCCAAGTCCCACAGTTTTGTCTAGCTTATGACCTGTTTTACGTGATTTTTTGTATCGTCTACAGCCCCCTTAAATTAAAGTGATATATTAACAATTTACATCAGATCTTAATTAACATTAATGATAACGAAAATGCATAAAAATCTTATTTAAGAATATTTTCTATTTAACCCTAATTAAAGTAGAAAAATATACATTTCTTAATTTGGATTATTTTTAAGCACTCAAATGTCAGATTTACAGTAATTTATGTACGGTATATTTTTTAAAAAATTTTTTTTCATACAAATCACATATGATAAATATAATTTACAAAAAGTATTCTTTTTAATGTCCAATAACAGTATGACAGCTTTCCGTTTGCCACATCTGGCTCAACAGTCGCTGTTAAGGTGCGATTCCTAGTCTGTAAACGTGCGGCCAGTATTCGTGAACGTATTATTATTCAATAATTTGTAATTATTTTATTACAAGTAGAGTAATTTGAGGGTTTCTAGGTGTCTTCCCCCTTAAAAAGTTCTCCCTAGGAACCCGCAATACCGCAATAATTTCCCCCTTAGAATGCAACCCTCAACACAGACAAACCTAACAAAAACCATGACCCTCCCCTTAAAATTATATTATTTTCACTGATGAAATACGGCATTACCCTTTCCCAACACAAACAAACATAACGAAAACCACTACCTTCCCCTTAAATGTAACCTGCAATACATAAAATCCGAGTGAAAATCATGACCTTACCCTTACCCAACACAGACAATCCTAACTATAACCCTCCTCCCTATACAGTGTTTTCAAACCACACGCCACTCTCCTAAATACAGCTCATCAGCCCCTTTACGCGTCACCAACCGAAGATAATGGTAATACATGTAATATTATTTCACTGCAATAATATACATTCTATACAAAACACGATTTGTTAAATCAGTTAATACAGATCTTTATAATATATTATCAAGAAAAATCATAAGTATCTATAACTTGAGGAAAAAAAACAAATGTCATAATAATTTCGTGAAGATAGATTCGTCATACATAGCGTAAAGGATAATTATAACTTAAATCACATTATTCAGTGATCACAGTAATGTTCAAGTATTGTTTTTTTCCATTATTATAATTAAGTGCCAGTAGAAACATGTCCAAATTTGGTTTAAACCTGTCGAATTTGGTCGGTCATATACCCCTACCCTATCATACTATAACAGTGTTATTATTATAGTACCATACAGTATTGCTAGGAGCGCTATCATCGCATCGAACGATATACAGAAGATCACGCACAGATTTTGACTCGTTCATACTACATATAATATAATCTGTACACACATTTTTAAATTCAGTACTGTATAAGTACTTTGAAGGATAAACACGTGTTTTCCGAGTTCAGTTTTTTTCGCTTCTTTGGAGTTAATGCACCTCGTTTGATTTATTTCAACGAATTAATAATGTTCGTCTGCACCGTATATACCAAATCCTTTACAAATGGTTCTAATTTACATCAAAATGATAAATCCCTCAATAAAATCAAGTTTATATGCAGCTCCTGTCGTCAAGTGTGAACACGTAAAGATAACCTCATCAGACATACCTACTCATGAAGAACATCGTAAGTATTATTTAATTAGCAATATATTAATTTATGTAATCTGAATACTATACTAGGTTTATAAAATCTAGTTTGTTGTTCATGTATACATAATAAATACAATATATTAAATCTCAACCGAATTAATGATTTTATTTATAATGTTTTTTTTCAGCCTTAATTCGATCAATAAAAACTGAAAAACGTTCAAACATTCAATGCGAAATCAAAGAAAATGAAATGTATCAATATTTCTCAACAGAGAACACAGAAAACTTCTACAGTAATGATGGTAGGTTTATTTACATATATTTACATATATCATAAGGACTGTGAATTTATTATACTAAAACCCTAAAAAATTCAAAATTATAAAAAAAAAAAACGAACAAATTTTAATGAAAACAAATTATAATAACAATATACGGCAAAAACATAGAAAAATAAAACTTTTGGTATTCTAGTCTAGAATTAATCTTTTAATCAATATTTTTACAAAAAAAAAAAAATGTTATTATTCTATTTGATTTATCATAAAAACAAATATATTTATCAAAAATATCAATATTTGCTTCTTAATATTTAGTAGAAAAAAATAAATAAAATGTCTATAGAAATAAATTATTAAAAACACCGCAAAGATGAGATAAAAAATAAATGAATGTTTAAAATGTAAAATAGTAATTTTTTAAAATCAAACTCTTGGTACTTAATTTAAACTTTGTGCTAAGACGAACTAAACAAAAAAGTAAAGCATTCTCCTACACAAATTCACAGTCTATTGATAATAACCTGTATTATACTATTATTTATTTTAATCATCTAAATTTGTTATATTATAGAACCATTCTCATCGATTACACCAACCAGCAAATGAACAAATTATATTGAAAATTCATTTAATGCGGTTAAAGCAAAAAAAAAGGCTCGTATGGAACTAGTTAAAACATCGGGATTTGTTGAAACCAAATCATCACACGCTCGTAAGAGTTTGATATTACAAGAAGAATATCGATAATTGTTTTAACTATCATATATTCCTCGAATCTTCAACGGATGAATTAATAAATACTTAATTACTATCAGTTAATCACCCAATCAAATATAATATGAAACTTGAAGCTACTTACAAAAGACCACATTAACTCATCAAAGAACAGATCATTCAAAACCATAGCAAAGGAGATTTTCACAGATACAGATAAAAGAAATGTGATTGAAAAATATTACACATTTTCACATTCGAATGTATCGATGGATTACTTCTAGGTGTATACTAATATACACCTATGGGTAGTTCGTCATACCACAAAAATACACAAAATACAAACCAACAATGTTTTAAATGGGCAATACTGACAAAACATATCGATGAATATCGTAATCAAACCATGTTTATAGATGAAGAACATCTTTACGATTTTTCAGATCTTAAATTCCCAACACCTTTACAGATATAAAAATATTTATCCAGAATAACTTGAATGTTTCAATAAATGTGTATGTTCTAAAACAAAATAAGAAAAATCACTTTATTTACCCATTAAAAGTTGTGGATGAGGAAAAATCAGATCATTTCGATCTCTTACTGATTACCGATGGAGATAAAATCACTATACATACATTTCAAATTTCTCACGCCTTGTTAGAGCACAAAAAACGTATCATAAAGAAAAAGTTCTTTTCTGCAATAGATGCTTCACATCATTCGATAATCAACCCCTTAAAAATACATTATATGGACAAGCAGCACTAGATTAACACAATCTGATAAGCGGAGTACACAAACCAATTTTACTTCAGATGCCTAGTACAATGCTAGAGTTTGATGGGTGGAGTAAGACTCAACGGCATCCGATAGTTATTTACGCAGATTTTGAAGCACTTCTGGTAAAATGTACGGAAAACAAAGGCGAAAATACATCAGCTATTCAAAAGCACAAACCAATGAGCTATGGAATATTCGTAAAGACTACAAAAAACGTTCCCATAGATCTGCTAGAAAAGTTCAATATACCTCAAAAACCAATTATTTTCCATGATAATGAATCACACCAAGACGTAACCAAAAAATTCATGAAAGAAGTTTAGGGCGGAGGGTTATAGTTATGATTGTCTGTGTTGGGTAAGGGTAAGGTCATGGTTTTCACTCGGATTTTATGTATTGCCGATTACATTTAAGGAGAAGGTAATGGTTTTCGTTATGTTTGTTTGTGTTGAGAAAGGGTAATGTCGTATTTCATCATTGAAAATAATATAATTTTAAGGGGAGGGTCATGGTTTTTGTTAGATTTGTCTGTGTTGAGGGTCGTATTCTAAGAGAGAAATTATTAGTGTATTGTGGGTTGCTAGGGAAGACTTTTTAAGGGGGAGGACACCCAGAAGCCCCTAAATTACCTTACTATTACATTTAACTATTTAATCACTTATCTCGGTCTCACTGTCCGCCGTCGAGTCCGCAGTGCCCTCCAAGACTTTCAACGTTGTGTACGACGCTTCGCACTTGATGTCCGGGGGCGCGGCGTATTGCGTCAGATGAACCGGCCCGGTTTTCGGTATGGCCGACCACGGGGTACCTGTGCATGAGAAGAGTTACGGTCGGTGTGTGATTTTTGACGAAACGCGCAATCGCGACACCCGTTCCGACAGCGCGACTACATTTGTGTTCGGAATTGTCACGTTCACTCCAGTGGCTAGGGGATGTTTCTAGTGTCCAGAATGGGAACAATTTTTTCGAGCACTATTTTCATGGTACCAAAACTCGAATCGACCGAGAAGACCGTACAGTAAAAATATTATTTAAGTGAAACGTTCTCTTCAGTAGTATACACTAAAAAACATACGATTGATTCGGCAATTCGATATCACTCGTTATAGTGCGTTGAATAAACACACATTGGTTTTTTTTTTTTTTTTATCTATTTCGTTACTATATAATACGAACTTTCCGACGAACAGTCGTCATACATGCACGTGTTTTTCACCGTTCTGTCAGATTTCTCTGTCTTTCGCTCTCGAGTTCACTTCACCCGTTGAAATGTATACGTGAATAACCAGTTAATTTTCCACTCAAGTATACTCGAATATTATACTATTCTAAGCGTCCTGGTTCTCTTCAAAAATAAAAACTAAAAATTTTTAACTAACCGGTAAGAAAACAATTCACTTATAATAGTCCACAATATTACGCAACCAACGCGCGATAGCGCGGCGCACAACGCCGATTAACGATAGCAAACCATCCCGTCGTTATCTATAGCACAGTCCACAAGCTCGCACACATACACTGTCACGCCGTACCGTACCATAATAATCATAACCATATTACTATTACATCTGCCGCTTTCATTACAAATATGCCAAAGCAATCAACGCAAATAGTACCTCCGCTAATAGTAAAAATAAGCCGAGTAACAAAAAAAGTTCATCCGAAGATGAAAACGGCTTTCGTTCTCTACGAATCTCTCACAACAAAAATCCACCACAAACCACCCCGAAAATATTCTCGTCACCAAACCGTTACACAGTTCTCCAAGGCACAAGTACTTTTAATTTTGACGATATAACTACTTATACTGATATAAATGAATTACATAACCGCGACCGTACCGACCCTATAGAGAAGACTGCATCAAATGAGACGGGAAAAAAAGTCAAAATACCACCAATTTTCATTTCAAACCAAAGCCTTAACTACAAACTTCTTTGTGAATCACTCATAGAAATTGTCGAAAAAAACGATTTTTATTGCAAGACTCCTCAAAAAAAACATAAAGCTTCAAGCCAACACTTCTGACGACTATCGTCAAATTATTCATTTAAGCAATGCGCAATTTCATACTTTTCAACTCGAGGGCGAAAAGCCTCTCAGAGTTGTAATTCACAACATCCACCCTTCTTCAACCTGCAAAAATATAAAATCAGATTTGGAAAACTTTAATCTCAACATATTACTAGTAATGAACGTTCGACAACGGCATACAAAATAGCACTCCCGCTTTTCTTCGTCAACTTAGCAAAATATGAAAATTGTAAAACAATTTTTGATAACACCTCTATCCTCCACACAAATATTAAAGTGGAAAAGCTTAGTGGTTGCATAACGGACATAATCGCAGCTACGCCGAAAAAAAAAAACAATATTGTACCGCAGTCTTTCTAGACAACGCACAAGCATTTGACCGAATGTGGCATGCCGGCCTCCTCTATAAACTTAAAAAGATTTTACCACCTTCGTTTTACTTAATTTTCCAATCGTACCTCACTGAACGTCAATTCGCTGTTTGATATCGCCAAGTTTATCATCCTTATCCACAATCAACGCTGGAGTCCCACAAAGAGCAATAGCTGTCCCTCTTTTTTTTAATACATTCATTGCTGACCAACCGACCTCATCAAATACCTTAGTAGCTGAATACGCTGACGACAAAACCATTCTTTTCGTTTACGAAAATCCTCTCACGGCTTCTGAAAATCTCCAATCCCACTTTCATGAAATAGAATCTTGGTACAAAAACTGGAAAGTTAAAATTAACGAAACGAAATCATGGCATATTACCTTTACACTCAAACATGAAATCTGCCCACCAATAACATCAAATAATATTATAATACCAATCTCGAATACAACGAAATACCATGGAGTACACTTTGGTAAAAAACTAAACTGGTCACACCATATCCAATAACTCAAAGTAAACGCCTGTCTACGCTTACTTAGACAAATCCTGCATTCAAAGTCGAAACTTACTCTTCACACAAATCTCTATAAGCTCCTCTTAAAACCAATATAGACATATGGTATTCAGATTTAGGAATCCACCAAAAAATCAAACTTGAATAAAATCCAAATATCCCAAATAAAATCTTCCGCCTAATTACTAATGCTCCATTCTACGTAACAAATCAAACATTACATTCTGGCCTAAAAATGAAAATAATCAAACAAACTGCTACAAATTATTACACTCGATACCACAACTCTTTAAAAAATCATCCGAACAACCTCGCAAAATATTTGACTTTACTTATCCCTGGAAACCCTTCCAAAAGACTGAAAAGAAAATGGTGCCGTGACCTTCTCTTTAATTAATCTCATAATGGAAAATATAACGCCCTAAAAAGTGTCATCAATGGGTGGCTTCTCCAAATTAAATTCAATGTCTGTTTTTCTATATTATCATTTACGCTTATTGTACTCAAATTTTATAGATTGTGTAAAGCAAATAAAAAAAAAAAAATTAAAAAAAAATATAATACGAGTATACTCGTATCTTCACGGTTTTGTGATACGTTATATATTGTAAACTCTATAAGTTGATTGTATACCGGTGGGCAAATGAGCTTATCGTTTTAACCTTGTTTGTATAAAGTAACTAGTGGCTGTTCGAGATTTAAAATATTTTATTGTATTTTCAGTGCTTAAGTACTTAAATAAAAAATTAACATATTGTTTGTTTTTGGCTTTTAATTTTCGATTTGTTCAAGTTGGGTATATGTTTTCTACAAACGTTTAAGTTCATTTAAAATAAATGTGTTCCGAAAATGTTTTTCTGGTGCAAAAGAACTGACGGGAACCTTGCCTACAAGTACAGAGGATACAGAGTTTGACATTTTAAAATTATTTTTCATCAACACATTCGTAGATTCGACTTGTGTATACAATTTATTCGATGAGTGTCTTTTAAACTATCAAAAAAATATTATAACATAGTTAATCAATTATGTATCGATATCAATGGCTTTAAGGTAAAATATGATTCGTCTAATTTAAAATAAAAATTGATTTTATATGTCCAATCAATAAATCTATGTCTTTTCGTGTATCAAAAACTGTTAAATATAAAGTGTTCAAAATTATGTGAACCACCTTATATATTCATAAATGGAATCTTGTGAATTCATCATATTCTTAAATGCACGAAAAATTTGTGACATGTCATTAAATAGAGGTTTACATCGGTATTTATTTTAACCACGCAATATGACCGGTAATACAAGTTTTAACAATAACATTAATAATCTAATAATTAGATTAAATTAGAGTTCATTATTAACTAATACAGTAGTCCCCGCTTATAGTATTCACTGGTTATAAGAATCAGTCGCTTATAGTGATCAAAAATGCCAGGAACGGAACAAACAGCCGTTATAAGTGCATTTTTCGTCACTTACAGTGTTCGGGTTTTCGGTTATTGTGATCAGAAATATGAAATATAACTATAATTTACAATAATATCACCTCTTTTTGTGTATGGAGAAAACGATTACGAATGACAATTATCTTAATCGTGAACTTTAGTCGAGCTAATTTTATCTAATGTAACCCACGTAATAAGCGACACTTCATATTGTACATTCGTACATGCTTGAACCGTTTTTGTTCACACAAGCACCGATATTTTTACACTTTATATTTAGTTTGTTTACTTCCGTCGTTCAGTGTACTGTTTGTATAGTATGTAGTTGTATACTGTATTATGACAAGTAAGGGCACGCTTTCAATTAGTGTAAAAAATATGTATTTTCGAGTCACCGTTTATAGTGATTTCCGGTTATAATGATCACAGTTCTCTCGAACGAATATGATCACTATAAGCGGTAATCACTGTACGACCAAAAAAAAAAAAAACTGATAAGCCCATATTGAGAAATAAACAAAATAAATAAATGATTCTTTTTCTATTCAAGAATTATTTGAAGAAAAACATACAATATTTTTTTGGATTGTGTTAAAAAAATATTATCTTATCGTAAGTATAGATAAAACAATACATATGGTTAGAATATTTAAGATGTAAATTAAATTTATAAAAAACCAATGTGAATTTAAAAAGTTTGAATGGCTTCCCAAAAATTTCACATTCGTAACGCATTACAGTATTGGGGCATTTATTGACCTTCGATTTATTGCCATCGATGCATCGATGTTACAACTATCAAAGTTATTATTGTATTTGTACTGATATCCACATCACCCCCTCCCCCATGAAAACTTTAAAAAAATTGTATTCAAATATTTTACATATAATTTGTATTACCATTTCTGAAATTTGTACGGCACCTGTTTATCCGGAAAAAACAATTTTCTATCAGCGGTGAGGAGGAAACGTTTCTCCAGCCTCACCTACGCGGAAAAATAATTTTTTCCAAAAATTTTCTACGTCAATATTTAATATGTGATTTACATGCATTTGTACGACGGTTTCTAGAATTTGTATGTCACCTTCTTTTTCACGTATTACAGAAGAGGGGTTGCCATAAAAATTCCGGAAACGGTCGTACAAATTTATACAAATTATGAGTAAATGGTTTGTGAAAAGAATAAGTTTAGATTTCAAATTTAGATGGGCGGGAACAATGGAAAAAAGGTTTTTCGCATATTACAGGATTGGGGGTGGCGTAAAAATTCCGGAAATGGTCGTACAAATTCATACAAATTGAGTTATTGAGTTTTAGTAAATTCAAAAAAAGAAAACTGATTTATTTACCTTAGGAGGGCCGGAGACATATGTCTCTGGCCCCTCTTCAGTATTTTTAATATATGTCTAATAACAACGTCGTACAAATTCTGAAAACTATCGTATAAATTCATATAAATCATGTACAAAATATTTGAATAAAATTTTTTTAAAGTTTTCGTGGTAGGGGATCGGTGACATGGACGTATTTGTACTGTGCAACAGACAATGCTCAAGCGACAACTAGTTACCTCCACACACACACACACACACACACAACCAACCACACCACGGATGTCCCAGCGACGCAGCACTCACCTAGCATGCCGACGAAGTGGCCGGCTAGCGTCCACACGCGAATGCTCTGGTCCACGCTGCTGGTCACCAACAGTTCCAGTTTGTCCACGTACTCGATATGCGTCACCCTCTGCGTGTGAGCGCGGTACGAGTTGACCAGCTGCGGCCCGGCCACGTTCACAGCAGCCGCGCGCTCGGCGCGTCCGATGCGTGGCGAATTCTGCAGGAACGGAAAGCGCAGCTGAAGCGTATCAGCGCTCACGGTGTCCGCGGGATGCGGATGCCCGAAGGCGGACACGTGCCACGTCTTCACGTAGCCGCTGTTGAATCCGGTAAACAGGTACCGGTCGCGCACGTCCGACGACATGCACGTCACGTGGTCGCCATGCTCGTGCGTGGCCACGAACTGCGCCACGTACACAGGCATTACGTGCGTGCACCACAACTGCACCACGCCGTCAGACGTGGCTAACAGCAGCTTACCGACTCCGACGGCCTCGGGTCTTGACTGCAGGAAGCGTGACGTGACCGCTACCCCGACGCCTTTACCTAGCTCTCTCCGCAAACTTTTCTCGATACTCAGCGAATACAAAAAGACTATTAAGCCTGCGCTTGTCGTCATCACCAGCAAATTCGACTGCGAGTTCATGCACATGCTCAACACGTACTCGTCGCGTTTCATGTCCCACGTTACCACGTGGCGCAACTCGAAAGTTACTAGAATCTTCGTCGCCCGCCGATTACTGACCATTATCAACAGCTAGTGCATTCCAATCGCAACACAATTTCTCTCATTATATCGTCCAGTTTTTCTTCCAAATGATTTACAAAAACTAAAACTTATTACGAACTCAATAGCGAGTTCAACGATGGAAAACCATCTTTACCCCGACTTTGGAAACTAATTGAGTTTGTTTATATTTTTCTTGAGTAATAATTAGGTAGAGTGTATACCAATGGTTCCCAAGCTGTGATATACGCCTCTGTAGGGAGGCGCAAGGCAAATATTTATATTGTTTATTACACAATCATATATTTACTTTTAGATTGACAGTAATTTGTTCTTATTATTAAAATAATAAAAAAAAAAACCGTTGTTTTATTTATTCATGGAAGGCACGATTATTTATTTTTTTTTTGTTTTTAGGATGCGCGAACCAAAAAAGTTTTGGAACCACTGGTATTAACAATATACCTAGCTAATATTTTTCAAATTATTAAGGAATTGTCTACAGAACGAATAAAGTGCAATATGACATACAGATTTGGTGCACACCGGGCATATATACCTGATGAGGCGTCCAGATTATGTCCGATATACGGTTGCGGGACGGTATGGAGAACTTGTTGAGCTGCCTTAAATCGCTGGGGCTCCACAACTTTAAGGTGCCGTTCGTGGCGCCCGTGATCAGCAGCGTCTGGGACGGGTCGAACGCGGCCGCGGTGATCTCGACTGGTACTATGGAGCCGTCGGACTCGCTTCGGCGCGTGTGCGCCATGGGCCGCTGGACGATCGGCCGCCCGGCGCTCGGGTTCCACACGGTGATCATCGAGTCCGCGGCCGACACGGACACCAGCACGTGGAACAGCGCGTTGTACATGGTCTTCAGGACGGGCGCGTCGTGTGAGTGGCCGCTGGCCACGGGTTCGGGCTCCTGGTCGCCGAAATTCTCTTCGCAATTGTAGACGACGAGCGCGTCGCCGACGGCCAAAGTTAACGCGAGCATGGTCCGGTCGAAGTGCGCGGCCGAGTACGCGTGGTGGTCTACGAGACCGGCGCAAACGTCCAGCGTGGCCAGCCGCGACGGCTTGACTGCATCCCACACGATCACGGTCAGGTCGCTGGCCACGGAGATCAGATGCGCCGCCTTCGGGTCGTAGAACACGCGACGCATGGCCGTCCGGTGCCCATCCAAACTGACGATGGCCTGCACGGCCAACGCGTGCACTCTCCACAGCGTCAGCCGACCCATTCGGTCACCGGTGGCCGCGTGGCCGACATGCGCCACGCACACGCACAGCGCACCGTTCGGCGTGGTCGCCGCGTACTGCACGGTTCTGTGATGGACATTGTGGTCCACACGGCAGTACGCGATCGACCGGTGTCGCGACCCCGACACGGACGTGAACCACCGGCCGGTCGCGTCGCTGAACGCCACCCCGAGTACTTTCTCCGGGTGCAGGTCGGCGTATTGGATGGCGCGAAACGGCGGGCTGTTGTTGGAGTTATCGCGGACGATGGGGTTGTAGTCGAGCATATCGCTGACTTCGTACTCGGGCGGCGGCGGCTGGAACAGTTTGTGCGCGTCCTTGTAAAACGGATTCATCTCCGCGGTGCGCGGCCACAGCTCGAGCACCAGTACGTTGCCCTTGTCCGTGCCCACGGCCAGCCGCGACAGGCCTAACCTCTTCTTCTTTTCGTACACGTACGACAGACACGAGGTGAACAGCACGTTGTTCACGGTCATCCGCAGCTGGAAATTGGACGGGTCGTAGAACTTCAGCCGGTACAGCAACGCCACGCATATCACGTCGTAGTCGGGCAACACGATCATACTTTTCACCGAGAAATTCTCCTTTTTGTTATATAACCGATAAGGACAATAATTACCGGGTGTGCACGTTTATATGCGTTCGCGTACTTATTTTGCTCGCAAAACGAAATGGATTGACGAAATTGTCGCGTACGAATAGAACGAATAGTTTTATATATTTCTTTATTTTTTTACAATGTATAATAATTAATAATCTACGGATAGAATAAAGTATATGTGTATAAATATATATTAAGTGTAGATATATGTATGGTGGTATACTTCGAGGCTTATAACGGTTGAAATATAATCATATTGTTGGAAGGTTTATGGTAGTTTGTTGCACAAGCTCGATAAAGTGAGTTATCAAAACAAATTGGCAGAGTTTGAAGATGTTGGCTAATTTTGGACTTGATGTGTTTCAGCTAGGGCATCAATAGTTTGTATAGACTACTTTTAGTGAGAATATGTTAAGCAATGAGGACCCAACAGCAAACACAGATATTGGGGTCATTTTTCATCATTAAATGTAAGTAAATGAGTCGTGTTTGTCTGATTTTGAAACGGTTGATTGCTGAATCATATTTTCTCGGAGTGTTAACGAGGAAGTATTAGGGTAGTATTGATTTTTTAATTTTATAGAGCTTAGTAGTAACTTTATTCCATTTTTTCTCCATTAGTATAGTGAATCAATGTTGATAACATTGTGTATGTCACTGTAGGTGAAGATATGGGAGTTACGAGTATCGGAGGATAAATGAGCTTGTTTGGCAATTGTGTGTGCGCGCACGGATAATTGCGCTCTATAGTGCACGTTCTGAATTATCCTAACAATTTCGGTAGGTTTATGAAAATGTTGTGATGGTCGATAAAGAATCACTATGAGTCGTGATGTTGTGATAATTAATTTCTGAAATAGTATACTCCGTAGCTTTGAGAATAGCTAAAACTTCAGCTGTATATATGGGACATTTATCGGAGGGTCTCCGTTAGATTTGGTTATCTTCGTGAATGATAGTCATTCCGACACGACCTTCAATAAGAGACGCGTCCATATACATTGTGTAAGGGATTGTGAAATATATAAATAAATAAATAAATATGTGTAAGGTAGAGTTTTTCATTAAATAAATTTTAAATATGTTAGGTTATGTTGGTTTCTTGGGGAGTGTGTACAAAAATAAAGATTTTTCGGTAGCAATGATGTTATCGAAACCATATTTTTTGTGTGTATTATCTAGTGTTTATTTTGGATGAGATATAATGTTCAGGCCAAGTCTTGAAATTTAAGCTACTATGGCCATTTTTTCTTCTCATTGAGCTGCTAGAAATGGAATGCCCGCTATTGTTTGGATACTTTGAATTGGGCTAGAATTAATTCACCGATGGAAAGTCGGATTCTCGTATTTTAGATTGGTTCCAATATTTTTAAATGGGAAGGTTTGGCGGTTAAAAATATTGGAGTCCAGTAGTAAAATTTTGAGAGAATAAATTATTTATGTATTTTCAAGAGGGTAAGAGACTGGGTGCCTTATGTGGTATGTATAAGTATTTTTATCATGTTGAGTTTTTTAGGTTACATGTGGGGGATTTATGAGGCTTTGGAGTCAAAATTTATATCTAGGACTTTGACTTTGAGTTGGTTCTGGATTATGTGGTCACCAATGTTAATAAAGATATAAGCTTATTTAAAATTATTTCAACTACGGTTATTTGAGTATACTTGGTATCTTATTTTCTGCTAAAACACTTAAACCTAAATTCTTAACAGTAAATCATAAAAAAAACATTATACTACCTCACTTAATTGATGAGTCTTTATAAAAGTCATGTTTGGCGAGTAAAACTGCAACCCTCCGTTTTCATTAATAAGCACGTATAAATCGTGGTCGAACAGTGTTTCCGATGGTTGTTTGGTCAACGGTATGATCTCTATACCGATGATATTATTCGGAAGATTCTTGTCATATTCGATTGCTTCTTTAATTAATAATTTAGGCATTGACAGTGGTTCTTTCTTTTTCAAAAATATTTTATTTTCATAATGTGTTTTTATCTCGTATGTCAAATACTGAATGAATTCTAAAAAATTTATTGAGCCTTGTTTTTTATTATCTATTTTCGCAAACAATGGTTTTAAGTCTTCATCAGACAAAATTATCATGTACGATTCTAATATATCAAGCAATTCTTTTTTGTTCACTCTCCCTTTTTTATACATTTGAAATCGGTTTTTTATATCATCCAACTTCGCTTCATCCAAATTTTTCCAAAATTTGTGCAGATATATATTTACACCATTAATATCTAAAATATTATCTTCATCATTTTTTTCCATCTATTAAATAAAAATATATAATTTTATACGTGTAAAACTGGACATAATTATCACTCATTAAGTTTTAAAAACAAACTATAACTACTTATATAACTATCTATATAAACAAGTTATAAAAAGACAACGAAAAGACAGATTAAGAAACTAAGAAAGCAATAAAATACACAGATATCCCCAAATTAAAGAACTGATTAAAATCAAATAACAAATACACTGGCTTATACAAAATACCAAATTCAGAAAAATTAAAAACTCTATCTCCAGTTGGCCTAACTTCCTCACAAAAAGAAGAGAAAAATTAATATTAAACAGATTCCGCATTGGACACACTTAACTAACACATGGATACCTCGTGGCAAAATATGAAAAAAACTATGTGCACTACCTGCGGTATCGAATTATCAGTCAACCATATCCTTAAAAAACGCTTCCAGCACACAGAGGAACTCAACCAGTGGCGCAACCAGGATTTTTTTTAAGGGGGGAAGGAGGGTTCTAAAAATATAATTATTTTAAAGTAGCTAGCAAATTTAATTATTATTTTATAGTTTGATTAATGTAAATATTGTAATTATAATGTAAAACTGAATGATAATTAAATGTATTATGTAAAAAAAAAGGTAAATGGTATGTACAAGATTATAAATTGAAATCTAAGCAATGTTTTGTATAGCTTAAATGTTGTATTACTTCTTCAGGTGTTACACTAACTTCGTAGTGGACATTAAGAGTAGCTAATCCATTGCATCTTCTTTCAGATGTGGAATTTCTTAAATCAATCTTCGAATTAATTATTCAATTTTGCCAGTCATTATCATTTTAGAAAGATATGACACGGTTCAAGGAGGTGGGGGTCCGGACCCGGGGACCCCCCCCTGGTTGCGTCACTGAACTCTACAAACTCAATATTCCCAACACCCTAGACAGAGCACTCGGTCCGAACTATAGATGGTTAACAGTGACAAAATTTGGTCACTGTGACATGGGTGACAATGACTTTTAATGGTGACAGGCAAGGCCGGCTCAAGGTATAGGCGAGCTAGGCACTTGCCTAGAGCGGCACTTTAGTAATCAATTTTCAAAATTGACCAAACATTTTTTTAGTTCTATTGGTGTTTTATAAGAAAAATATTTAAATGAATTCATTCGAAAAAACCACTTACCTATATAATAAAATATTATTGTCTAAAGTTATTATATTATTTTATATTACGGCCTACGCTGGGCATATTCAATTATTCAAAAAATATAAATAATCACAAATCCGATAGTCGTGGTAGTGATGGGTTTTGAGTAATAGTAACAGAAATCATTTTTAAGTCTTTTTACATATAATTTTATCCATAAAATAAAAAAAAGTTTTTAAGTAAATATGTCACATAAAAAATAGGGGAGGGGCTAAGTTAAAATAAGAGCTCAATTTTTTTTTTTTTTTAGAGGCGGCAAAATTTGATTTTGTCTGGTGTACTATTTTTGCTTTGGCTTTGATGACAGGTCACTACTTGTTTTGCATAATATATATTTAAGTTACTCAGTAACCAATAATAAATTTAATGATGCTCATAAAATCACGTAACTGCTAAACAGACTACAAGAATACAGTATATTATATTAGTTTATTTTCAACCTAATTGTTAAAAAGTAAAACAAAATTAATGTATCAAGATGATGTATCCTCCCTCCTGTCATTCTTTCTAAAACGAAAGATGGATGCCGAACGGCTATGTGAGTTGCCCGAAGTACTCCGGACAGACATATGGACTGACTGTTTAGTGTACGCAAGCCGGTACAACGAGTGTAAATTCACCTCAACAGGGAAACAACGAGAACTTTTTTCAGTGAGAGGGTATCAAACCCCGATCGTTAGTTAGGGAAGTAATAGTAACAATTCATTTTCCCAATACAATACAAGGCTTTTTCTATTAAAGTTACTTATTTCTGGCTTAGAAATTGATAATGAAAAACTGATAACCAGTCTCAAGCGCCAGCAGTGCCACTGATCAGTGTTTATTGTTTAATACTTTAATGGTAATCCCAGGTAACCAGGAGAGTCACCAAAGTCACTAGTAACCATTAATTTTTGCAACTGTCGCAGTGACTAACAACAACCCTGTTGTCACGGTGACAAAGTAACGGCGACGTGATTTTACGTTCATCACTAGTCTAAACGCAGATACCTCCTCGATTTTTAATAAATAATTTAATATCCATATTATGTTAGTCTTGTTTATAACATTTATAAAAAAAAAAAAATACGTACAAATATTCAAAAAGTAACTAATAATAAAAAATTATAAATAGTTTTATGCATTTTTAAGAATAATAAAAAAATGTATTATTTATTAATATTAAAGTGACTCTTATTCAGTCAATTTTAAATTTAGAACTATAGTTGATTCATCAAAAAGTATATATATATATAATGCATTTGAGTAAAAAAAAAAAAAATATGTAACTTTCTACATAGATTTAGCAAAAGCATTTGACACTTATAAAAATTGTATATTATTACATCATTTTCACAATTTTGGTATCAGAGGACCAACCTAAGATTTATTAATCTATTAAGCTCGTATTTAAAAAATAAGAAACATTAAGTTCAAGTAAATAACTCTTTATGTCTAGAAAAACAAACTTTATGTGGATTATCTCGAAGTACCAATCTTTCTCTCATCCTATTTTAATATACAAATTAACCAAATAAACGACTTAAAGGTACATGGAAAACTAGTCTGTTACGCTGATGATCGGTGTTGAGTATTATCTAAATAAATTATCTAGATAAATAATAATTATTGTTTATCATATAAAGATAATAAGCAAAGTTAATTATCTGATAAATTATCTTTGATGAATTCTTAAGTAATATAACGAAATTCATCCAGATAAATAAATACGAGTATATTTAATCAAAAAATTCAACAAATTGAAAATTAAAAACTAATAAAAATTTAAAATTAATGAAAACTTTATTAATATTATTGATTTATTAAATTTATAATTAATTTCTATTATTTTAAAAGTTGTGTTATTGCAGTATATGTTTAGATATATTATTTAAAGTGTGCTTATAAGTATTATTTTTAAGAATTATTTACATATTTAGTAAATACTATTCAATTTATACTTTCTAGTTACCTACTCTTACAATATTTGATTCCTAAGAAAGATAATTAAATAATACAGATAATGGTTGAATTAACTTTAAAATATTATAACCATAAATATTACTCCATAATAAGTACTATAAAAATTTTAATTAACTGTTTTATAAAATTATAATATACCTACAAAGAATTTTTTTTTTTTAAACTAAGTACTTACAAAAACGTACACAATATAAATATTTTTTGTTCATTATTTATATTGGAGGTACCTATTAGATCAAAGTTAAGTTAATTTTAATTTAGTATTATTTTTTAAGCATAAATTTATAAAAAAAAAAGTGTAGATTAATTAATAAATAAAAACAATTTTATCTTTTTTTTTTTTATCCAGATAAACAGTATTTTATCATTTATCTTTATCTAGAAACGTTTTTAGTTTTCTTTGCTCGACATTGCTGATAATTTTTTTTGGGTTTTTTGAGTTATTTTTGGGTAATTCTT
The DNA here is from genome assembly GCF_003268045.1 of Sipha flava. NCBI lineage: Eukaryota > Metazoa > Arthropoda > Insecta > Hemiptera > Aphididae > Sipha > Sipha flava. The sequence continues at coordinate 968,904 of NW_020273620.1, read as the reverse complement.
AGTTAGGTTATTTGCCAATATATAAGACTAAAAATATATAATATGCTACCAGTAGAAATCAAAATATCTTTAATTAGTTTAAAAAAAATAGTAATTGGCTGCAGCATGAACAAAATATAAAATTTTAAATATTTTATACCTATCTTTAATTTAATTTATTACATAATATATTTTATTAAACTGTAAGTTTTTTATAATAATAATTGTTACCTAAATTGTAGTTACAATTAGCTATATTTTATATATTTATAAATCTAAGATAATTAAAATATAAACTGTATTGATATGAACGTATAGGTACTTAATTATAAAATACTGTAAATCATGAACTTATGGGTTCAACAACCTGTTCATTGGGGCCTATTATCTTTTCGAAAGAATAAATAATAACAAAAATAACAATTGTTGTAAGGGTTTTATATCTTACCACGATTTTGATGAGAAAAAAATGCCTTGAATAACAATGTTCAGTATATTTTAAATTTCGTTAACACTGATTTGAAAATCAAAATAATTAAAACCACTATTGTGTTGTTAGTATATGGTTAGTTACCTACCATACGAATAGTATCTGCGTGAATTTTTATATTTTTTAATATGAGTAATTAATTGTTTTTATTACGGGCCAATATAATATTATACATGGTATCTCGACGATATTATGAAGTTTTTGTTTTTATTTTTTTTTTTTTTTTTTTTTTATTAATATTTTAAGCTGTTTTTTTTCTTTAACCTAAGTTGTTGATGCTATAGCATGAACTAAAAAAAAAAAAAAAAATGAATTAATAAAAATGTGTTGCCCTAATATGCCACTCAATAATCCGCCAAATACATAATAACAATATCGTTTATATTGAGATAATCAAATTAGTGTATTTATAACTATTACCTACTAGAATTGTTGGAGTTTATCGGTCAAAAGCCAACTTTCCTCGCTGAGTAAAATAAGCCATAAATCAGTGGTTTTAAATCTTTTTGATGGTGCGGCACACTCGTGGAGTGCTACTCAATGAGCGAACTTCATCTCCAACAAAATTTTCGCGGCACACCAATCGATATAATATGGGAACCATATTTTATATATTTATAATCTACTCTATTAGAGGGTTAATTATTGTGAAATATATTATTACAATCGATCGATTGAGACGGCTGCGATGGGCATACTTTCAATAAATAGTATTATATGTATCTACGATTACTTCGATCAGTTTTCATTGAATATCAATAGTAATATTAGTAAATACATACTTACTCGTATAAAACAATTTATAGATTTATCGCGGTACACTGGTTAAAAACCACTGCCATAGACAGTCATATTGTAAATAATTACTGTCTTTAAATTTACAATATATGTATTTTATTATATTCTCATTTCTCTACTTGAACATATTTTTATACAGAGTGGCAGAGCAAAAACGACCACATTTGAAATTAACGCCACACTTTTAATTTTTGAGTCATTGAGATGAAAAAAAAACCCAAGTTTAGTAAATGTCGGGAAGTTTTTATTAAAAATGAAAAAAACTTATGTGTGAAATAGAATGTCTGATAAATGGCATCCGTGCATGGTGACGCATTCTTGGAGGCGCTTACCAAAGTTTGTCATCACTTTCTCCAACATTTCCATTGTAATTGATCTCACTTCTGATTGAATCTCGTAAAACAGCTAATGTTCGTGGCTTATTTACATAAACTTTTGACTTCAAATAACCCCACAGGAAGAAGTCGCAAGGAGCGAGTTGGCCATGGAACGTCACCGTTTTGAGAGACCAGACGTCCGGGAAATTTAGTATGCATGAGAACTTTGGAAATTCTCGCTGTGTGTGCAGTGGCACCATCTTGTTGAAACCATATATTTTCAGTGTCTATTTCATTTTCCTCTAAGTAAAGAAATAAATAATCTTGGAGCATAGCAACCTAACGCTCAGAATTCACCGTCACTGTCTGGTCTCTTTCATTTTCAAAAAAATTAGGCCCAATTATTCCAAATTTTGACAATGCACACCAAACTGTAACTTTTTCACTGTAAATTGGCTGTTGGTGGAATTGTATTGAATTACCATGTGCCCAATATCTGCAATTTTGTTTATTAACGTAGCCATCTAAATGAAAATGAGCCTCGTCCGATGTCATGAAAAGTGCAAATTGGTCTTGTAAAATTTCCAACATGCGCACACTAAATTGCGTTAATTATGTTAAATATTCCACTGCGGCATTGCAACTAAACTTCCTGTCACGTACTACACAATGAGACGTTCGGCAATATTGTGCGATGTCCCCTCTCAAAGTTACGCTTATCTCAAAATGTGTCGTTTTTGTTCCGCCACCCTGTATTATGCTACATAGACTCAAATAGCTTAAACCATTGTAAAAAAAAAATTGTAAGAATCTTAGTATTTAAGTAAATTTAAATTATCAATCTTCGTTATGCTTTATATCTTGTGCTTTCAATGGTCTAAGATTTTTAAAAAAATATAAAAAAAGGCGAGACTTCTAGGTCGGTTAAGATGCAAGGATAGGTGACTAGTATTTCTCTGTTGTTCTTTTAAACATAAAACTATTGTAAGATTTCCATCGAAAAACCAATTCTAAGTGTTCATTCACTTTTTAAACTTGTTTCAATCTAATATTACATGAAAAGTACCATTGATCTCGAAAAAACCTCAAGAAAATATGTGAAAAAGGTCTAGTAGATCAGTTTATGTTTTTAAAAATGATTTGTATAATAGTAAAACCAAATTTTTTTAAAAGAAATTTTGAACTAAGTATTAATCCCTTCCGGAAAAAAAAAGAATACTTTTGGAAGATTTTGAGTGCTTATAAATACCATAAACTTTATTAAAATAATTTGAAAATATGAAATATCATGGTATCGTTTTAAACAAAATACTTACCTGGGGATCCTATCTCAAAGTAAAAATAAAATTAATTAATACAACACCACATCTCTTACAATATATGTAAATAAATTTATTGTTAGTTAAATTATTCTTTATTATTTTAAATTTAATACAATATTAGAAAACGATTACAATAATATTATTTTTATTCGGCTTTTGAGCTTAGCAATTATGTCAATTATGTAAAAAAATAATAAAAAAGTTTTATAAAATGCAACCTTTTAAAACACTCATTTATTAAAAAATAAAGTATTGCCATATAATTATAAAACAGTTGTCATCATATCTATTTGTTTCTAGTGAAATATGAAAAAAGATAGAAATACCAGATACTTATATTATTTTAATTATAAGAAAATAAAAACATAATTTAAAAATCATTAATATACAGTTTTAAAAATACAATTTAAAACTTTTTTAATTTAATTTAATTTTTTTTAATAATTTATAATTTATTGAGATGAATATATTTTTTTTTTTTTTTAATGTTCTGTTATGGTTTCATTATATTATTTTCCTTAGGGCTCAGAATCAAAAATGCAGATATAATAGGTTGTAAAATATTACATATATCTAACAAATCTAACAAAAAAAGTAAGAGTATAATATTTTTAAGAGCTTAAAACAGTATAGATTATAACTAAATAAGTATATTATAATAAAGATAAATAAAGAAATTAATTTTATTATTAGAATATGCCCAAATGTAGAATGATTAAATAATATAATAAAACTATAATTTTTTTTTAATATTTTAATTAATACAATATGTTAGCCAAAATTTACTAAATAATAACTTTATACATACATAATAAAACCTGTTCATAATTTTGAATAAAAGTTAAAATTTAAACTCAGAATAAAATTAGTTAGAACAATGTAATCTAGGCTTATTAAAAATAATTTTAATTAGGTAAGAAATTAAGTTTTAAACAGAACATATATGTTCAAGAGTTAAACAAATAATTCCAATAGTCTTAGAAGCTAACATTTTTTTTTTTTTTTAAGCATACAGAACTTATAAAATTTTTGTTGATAATAATTATTGTTATTCTGGAAAATGATTGTTGAGGTTGGGACAAAAAATATGTTTTGATTTAAGTATATTAATAATAGTTCCAAAAAGTACCCACCTACAAATAATTTATCTAAAATACAAGAAAGGAAATTGGATATTCTTCAATGTGAACTTAAAAAAGATAATAAATAAAATATTTGATTTTTCCTACTGATAGGTAATTTCTTTAAAAATACCAATACTTTGTAAATTTTTGCAACCAATATATAAGGGGGTTGAACTAACTTAACCTAACCTAACTGGGGCAGTCACTATTCAAAGACAATCCAGCTATGCAGTAGAGATACATCTTTGACGTCAGTTTATTTGTATTATTGAAGATTAATTGTTGAATATAGTATTGTGAAATATTAAAAACATTTGTTTAAAGTAAATAATAGTTAGTATTATAATTCTATTTTATATCCGGCATTAATATTGTTGAGTTGAATATAACAACTTGGTACGCAACAAGTCACTCTAACTAGAGCTCTCTATTAAATAGTCTAGAAGTGTACACGATAAATACCTAATATATTAAAATTGAAAACCAACAATCATAACAACTGTTAACTACCTTGTACATATAATAAATATACATTTATTTTTTTACATGGTTGAACCGAGAACCGATCGGGAGCCGTTTATCACATTATTGCACACTTAGTCCCTATCGTTTATTGATAAAGATAATTACACGTTACAATTGTTCCATTTATATTCCAACCAATACACCTTAGTTGCCTAGGAGCATCCGGTGGGGATCTCGATGGCCTCACAATATATTTACAAGATTGCTTAAGGCGATTTATAATTTTGAATATGGCTTTTTCTCGACTCGGTGTCCAGAACTAGACGATCTAGACTCCTGTTGTGGCCCAGTTATTCACGGCCCGGTATCCAAAACCCATCAGCCTGAAAGTCGCGTTCATGGATGCCCTGTATCTTTCGGCTTCGCGTTCTTCACCTCCTTAGAGGACAAGATGACATATATCATGTTCACTAAAGCGTTCCTGACGCTTTTTGACGCTGCTTGGATGTTTGCATCAAGTGCAGGCTAGTCTTCAGGACCACACAGACGTCTTCGGGTAAGTCTGCCAATGATGAACGGGCGCATGAACTCACGGAGGGCAGTGGAATATTATATAATAAATATATTTAGAGTATTGAAAAGAGACCTCACGAAATGAAAATGAAATAGCGTATTACAATTTGCAATAATGAATATTATTTTTAATGGTAGCAAACCCTAAGATGATAAGAAATCCGTGATAACCAACTCCGAAAAATATCTCGCGTTGGTCCCGCAATCCTCTTGTGACGTTTCACCGAGTACCGTTATGCTGTTATCAGTATGTCGCGATCGATGACGATTTGAAAACCATCCGAGCACCACGAAATGTCCGGGGTCTACCGAAATGTTCGTGTCTTGTAGGATTCGACAGCCTACTTAGTAGCCGACTCATACCTACACGTGACGACCGTCAAGCAACGTTGATTAGCCGAGGTGCGCAAACCATGGCAAGAGCGTCATCACCCGCAAAAACCGCTGTCCCTCCGTCGACAATGGACAAGACCAAAAGGTAAATAGTCTTCGTCGTTTCCCTGCGCTGTTCGGTGGTCGCCTTGATGGTGATATACATCCACTTATACGCCACGCACTTTTCCTTTTCGCATTAGTTTTTCATTAATTCACCTATCTGAGTATGGACAATGCTGTTCAATGCGTCAACACTCCAATGCGTAGCGGATTCTTCGACCAATAACTCTTATTTACCTAGGCTTGTCATTCGTTCCAGCCAATAGAAGCTGAGAGAAAATAACATTTAACAATAAAACAGTAAATTATTGTATACTATATCCTCAAATTATGATATAATTGTTTTATATTGTCTAAATGATTAAATCTAATCAGCTTGCTTGTATACAATAATAATAAATCTTTGAATAAGGTGATTAATATTTAAATCAAAAATGGGTATACTTATTTTTATTTCTATATGAGCATTACTTCAGAAAACAAATAAAAAAAGTAATTTAATTATATGTCTCAGTTTAGAGATTACAAAAACTGACAACCCTACTTATATGTATATGTATCCAGTAATTTGTAAACAAACATTATTGATTAAATTAATACTCAACATAATTGTTTTCATTACAGGTTGATTGTAAAATTACATACCAATATGAGCCTTTGACCTAATTATATTTTTTACTCCTCATTTAAAGTTATTTAATTTTAAATTCTGTCAAACTCAAATCAACTGTATTATTGTTTTTTAGCAGCAAAATTTAGTTTGGATTGGCTCTGAGTATAAACCTAATTGTTTATTGATTTTATAGATGAGTTAAAAAAAAAACTGATTAGTTATTTCTGAATCAATTTTTGCTTTTACCGTTATAAAAAAAAATATTTTCTGTTCTTAAAAATAAAATTCTTTTATTATTTTTTCTCAATTGTTTTATGATGAAAATATTTATAAATAAATAAATAATTCAAATAATCAAGAAAATTAAGTCAAAGCATAGTTGGAAAAAAAATTGTTTACTAGGCATTTATAATTTTTCTTATTTTTACTTTTCTTATTCCTTACTGATTAAGTATGTTATGCATCTTATAGTACATAATTATAAATAAAAATTTAAATCATTAAATAGTTCAAACAATTTTGAAGTATCAAATCTTAATATTTTATACTCATTTTAATTCTAAATTTAAAAAATGTTTGTTTTATTTTTTTTTTAGAGATTCATCATGGTGGATATTGCTTATAGTAGTAACTATTATTTCATTTGGAACCCGATTATATAAAGTGAAAGAGCCAGATCACGTTTGGTAAGTATTTTTGTTTTAAATTTTAGATCATGCAATGAAACGGAATTATGCCAAAAGTAATTTATTTTTATTTTTATTTTTATTGTTTAGTTGGGATGAAACACATTTTGGAAAAATGGGTAGTTGGTACATAAATAGAACATTTTTTTTTGATGTACATCCTCCACTGGGTAAAGTAAGTACTTATTTTGTTTTATAATATAAACCAATCCACTATAATTTTAATTCCTTACATTTTTAGATGTTGATTGCTTTATCTGGAGTTTTAACAGGATATAATGGTAGCTTTCCATTTGAAAAACCTGGTGACAAATATGAAGGCGTCAATTATGTTGGAATGAGAGAGGTTTTGAAAAAACTGTTATAAAAATTATAAGTTTTTTTTTTTTTTAAAAAAACATATCTTTTTTCCAGTTTTGCTCAATTTTAGGTGGAGCATTAATACCATTTACTTTTATTTCTATTTGGGAAATGACACATTCATTAAATGCTGCAACTTTATCATCAACTTTAGTTTTATTCGGTAAATATTTACAAGCTTAATTTGTATAATTATAACTTTAGACTGTTATTAATTCAGATGTTGGAACATTAACATTAACTCAATATATTTTACTGGACCCTATACTATTGTTCTTCATGTTGGCATCATTTGTTGGAATTTGCAAGTTTCGATCTCTAACAGCATCGTAAGTTATAAAGTTTTATGTTTGTGTTCTTATTTATTTAAAAATATTGATTTATTTTTTTAGTGACTTCAGTGTTAACTGGTGGTTTTGGTTAATATTTACTGGTGTAACCATGGCCTGCTGTGTGAGTGTTAAATTTGTTGGATTATTTCAAGTAACTTTTATTGGATTGATGACAATAGCTGATATATGGTTTATACTTGGAAAACTTTCAAAACCTATTGTAATATTTGTAATCATTCTGAATGTTTAATATTATTATAAATAATATTATTATTTTACTTTTAATGTAGAGCTACACAGTGAAACATTTTGTTGCAAGATTTATTTGTCTCATTATCTTACCAATAACAGTGTATGTAGGATTTTTTTATGTACACCTTGTTATACTCAATAAAAGTGGTAATGGTGATGGATTCTATAGTTCGGCTTTTCAATCAAAATTGCAAGGGAATTCCCTGCATAACGCTAGTATGCCAAAAGGTCGTATAATTTTAATTTTCATACATCTACAGTTTTTTTAAAAACCACAAAAATAACTATTTTTTATATATTGTATAGATGTAGCATTTGGAGCAATAGTAACTTTAAAAAATCATAGAACTGGTGGCGGATATTTACATTCACATTGGCATCTTTATCCAGAAAATGTTGGTGCCAGGCAACAACAAGTTAGTAAAAATATTATATTACAATTTATAGCAATAAAAATACATCGGATTAATATTTTTTTGTTTGAATATAGATAACTACCTATGCACACAAAGATGAAAACAATCGGTGGTTGGTTAAACTTTACAATAATGATGAACAGTTAAATGATACTGTAAGATTTGTAAAACATGGAGATATGATTAGACTAGAACATGTTCCAACTAGACGAAATTTGCATTCACATCGTGAACCGGCTCCAATAACAAAAAAACATTATCAAGTTACTGGTTATGGAGAGGTATTAGCATTAAATGATTACCATTATTGCTTACTATTTGCTTAAAAAAATCATTTTAATATATAAATTATTTCATTAGTCAATTATTATATTATGTTCATAGAATGGTACTGGTGATTACAATGATGTATGGAGAGTGTTTGTTGATGGTGGTATAGATGGTTCTTTGGTTTCAGCTGTAATTAGTAAAATTAAATTAGTTCATGTTCTTCAGCATTGTGTACTGACTACAAGCAATAAACAATTACCGAAATGGTACTTTAATATTTCTATACTATAACACGACTTTTATCGGTAGATATTTTGTTTTTATTTTTATGTGCTTGATTTATTTTATTTTTAGGGCATTTGAACAGCATGAGGTTACATGTAGTCCAAATCTGAGAGACACAAATTCTTTTTGGAATGTTGAGGATAATATAAATCCAAAACGTATGTAAAATTATTATTAATGAAATTTCAAAATTTCTTTAAATCATTACATTTTTATCAAATGATCTAATAATAATAAAATAAAGTGTTATGATATATTTATTACAATTTTTAGTCCCAAATGTCAGTTTTGAAGTATATTCTCCAAATTTCTTTGCCAGATTTATTGAATCTCATGCTGTAATGTTTCAAGGAAATGCTGGTTTAAAACCCAAAGAAGGAGAAGTTACATCTAAACCATGGCAATGGCCTATTAACTATAAGGTTTGTTTTGTTTAAATATAAATTCAAAGTGTTTTTTAGTATTATTTTAATGTTGTTATAACACACAATTTTAACTTGCAGGGACAATTCTTTTCTGGTAACAATTATAAAATTTATTTGCTTGGAAATCCAGTTATATGGTGGGGAAATATATTTTTTATGGTGCTATTTAATTGTATTTCAATTTATAGAGCTATTGTAAATAAACGCAGGAATAGTGAAAATACTGCTGGTAAGAATAATTAATGTTACTATTTATAGTTATAATATAAATTATTACCTACATGTTTTTAAAATTGCAGTTGAGGACTCTGATAAAATATTATTGACCACTAGTAATTGGTTATTTATTGGATGGTGTTTGCACTATATACCATTTTATGCTATGGGAAGAGTCTTGTACTTTCATCACTATTTTTCAGCCTTTTTGTATAGTTCAATGTTAACAGGTTAGTGTAAAATAAAAAAAATAATATTTTAATCTTTTTGATTTGCTTATAGAGAATATTTAACTATCACATATTACAAAAATATAAACTAAAATTTTGTTAACTAAAATTATTTCAAGGCGTTACAATCAGCTACTTATTACAAACTATTAAGACTTCCAGACCAACCCTTTTACGGAAAACTATTTATGATGTGCTTATGGGAATTATATACTCAACAGTTGTTTATAGGTAATTTAAATTAATTACTTCATATTTCATTTAAGTGCACACATATTCAGTCCTAGAATCCTGGATCTTATATTTTTTGATATTCTATATCTATATTTTTTTATTCTAATATGCTCAATTAACATTTTAGCATCATAATAAAATGTGAAATATGAATTAATTTACAAATTCAGTCTTTGTATAATATTAAAGTAATTTTAAATACAATTTTTGTACTAATTTAATTTAATTTTAATACTAATGTACATTTTATGTACTTTTCATTTATTCATCTAAAAACTTTGTATTCGAGCATTGATTCATATGTATGCATGTGACCATTTTTAAAGATGAGCAAATGTATTTAGTTAAGTTAAAATTTTTTTTCAGTTTTTATTTATATTCTCCTCTTGCTTACGGTATGTCAGGACCATTATCGACTGAACAAAACAGTACAATGTTTGGATTACGTTGGCTTGATTCATGGGAATTCTAGAACAATGCTACTTACACAAGACTGCAACTTTTTTAATATACTTAATTTATATTTATTGTAAACCTACAATTTTTTAACAGTATTATTTTTACAAATATTTTTATGTATTGTTGTCTAAATTTTATATTATTTTATTATTGGATTCAATGGTTGTATTTTTTATGCTGTATTTTATTAAATTTAAAAATTTAATTTTGTATGAAATTGTAATTATTTATAGTGTAGCTGAAGTATTCAATATTTATTTATTTACTAAAATGGTAAAACAAAATCATGATTGCAAATAAAGTTAGAAATAATAAAAATATTTCGAAAATATACCAAATATTGTGAAGTAAAAGCTCAAAATTAAGAAAATCAATAAGAATTATATTTTATAAACATAAAATTCACAAAAACAGTAAGAGTTAAATTTTAATAAATATTAATGTGTAAATATATGTAAAATTACTTTAGAGTGGGAGAAGTGATGATAAAATAGGAAATATCAGCTTGGGTTTGTCATTGAGTTTGATTAAAAATTCTTAGTTTAACGATAAAATAATTATCAATATGTAAACTTTTCTATTTTATGAAATTTTATAATTTAATTAATTAAAATTCGCCAAAATTTGATACAAAAAAGTTTAAAATTATTTATGCATACACATATATAATACAAATTCAATACTAAAAGTTATTAATATATAAATAAAAGCTTAGCCTGAAGTATTATAATATTTTAAAGTACAACCATTTTCAAAATAAAAATTCATCTACAGGTATACCCAAAGTAAATAAAATTGTGATTGAATATAAAAAAATTAAATAAAATCGCAAATCGTTTATTTATTTATATATTAATTTACAAGTATGAACCATTTAATAACAATTTTATTATTTAAAGGTTATTGTTGCAATAAGCCTATACCTGTACCACTTACCTCTGTATTAAAAATTAAATGCTACATATTAATTATTTGCTATATAATCAGCGGCGGACTGAGCTACTGTGAATTTACACAATGGTATCACATATAATTAATATTCATCGAGCTGGTACAAAATAATCCAACGTATCTCTATTAAAAATATTATTATAGACAGTACTCTTATACGAGTACATAAGTATAAAAATAATAATATATTAGATTCAATGTTATACAATTTTGATTCCCTGCGTATTACCATTGTTGATAAAAACCACAGTACATCCAAAAATATAAATATATTTTATTTAATTGACGGTTTAAAAATTAAAAAAATAAAGAAGTAAAATGTTTTTGTACGCTAGGGGTTATTGTCAATTTATATTATAAAAGTGTGTTTTTGTTTTAAATAATATTTATAATAATATTACAATGAAAAGTGCAAGTTAGGTTATGATTTTTTTTGGAGATAGTGGCAGTGACTGGACCCCATTAAATGAGATTGAATATGATTTAATATTAGCTTTTGATAGCGATGAAGAAATGTACCAACAATTGAAAAAAATCAAGAATCAAATTTTTATATTATTCTGACCACTTCGTCGTTTCCAGATTTGGAAAAAGTTAACACACCGACTAGAAAACGTAAGCGTTTAACCAAAAAATGGAAGAAAAATATCATGCGTTAAAATAAAAATTTAGGATTACTGTACGAAAATTTACAAAAAGCAACTTATTGATGCTAAATCAATGCGAGGGCCATGTAGTACAAATTGGATAGTTAAATGTACGAGTAAAATAACTAAAGAGCAGAGAAAATGTGTTTTTGAAGATTTTTAGAATCTGGCAGATTTATCAAAACAGCGTGACTTTGTAAGTAGGTATATCGACAAAATTAATCCAAAACATAGATATAGCATAACATAGCAGGTAGTTTAAGATCATTGAACTATGGTTTTTTTATTTTTTAATATTAATTCCACATGAGTGAAAATATGTAAAACTTTTTTTTTTTAATACGTTAAGTATTTCAGATAGAATGATTCGAACTGTTAAAGAAGAAATGAAAATGGTTTTCTAAACGAAGATGATAAACAAAAAGCAATCGATGGTTTTCAGTTTACCGCTTGTTTTGATTTACATATATTGATTGCACCAGACGGTGAAGTATCAAGCTTTTATTACTAAAAACGATTAGCAACTGTAATGATAACACTGTAACATATTATTATTATTATTATTAATTTGATGTTAATTCTATACTTCTTTTCAAAAGAGAACATACCGTTTGCGCGACTGATTTTGGTTCGGCGGCGCGCATCCCCCATCAGTTGATACAAAATAATAGTAATATCAATAAAAATAAATATTACGCGCTGATTTCTATATAACTGTACATGCTACACCACCGCGCCTGTCAGATATGGAGTAACTGAGGTCACTACGACTTAGTTAAAACTATTTTATAGTCCTTTCCATTACTTATTTCCTTGAGCGTGGTCGTAAACAACTATTTACTAACATATTTTTATATTTGGAGACGGGTTTTTAGCTAACAAGATTAAATGGGGTTTAGATAGTAAGAATATTTATATTATTTTTGTTATTAGCTAACTGCTTAGAAAGGAATAGTTGTATAATTTTTAAAAAATTAATATGTGCTTTCAATGTGTTACATAATATAGTTAACACTCTGGTGGTTTTAACAATATATATTATGCATATACATTTGTATTAACGTTGCCATGTACACAAGTTACTTGTGAAAGAACATTTTCAAAATTAAAAAATATCAAAACCAAATTAAGGTCAACATCAAGAAATGATAAATCCAGTTGGAGAAGTTATGGTTGATATGAAATATAAGAATAAGAAGGAGCAATGTAATTTACTAATAGTAGAAAATGGATGTAGAGTTCTATCGGGAAGAGATTTAATGAGTTTATTTGGTATACAGTTGGTGGATGTGTCAAATATTACAGTAAATAATTTAGATTTTGGTGTAAAAAAATGGTTAAAAAAATTTGAGGGATTGTTTAAAAATAAATTAGGAAAGTATAAACAAGAAAAAATTACCTTAAAAATAAAATAAGAAGTAATGCCAGTTTTTTGTAAACCAAGGTCTATTCCATCTGCGTATATTGAAAAAGTTGAAAGTGAACTTGAACGTTTGGAAAAAGAAAATGTGATTGAGAAAGTGGAAAATGTCCAATGGGGTACACCTCTAGTGCCTGTAATAAAGCCAAATGGGACAGTAAGGTTATGTACAGATTATAAGAAAACTATAAATAAGCATTCAAAAGATTATAACTACCCATTACCGAAAATCGAAGAACTGTTTGTAGCTTTGGAAGGAGGAAAATTTTTTAGTAAGTTAGATTTTATAAATGCTTACAATCAATTGGAAATATGTAAAGATACTCAAAAGTTATTAGCATGGAGTACACACAAAGGTATATATAAAGTAAAAAGATTGCCTTTTGGAACAAAACCGGCTTGTTCAATTTTTCAGCAAGTAATCGAAAAAGTCCTACAAGGTTTTAAAGGTGTAAAGAATTTTTTGGATGATACCATTATAACAGGAGTAGACGATGAGTATCATTTGAACAATTTATATACTTATTAATGCCAATAAATACAATTTAGTAATGTTTTTAGTAAATAAAATAGTAAAAAATAAATAAATAAATAGGTACCTTGTATGGCTACGTTTTACCTAATTATAAATAGATATTGATATTAAATGGTTATTTTATTTTTGTGTTATAGATTTTTAAGTAAAATATTATAAGTCAAAAAGTATCTTAAAATGTTTAAATTAGTGGAATCTGATAATAATTAATTTCGTTATATTCGTTGTATTCATACTGTAGTTTTAAGCATATATATACATTAGTATAGTCAGCAATTAATGCTGAGGTGGCACATTCTCTATGTCGAGTGTGGCATATATACGAATATTATAACACAGCTATACGGAGACAATCTGTCGAGATATGCGACCGATTGCCATTGTGTATCATTTTATTATTCACGATATTAAATTGTTTATTAATTTAACCTAAACGTGTCTGTATCTACTCATAAACCGATTCCACTTAACAGGTTATGGGCCCAGTAGCCAGACAGTAAGAAGTTATAGTTTTTCTTAATTAATAATATTTTTTTTTAATATAGTCGAAGTGCGTTCGCGTAGTAATATTGCGTCGATCGTGTTAAACGCAGAAAACGTTTTTTGTTATTACATTTATAGTGTACAGACAGTGTACAGATAATTCGTCATTATTAATAACGAATTTAAAAAATTAACAAATTGACTGGCAATGAAAATTGGGAAATACGGAAATTCCAAATGACAGTGAAATTGAAAGCAGCCGATTTGTTTGACGTTGTGCCTGGTAAATCAAAGAAACATGTTTTTACAAAATTTGGTATAGAAACTGAGGACGATGCAAGAAGGAGTTATAGCGTTGATTTTTCAATATTCAAAAAGGCGTACAATAAGGCTCAAAAGTATATAGTCACGTCAGTGGATGAGCAACCCCTACAATATATAATGAATTGTGACACTGCTAAAGTAATGTGGGACAAATCGCTTAGCGTGTGCGAACAGAAGTCAGACTCGAGTGTAACGCTAATTCAACAAAAGTTCTACAGCTATGTTATGAATCCAGACGACAACATGGCAAGTCATATTTCAAAATTGGAAGGACTAAGCAGAAAATTAAAACAACTTGGAGAACCAATTTCAGACTCAATGCTTAAGACAAAAAATTTGATGACCTTGCCAGAAAACTACAAGCACTTCTACAGTGCATGGGATTCGATACCAGATACAGACAAAACATTGTCTAATTTGTCATATCGACTCATGGTGAAAGAAACTAGGCAAATTCAAGGGCACGAAGCTCAGAGAGATATTGCAGGTAGTAGTGCATTTTCTGCAAAGAAGACGTTTGTATCTTATAAAGAAAAAAATATGAAAACTGGAAATTCTGAAAACCAATGAAATAATGATAAAAAAACCAGGCAAGTGTAATAATTGCAAAAAACTTGGGCATTGGAGACGTGATTGTAGGATTTTCATAAATAACAAAATGAAAAGAATAAGAACTGGTAAAACATAGGTAATGCATTGGTTGGAGTACAATCAAAGGTCATCGAAATCAGCGAGTCAGAAAAATGGTATGTAGATTCAGGCGCAAGGAATCACATGATCAGCCGAAAAGAATGGTTCAGTATTTATGAATCATTTGAAGTTCAATTACCAGTCCGTATCGGTGATGGCAAACATATCATGGCTATTGGTAAAGCTAATATAAATGTTCAAGCGAAAATCGGTAAAAAATAGGTTGACAGTCATTTGTCAAACGTTTTACATGTACCTGATCTTAAGGTAAATTTGTTTTCGTGTGGAGCGTGCCTTGACAAAGGTATAAAAATGATAACAGACAGTGACGGCTGTACGTTTAAAAAGGACAATTGTATAGTTGCTATTGGAGTTTGTGAGAATAAAATGTTTTCAATGGCTCTGAGAACAAAAACATTACAAAATGCTGAACAAGCAAACATTGCAGTTAAAAATCTCACGTTACTACAGTGGCATGAAATGCTAAGTCATCAGAATATCCAACATGTTCGAAGCTACTTGAAACATATGCGGATTCAATTTACAGAAACGAAAAACAAATTTTTCTGAGCTTGCGTTTATGGCAAACAACACAGTAAGCCACTTACACTGAGAAATACTAAAACTACAAAACCAGGTCAGTTAATTCACTGTGATGTATGTGGACCCATGGAGATAAACGGTACTTTGTTATATTTAAGGATGATTTTTCTAATTATACATATGTGTATTTTATGAGAAAAGTCAGAAGTAAAAAATAAATTTGAACTATTTGTAAATACAGTCAAAAATCAGTTAAATATTTCTGTGATTACTTTAAGAAGTGATTGTGGTTTAGAATATAAAAATACTGAAGTCAAAGCCATATTGGATAAATTTGGAATAAAACATGAGACGAGTGTACCATACACACCTCAGCAAAACGATAAAGCGGAAAGGTCAATGTGAACAATTGTAGAAGCGGCCAGAACTATGGTTTACAGCAAAAATTTGTCTAAGATACTTTGGGCAGAAGCAGTGAATACAGCAGTATATACAATAAATTGTACGGGCAACACAGACCAAGAAGGAAAAAAAACTTACGAATTATGATTCAATAAATTACCAGATATAAATAATCTGAAAATATTTGGTACCGAAATCTACGCACATACACCAAAAGAAAAACGAAGAAAATGGGATCAGAAGGGTAGAAAAGGTATTTTCGTTGGATACTCAGAAGAGACAAAAGCATATCGTATATGCTTTAATGGAAGAGAAATTTCATTAAGCAGAGATGTAATATTCAAAGAAGAGTCTCACCCACCTACAGAAGTACATCACAGCTACAGAAGTAAAAATCATAAAGAAGAAGAAATCAATTCAAAAAATGCAGCTGGAAGCGAGGAAGACAGCAATGATGAAGAAGAAAAATTGGACGATGATGAACAGATACCAGTGGGAGTAGAAGAGCAAAAACAGATGATACTCAGGGATAGAAAAAACTCAATAAACCTATAAGGTATACGGATGAATTTTTTCAGTGTGCAATGATCCAGTTACATGTGATGAAGCTATGACAGGAAATAATGCAGACGATTGGAAGGCAGCAATGGACGATGAAATGTTATCATTAAAGAAAAATGAAACTTGGAAGTTAGTAGATCTGCCGTTAAATAAAAAATTAATAAATAACGGGTGGATATATAAAACCAAGTACAAATCTAATGAAGAAATAGATCGATTTAAAGCTAGGCTAATTGTAAAAGGCTGTGTACAAGTTTTTGGAATAGACTACCAAGAAACATTTAGTCCAGTGGTTAAGTATGATTCGATTCGTATGATATTAGCTATAGCAGCAGCAAAGAGACTAGTTCTTAGACAATTCGACATAAAGACAGCATTTCTCTATGATGATCTAGATGAAGAAATATACATGAAACAGCCCATAGAATATGAAGAAGGAAGCACTCGAGTTTGCAAACTCTAGCGGAGTCTGTATGGACTGAAACAAGCACCCAGATTCTGGAATAAGAAGTTCAAAAATATGCTATTAAATTTTGACTTGGACGAAATAAAAGCAAATCCTTGTGTATTTGTGAGTAATAAAAATAAACAATTTCTGATTGTAGCTATTTTTGTAGATGACGGGATCATAGCAGCAACAAGTGATGACATGGGGGACATGATGGTGAGATACCTGAGCAACAACTTTGAAACAAAAGAAAGTAAACTTCCTTGGAATTGAAATCGTTCAGAAACCAGATGGCTCAATCTACATACACCAGTCATCATATTGTAAGCGCATTTTGGAGAGGTTCAATATGGGAGAAACCAATATCTTGCATATTCCTGCAGACCCACAACACTCATTAGATCCAAATCTGTCAGAATCACTACAAGCAGGGGAAGTCCCATATAGAGAAGCAGTTGGAAGCTTGTTATATCTAAGTCAAATTACAAGGCCTGACGTAACATTTTCTGTAAATCTTGTCAGTCAGTATTGAGAAAAACCTTTGACAGTTCATTGGAATACGGTTAAACGAATTTTTAAATATTTAAAGGGAACTGTTAACTATGGTTTAATTTATGATTCTAGTGTGAAACTCAGTTTGCGTGGATATAGCGATGCAGGCTATGCCGGTGACACAACTACGAGACGATCAACATCGGGATCCATTTTTAAGATGAATAGAATCATAGCTTGGTGCTCACAGAGGCAAAAATCAGTAGCACTTTCAACTACAGAGGCAGAATACATAGCAATGAGTCAAGCGGTTCAGGAGCTGACTTGGTTGACACTACTTATCAGTGATCTTCTGGAGACACAGGAAGATACACCTGTTTTGTATGCGGACAACCAAAGTGCAATCAAATTGGTGAAGAACCCAGAATATCACAAGCAAACTAAACATACCGATGTTCGTTATCATTACATTCGTGAGAAGTTCAATACAGGGATGTTTTCACTGGAGTACGTGGCCAGCAAGGAGCAGTTAGCTGACATCTTGACTAAGCTAACAGCACGCACAAGGTTCCAGGAATTAAGGACTATGTTAGGGATTAAAAATGTTAAGGATATATAAATTTTTGTAAGGGTATATTGTTAAGGGGAAGTGTTGAAATTAAATAATACACCCAGTATATTTAGTATATATTAGTTTATATGCATACTGTAGTTTTAAGTATATATATATATATATACATTAGTATAGTCAGCAATAAATGTTGAGATGGCACATTCTCTATGTCGAGTGTGTCATATATACGAATATTATAACATAGCTATACGGAGGCAGTCTGTCGAGATTTGCAACCAGTTGCCTTTGTACGAAGTGCGTTGTGTATCATTTTATTATTCATGATATTAATATATTGTTTATTAATTTAACCTAAACGTGTCTGTATCTACTTATAAACCGATTCCACTCAACAAATATGTTTTCCGGACAAGATATGTGTAACTGGATTAGTATTCATAGTAAAAATACTAATACAAGCTGGTGTGTGAAAACATATTGGAACGAAATAAATTATTATCAAATTCTACTAATTTAAATATTTTAAGAAACTTTTTGACTTATAATATTTTACTTAAAAACCTACCTACAAAAAGTTAAAATTAAAAACCCTTTTGAAGATTATTTATAATCACACTTTATAAAAAAAAAAATAGTAATAAATATGCATTGCAATTTGATAATATTAAATAACACATAATACTAGATAACAGTTTTTAAAAAGAGTGGCAAAACCAAACGACCAATCAGAAAGCTAATATGTGTACCATCTCAATGGGTATCAGTTATTAAGTTGGCAAACCAAAAAAAAAAAAACCTACAACGTAAAAGAAATGTCTACTGAAGACTTTTTAAATTTCAAAAATTTAAGCAAAGATATTGGTACAAATTTTAACATGGATGTAAATGGCAAAAAAATCTGTGGAATGACATTAAAGAAATTCATATCGACAAATCAAATCCATGCACATTGAAACTAAGAACATCATTTAACAATACGGATTACTAAATAGTAAAGGTGATTATAATTTAAATTTAAAATAAATTTATTAATATAATATAATCCGAAGAACTTATTTTTTTTAATTTTATTGTTTATTAGGTGAGGAGGGAAACACGCAATAGCAATTTCAACAGTATGGAACTTAAAAAAGCTTACGACTTTCCACCTGAAATAATTGCAGCGAAAAAATCTGATTTGCTAGAATTGTATAAGCAAAACTTAATACCCTAACTATATCGTAATTATTTTAAAAGTATTTAAACAAGACATTTTATGATTTTTGTATTGTAAAAAAGTACCTGCCGTGCGTGCCGCAATAGACACATTTTTTCTCTATTTAGATATTATAGTTTTATTTTAAGAGTACTGTAACTAATTAATTTCTACTTATGATTTATGACTTAAATTGATATATTTTTAAGCTTACGAAATGTTAAATAAAATTGAACGCAACAATTATATAAATTAATAGTACATGTCCCCTTAGTTATTACAAATAGACCCAAGTCAAAGGTTATGATAAAAAAAATAAAAAGTAAAATAGACATAACTAATTTTAATATTAGACCCCAAAACTTTTTTAAATGTTTAGGATATATTTTTGATAAAGTATATGAATCTGAATATATTGGTGTAAATACCAAGTGTGTAGAATGAAAACTTTAATTTTAATTTTTAGTCATTATGATTTTTACCAGTGCTGTATAATTGTTATATTTGAGTTGTGTCGTTCTTCTTCTGGATGTGCGATATATACTTACAATTAAAAACTGTGTAGACAATGTTTCTTTGTCTCATAGGAAACTTTGCCACTAATCGCGACTGGATATGAAAAAATAAAAGAAGAAATACATTTAGCAAATCGGCCGGTTTTAACAAAGAGGTAATTTATTAATTTTTAATTCAAAATCGATCATAATTATTATGTAATAATGCTCTGGGCTATACATTTATTTATTTATTTATGAGTAGGTACCTATTAAAAATTTGCTAATTTTTAATTTTAATTCAATTGTTTATTGTCTTATTAATTATCAATAGTTATACTCATAGTATTCGTAGTAGCATCGACTTAGTAAGGATCCGCATTGGACAATGAGCTAACATTTTAGGTTTCATTTTCGCGATGACTGCGATTGTCCTCAAAAAACAATAGTAACAAACTTAGAATTTAAACAATACACTTCGACAAAATATTAAATTTAACATTAAAATGAATACTTGTCAATGGTCATTTGAATATCGATTCATTTGATTGGTTTTGACACATAGTAACGGTAGCGTATACTAATTTTAGTCGTCGCTCAAGTGCATTGTAATGTGGTAGAGTAATTAGAGATATTGTTTCGTGTATAACCAACATATTTTGCAATACGTTTGTGAATGTTCCTCCTTTTATAGACTTGAGTCTTTCCCACGTCTTCTGGCGAATTCTGATTATAACATATAAACATTACAATCATCATTTTCATTTTAAAATACTATATATTTATAATTATAGCACTTTACTTACATGCAACACTGATAAAGCGGAGCCAATATATCAGTATGGTCTTTGTAAGGGTTCCCAAAACTGTTAAAAAAGTTTTTTTTTATATTATCAATGGTTATTATTAGTGATGGGAATAATCGAATAATTAGCAATCGAAAAAAAAATAATCGAATAATCGAATGATTAGTAGTCGATATCAAAATAATCGAATGGATTTTTCACTCTAATGATAAAATATTCGACCAGATTTTTTATCCCACTACTTGTACTACTGACTAGTGACTACTTTATAGTCATTGGTTTTATAAGTTTATAAGTATTGATATAGTGTATTGTGTATACCAATAATATAATAAAATTAAGTAACATTCAGTACATTCAGTAGTATTGACTATTTTTTTATAATTTTTCGAATATATCATCAGGAATTATCTATTTCATGTATCTAGATAGAGAATTAAAAATTTAAAATGGAACAAATATTTAATTATAAAATTTAAAATAATCATAATATAAAATGAATACCATAAATATATAGTTTACGCTAGAGAGCCTTAATATCAATTTAATATCAAGGCTCTCTAGTTTACGTCATACGGGTAAGAAAATTGAGATAAGAAAATCATTCAATTATTTGTATCATACGAATGTTTCATTCGAATGATTTTATTCGAATAATTATTTCATTTGATAAATTCGTTCAAATGATTCATTCGATTATTTTATTATTCGAATGATTCAATCGATTATTTTATCATTCAAATGATTTTTAAAATAATCGAATTGATTCGATAATTCAAATAATCGAAGGATTCGATTATTTCATTCGATTATTACCATCACTAGTTATTATGAATTAACTAAATACTCGTAATGGTTAAAAATTAAATAGTTACATGGAAGTTACGTGTTTACTCAAGAGACACAATCTATTTTATGAATTCCTTGGTCTAATATAACAATTTAAATTAAATAATTACAAGTTAAAAGTTTTAATTTTTCTGGATTGTGTACTTATCGTGAAAAATATAAAACATAGTGCAACTGGCAATTAATCAAAATTGTAGGCTTTACATGTAATGGAAAAACAGCTGCTGTATTTTGCCAATATCATATGGAAATTTAAAGTAACGGAAGGAGTTTCTAAATTATTATTTATCATAATATTAGTCATATAAATTTTATTTTACTTTTAAGTATATATTTTAAAACAAAATTGAAAAAAATGTTTCTAAATTAAATATTTAAAAGATTATTTTTAAAGTTAGTTTTAATAAATTTAATAATGTAAAATATGAATTTTAGATATACATCTAAGTCATTTTCAATCATATATGTTAATTATTAAATGTAATTCATATTGAACTAATTATATAAGCTTTCAGTTAATTATAAATCAAACTTAAGTTTCAATAATAATTTATAACCAAAATAACTCAAAATATTATATAGATACTTATTAACTCATATAATTTATCTAGATTAAATATGATATGCAATGTATCTCATTCCATTTTGTTTTACGAATAACCACAAATTACAATATTCAAGTGATATATATACATACATACCTTTTTCCATTATCAATTAAGATAATGGTATTATTAAATTGTTCTATAACTTCATATCGATGTCGATCCCCATTTCCAATAATAAAATCAAATATACAGATATCGATAAAGTCCAAAATTCTTTCAGAATCAAATGTAGCTTTAACATAAGTACAAAAATTATTATCAGTTTCCCATCTGAAAAAAATTGTTTTATTTTAAACATTATGCATATAATGCATTGTATAGTAAACATAATTAATATAATATTAAATTCCCGATTAAAGAAATTTAATTAGATAAACGTTGGTATGATCCATGATTATTTTAATTTAAAATAAACAATTGAGTTTACCCATATAATTAGATAGTTCAAATCAAAATTGTTAACCTTGCTGTCTTATTTTCATTGTAAGTTCTTCTCCAAGGATGTAAACGTTGTTTAAGCTTCATATATGGAGGAAGATGAAAAATAGCTGCACCTTCAAGTCGTTCACTTTTTGTGCATACTGGATCTTCACGTTTACAATAAAAACATTTTCCATATAGACACATTTCTTTGGTTGTTGCTGATTACCATGATAAAATATGTACAGAAAATCAAATTTATTAATTAATTAATTAATAATTATTTTATTTTATTTTATCATCGTGGCAAAATTTCTAACTCTACTAATAACTCTTACAATAAATATATACTATATGTATGTAGGTATATTTGGTGTTTATACGTATATACTATACTAAATATAACCTGAACTAAATTTGTGTATATTTTTAAAATATAGTAGTTTATTTTAAAAAAAAATTAAGTAATATATAACTCACAATTAATATACATTGTTTTCTTTAATCCAATATTTGCTGTTTTGTGTATTTCTGTAGAATCTAAAATTCGTTTCACAACAATGGGTACACGTGGAAATCCAAGAATAAGTGAAATGTAAAATGCCATTATTTCACCATTATAGCGATCTTTGCCAGCGTATACATCTCCATATATTATTTTTGACTCTGAATACCTTAAATAGAAAACAAAGAACCAATTTATGTATCACTCTGATATTAAATAATCTTATAGGTATATAATTAACAATATTTTATATTTTTTATGAGGAAAATAATCTATAAGAATTTATGATATGCACAAAATTGAATTGAAGCTGAAAACACATTTGTAAATAAAAATAAATACATTAATAGATTTTTGAAGATACAATACTTGAACAATTTAAAAAAAAATAATTATAAAATAATGATAATAAAACACTACAATCCTATTTCAAAATTAGAAAATCCAAGAATACAATTTTTTTTAACTATTCAATTATTAATAATATGAGTGCTTAATATAATTTCTAACCACAACAATAAGTTTAGTGTAAAGAAATTACTAATATTAATTACATAAATCTATAAGAAAGAAAGAATAAAAATGTTTTGACTCATATATTAGGTTATCAGCTTAATATAATTTTAAATTTTTCTCTGCCTCAATTTAGCAGTGGCAAAATTTAATTTTTTTAATAACAAACATATTTTATGCAAACCACAAATACAGTATAGAATTTCTCATTACAAATTCAATTAATTAATCCACATATTTTCCAATTTTCCTTATTAATATCATAAAGTAATAAGTAAGTAAGTATATTATTATTAATAAATAAAACATTAAATAATGAAAACAATACAATTTTTTTAAATTTTAAATTTATCTATGTATGGTACAAAAAATATTTGAAGCAGTCCAAACTATCATAAAATTCAATTTTAAATAATTGTTATTAGTATACCCCAAATTATATATTGTATTCTAAGTTATTAAATTATTTTTATTTATAAGTACCTATAATTTATTGAATATGTATTTAAAGAATTTTTCACCATCATAGTTATTATTAATTATTTATATTCAAAATATTTAATGCCCATATTAATAAACTAACTCATAATAATGTAGGTAATAAAATACTTATGATTTACATTTTCCAATTTCAATTTCTGTATGTCTTATGCAAAAAATGAAGTACTTACCATTTAGGTTTAAATAACACTTCCTGGTTATTTTTAAACATAAGTAGTAATTTTAATTGAGTTCCTTTAAGAGCATTATAAGTCTTGATTATTTCTGATGTTTTTAATAAATTTATAGTTGATCCAAGATATGGTGTACCATAAAGAGGCATAAGTCCATCTTTATTCATTATCTATAAAATAGGTATGTATATACTTAATATTTTATTATTAGTAAAAACTTTGAATAAGGGAAAAATTAAATACTTACATTTATAGTAGCATTAAACAAATCAATATCACCATTAAATTTTAATTTTAAATTACTTAAGAGTACTTCAAGTTCTTTTAAAATACTAGATTCTTCAGTTGGTATTGGCAAATCATAATCTTTGTCGAGTTTGCTTAATGAATTTAAAATATTCTGAGTTGCAAAATATGATGCATTATAATTTAATAGAGTTGATTTCTAAAATATAAATCATATTGTTTATAGAAGACTATAAATAAATTGAATAATATTTACTAAATCAAATAATGATTAAGTTAATACAACTATGTAATTGGTACATAAATAATTATAGTTAAACTTATTAATTAATGTAAAACAGCTTATTTTAATAATACTACTAAAAATATTTGAACTAAAATTTTCAAGGGAAATAACATTTAAAAATATAAAAACCTCTATCGCTAATAATAATAATTATTTTGAATAAGTTTCCAAACATTTACTTACTCCTATACTTGTTTCTTCTTTTAAAAAAAAGAATACTAAATAAATATTCAAACATAAAACTAGAAAAATACTTAATAATAATACATAATAATACTTAAAGTAGCATCTTAAATATATCATAATTATTTAAAAAATTAAGTTTTAATTAGTTAAAGATTTCTAACAACTACATTTTCACATTAACACAAAATTTAATTGATGGCATATTAAAGATAATTTGAAAACTGTTATCACTTATCAAACAGGATATTATCAAATAAATGTCAATGAACTCTACGAGCATAATACATAAGTAAAAACACATTAATCAATGAACTGAATTTCATAATATTATTATACAATTCAGTTCATTGATGAATGTGGTTTTTGTGATAACAAATAAATAGGTATTGTTGATAATCAAAGTGAATTTTTTTAATTTTATTAACAATATTATTGCATATGCAGGCATTCCGTACTAGTTTTTTACGCAACGATTTACGACGTACTTACCTAATACAGATAAAATATATTATAAACACTAAATAATTATTTGAGTGTGTAATTCATGTTATTAAACACTAATTAAGGTTTTTTTTCTTAGAAAATGATGTGGTATTAATATGTTAGTAATATTCTGTAATAGAAATATTAAATCTATAATATTTAATTATAAAATTATAAAATAATTATAAAATTTAACTTTAAGATTTTATTTTACTTTATGAAATAAAGGACTACACGTTCGAAATGGTATAACATCTAGTTACTATTACACCTCTAGTACTAGTCTCCTCGTATACCATACGTATTATGCCATTTCGGACATGTAGTCCTTTATTTCATAAAGTATAATAATATCTTAAAGTTAAATTTTTCACTCTACTCGACGTCCGTTCTCGAAGATAGTATTTTTGTAAGTGCCCAAGCACTATGTAAAATATAATAATATAATAAATAAATTTCTATTGATAAATGTAATATATGCATTTAATTTTTCACCTCTCTTTAATTCAAATTAATTTTTTTCCCTGGATTACTTGAACACTTGGTAAATCGAAAACCTTAATAAATTGAATTTTTAGCTTAGTCCCCTGAATTTCGAATTATCGAGTGACTACTGTATATAATTAAAATAAATTGTATTTAAAATTTAAACTAGTTCACATACTCGTAAGATTAAAATACGCTTTAGCAAAAATAATAAAAATTTACTTTCAGAAAAATTCAGATCATTTGGACTTTAAAATGTTACATATATTATATTATACATATTTTATACGTAATAATGTTTACTGGACAGTAGGGCAGCTTTGTAAATAATTTACAATATTTTTATCACTAGTTTTTACAAATTCAATTTCAATATCAATACCTATAGATTTATTTAGAACACAATTATAAATTATTATAAGTAAAAATAAAATATTTCATTAAATAATTTAAATAAGCATTTTAATAGAAAATATATCTATATGTTTAACTTCAATAACACTTGGAATTATTTGAATTACTTTAATTAATATTTGGTTTTTATTTTATAAATATTAATCGTAGACACTCGAACATTTATAGTTGTAATTTTTTAACTTAATATAATTAATTAATATACAGTATTTAATAAATTTATTATGTACCTACCTACCTGGGGAAATATCCATAATAGCTACAGCGTTTGTAGCAGATTGAGTTTTAGTTTTCTTAAAATAATTACTAATACTGCAACTAAAGTTACGAAGAGTTTTTTTTCCTACACATCTTCATGTCGACTCCAATTTTTGTGGAATTCACATTTCCACGCTTCTTTTCACAACCACATATTATATAACTCATTCCTATGATGAAAAATAATAAAATAATTATGAATGAACAACATTACACAAGTACACAGTACACACTAATAAAATTAGTCCCAAATTTAAAACATTACTCAGGAAGAAAAAAGATTTGAACGCTAATCAAGTAATTAACTTGATAATTATGAACATCAATGGTGGTTTTATGAATTTTTTCTGGGAGGAGGGGTCCTTATACATTATCTTATAATATATGAAGACAAAAAATGTTTGACCCACTATTATTTGTATTACTTAAAGTCTTAAAATGTAAATCTTACGTTAGGTAATAAATAAAATATAGTCTAGCATTTTAATTTATATTATAATATAAGATATAATATATAATAATATCAAGTATATAAAATATAATATATCACAACCTAAACGCGTGACCTGGGGGTCAACACCCCCTATACCCCCTCCTCGTTAAAAATCGCCATTGGTGAGCACCGAAGTAGGTACTAAACACACAATTTAGGTACTTTAAAAATTATTTATAATATACAGATTACCGATACCGGAAATTATACCAATGATTAAAATTAAAATAAATAATAATACATGACCGATGAACGGTCGACTTCTTAATTTAGTACCTTAGGGGCAACAGAGGCGGGTTTTATCAATAACCAAGGGAGGGGCTAATGGAGGTTTAAGAATTTAATTAGTTGGTTTTGTAAATCTATATAAAATTTTAAATTACAGAATATGTTTTTGAGTCCCTCATAAGTAAGTCATTTTTTTCACAATAATGACAAAGTTTAAATAATTACATTATTGGTATTAATTTTAATCTGAAACCATTTTAAAATATAGGTAAATACATACAGGTATAATTAACAACAAAAGTGAGCTATTTATTTATAAAAAATATATATAAAATAGGTAACATATTCATCAATGACCATTGACGATATTTTATTATAACTATTAATATATAATAATACTTTGCTTTGTAAAATATATAGCTTAGTCCCAAGGGGGGGATAATGCCCTTTAGCCGCCCCCTTAAACCCACCCGTGATGGGCAATGAGTAAAACAAGCAATTTTTTCGAATGATTCAATTAATTTGCTTTTGATAAATATGTTTGATACCATTATTTGGATTATTAAAATATAAGATTATTTTGATAATCAAAAAATAATCGAATGATTCGATTATTCCCAACACTAATTCCTAGTGTTTCTACGGAGTGAAATTTATACCTAATTATTATAATAATTTAGGTTTTGAGGTATCGATTTCCGTTAATGGTGCTAATGTTTTTCATTTAATAAGATTAACCTCTGCACCGCTGTCGATAAGAAAACTGGCTTCCTACTTGACGGTGTCAAGTACATGTGATATGATCGTTCGTAATTGCCGCGATTAATTTAACGTCTTGTGCTCTTGTAATATATGACCTATTTGAACCCAATGTGTTGGGTTTTGATTAATTATTTTGATTGTAATGTGATGATGCTTCAGTGGCGGCGCCAGGAATTTTTCCTAGGGCGGGCCATAAGGAGGCCTATATATATTAGGGCTTCTTTTTTTTTTTTTTGTTTTAATACCAAAATGTGGAGGACGACGACTAGTGTAATACTTCGTCGCAGCTTTGCCTCGTTTATTGATATATATTAATTGAACTTCAATTTAGCATAATTATTGTTATTAATATTTTATTCGAATAATACATTATACTTTCCCCTTTTTCCTGTCGTTTGGTATTTAATTTTTGTTACCAAGAGTGAATTTTCCATAATTAGATTTTAGAAGAATTTTAATTTCCTCAAAAGTAGTAACTTTGACGATGTCTAAAAATGAGTTGAGCTTTCCCTGTAATTTCAATTAATACTGCTTACAATAACAATGGTTTATTTTCCTCAATAATATTAATAAAAATAAAATTGTATTTAGTTTCGTAAGATGTTTAATTTGATTCAGGGGACCCATTGAATTTAGGAACTATCCGTAAAGCAGCTTCTAAAGTTAACCTGGATGTTTCTATTAGCATTTTTCTAATAATAATTTTGATTTGATTGGATATGCCCTTTAAGAGGATATCGTACGGGAGTTTTTCAGTTATAAAGACATGCTTATTTTGATTAACGATAAGTCATTCCAAAATGATTTTAGGTTTAAAACACCCATTGTAAAAATGAAAGAAAACTACATTTTGGAGGGCTTCATGAAGTTTTGTTTAAAATTAAATTCCCTAAAAGTTAGTCATTTAAAAATGTTGAAAATATTATTTACTCGTACAGGACTTATTGATTGTCGTATTTGGATTAACGAAAAAAGGCTTCGTCGCACCCTCAAAAATGCTGTTCTCTTTAATTTTTATAATAGATATTTTCGTCTCAAAACCATTCTGGATTGACTTACTGTCA
The DNA here is from genome assembly GCF_003268045.1 of Sipha flava. NCBI lineage: Eukaryota > Metazoa > Arthropoda > Insecta > Hemiptera > Aphididae > Sipha > Sipha flava. The sequence goes on along the minus strand of NW_020273620.1, from coordinate 939,583 downwards.
ATCATTGACGTATTTACTATGCGGAGGGTATGAGGGATAGATCCCCTTAACCTTTTTTTTATAGGTAATTAAGTTATCTTATTTTCTGTGTTTCTCAATAAGATATTACTTTTAAATATGTGTGCTTTCTTAAAAATAAATTTGAAAGTGATTCTGAGATGTAAAAATATTAAGAATCATTTTTCTTAATATTAAGAATATTAAATTTAATATAAAGTAAATAAAATTAATATAAAATAAAGTTATATTAAGTTCTAATCAATAAAAAAAAAGTGCATGATTTAATAATGTTAAATACCATAGCTGAAGTTATTGTAGTTGCCATAGCTGTGACTAGAATAATAGATTAATTTTTAATTGACTCGAATTTTGTATTCATAAAAGGTTTACTATTGTGACCCAGAAATCACCTAAAAAATATTTTATTCAACATTATTAAGTTTAGTACTATAAGTTTTGTTATGACGTAATCAGTGGCGTATTTATGGTGAGGTTCCATGGGGTCTGGACCCTTCCTGTTGACCCCATAAATACCCATTATTTATTTAATTTATTAATTCTTATTAGGTATTTTCGTTTATAAATAAGAAAAAATAAAATACATAAAGTTTGGATATAAAATCTAATATTTTAATAGGATTGAGCATATGTTAATGGTATAGAAATAACCAAAAAATGCACAGCAAGAAAACAATTAGAGTGAATCCTCAAGTGTCTTCTGTAGAAAATTATTATAAAGCAACAGTTTTTATGCCATTTATTGACAATTTTATCAACCAACTATCAACTCGATTCTTAAATCATAAATCCGTTTTTGTTGGTATAGCTTTTGATTTATCTATGTTAAAATAAAAACCGGTACCTATTAAATATCATGTTTTGTATATATTTTGAATAGTTATTTCGTTATACATTTACAGATGTAGAAAGGTTATCATTTAAGAATTTGGTTGAGTTTAATTTACTACCAGTTAAAAATGATAATGCTTTTTTTTTAATTAAAAATATGGAAAATGAAAATAACCAGTCAAAATATTAGTAACAAAAGTGGATTAGAAGCGCTTTTAAGTAGCCCAAAAACTGATTTTCCTAATAAACATTTTTTAATTCAAATATTTTATACATTATCAGTGTCAATAATACCTGAAAAATCTGTTTCAACTTTGACAAGGCTGAAAACATATCTTAGAATTGATGAAATTATCATCATGCACGATTTCATACATGATGAAATTATTGGAGCTGTTAGAAAAATACAAGTTAGCTTTTATTGAAGCTCATAAAATCGTATAAATCATTACAACTATTCCAGTTCCAAGTGCTGGGTGTGAGAAAACATTTTCTTGTTCAAGAAGGCTTAAAAATTATATGAAATCTCTTATGACAAATAAAATGTTAATATAGTAAGACATTAATATTTAAATACCTATGTAAAATAATATATCTAATAAGCTCAAATAATTATACACTTCTACAAAATATATTTTATTCCATACTTTTTAAAATGTTATTATATATAATATAATTATCTAATTCATTCATAAATTCAAAAAATATCCCTTTGAAAAACAATCAAGCTGGGAATTTTTTTTTATAAATTATAAGCATCTCAATTAATTAAAATTTAATACTACTTATGTGATGATAATTTTTTTTAATTTATTTTGTTGTAGGTTGAATAATTTGGCTCTGTTATCAATTAAAAAACATATTTCAAAATTATCAGATTTAGATGAAATTTACCTTTAAAAACAACCCATAAAAAATTTAATTAGAGTATATAATAAAGTAGTTTTATTTAATTAATTTATAATTATAATTTGAATCAAAACAATATTTAACATTTTTTACAGTAAAATATACGTTTTTAATTCTTATAATTTTTCATGTCATTTTTTGAACATTTTTTTTATTTTATGGATTTTTTTCGTGCATTTTTATATATTTTTAGATCATCAATTTTTGGGCTTTACTCACACAATTAACTATTATATCATAAATTCAGTAAAATATGCTAATAAGCTAAAATAAAATGCACCATTTTGTGGCTTCCATTCTAATACATTTTTATAGACTTCTACTACATGTAATATATTATGAACATTTTTATAATTATATAATTCATAAATATTACAATACTAGCCATGACAATGCAATATCTCAATAATATTGATAATATTTTTATAAGTATTTGAAAACAAACATAATAATCATTGAAATTATAACTAATGGTATACCCTACATCCATATATATTTATACTTATATACATATATATTTATACACTTATACCCAGTCATATAAATAAATTGTTACATAATCATAACAAAAATATATAAAAATATTTAATTATTCTATTTTCATAACAACTGTAGTTTTAAAAATTTAATATTTTAATACAAACACCTCAGAGTATGATTTGAAAATATGTAGATAGATATAACCATTTCCATAAAATTGTATAGACGTTTATGATAAGTATTTAGAGTCTTGATTGCATACCACCAGAAATTGCTATAGTTTCACCAGTTATAAAGGAAGAAGAAGACGAACAAAGAAACGATATAACAGATGCAACTTCTTTTGGGACACCAAATCTAAAAATAATACATTTTTAATAAAATATATTTATTTTGATTTGTAACAAGTAATATTCATTACCGTTTCATTGGCTTCATTTGTAATAAATATTCACTAAGAGCATCATTTTCAGTAAGCTAAAAATATTAATTTAAAATATATATTGATATAAGTTCATTGAAAGTGCTATTATTATAAAAATAATTGAATATTATTTATTTTATATAACAGGTCATTATTGTCACATAATACTATTTAAATAACTAACAATTCACAAACAATTTTAAAAATAAATAATAATATCTAAATTTAAAAAAATAATTTAAAAATTAAAAACTTACTGATGATGCAAATTTTGTTTTTATGACACCAGGAGCTACACAATTAACTCTTATATTATTTGCTGCCAAATCATTTGCTACTACTTTAGTCAGTCCAAGAAGAGCAGTTTTACTCACAGAATATGCTCCCAATAGCTATAAATCATGAAAATTATTTAACAAATATAAAACAATTGTACTTAAAATATTTTAAAGATTATCTTATGCTAAATCATAAAATATATTTAAAATAATAAGTACATTCAGTATAATCTTTAGTTTTCTAAATTATATTCGAACGAATTAATTATTTTAGGATTTACCGTATTAATTTTAAAATTGAATATTTTTATTTACCGACATAGGATTGAGACCAGTTATTGAAGAAACATAAACAATAGAACCTCCTCCTCGAGAAATTAGATGTGGAACTACTTCTTTTGTAATTAAAAATGCACTTTTAACATTTACTTCAAATATTTTATCCCATATTTCTTCTTCGCACTAAATTTCAAATTATAATTAGTATTAATTTATTATTAAATAAGCAATTTAAATAACAGTTGATTAAAACCATACATCTAGTACTGAACCTGATGTAGGATTTGTTGCAGCATTTGATACAAGAATATCAATTCCACCAAAGATTTTAATGGTCTAAAAAAATAGTTTGTAATACATTTTATGCACTAATACAAAAAGAAATAATATAATATATGAATTAACTCTAGCCAGTAAAAATAGTATACATATAATTGAAATGAAGTATTATACCTCTTGGATTAAATTAAATCTATCATCTTTTTTTGAAACATGACATACAACTCCATGAACTTTAGTAACACCATATTCTTTTTGAAGTTCTGCTAATGCACGTTCAACATTATTTTGTTTACGACTGCTAATCATGACTGATGCTCCATGACTAGCTAATTGTTTAGCAGTAGCAAAACCAATTCTAAAGAATGTGAAAATCCATTTTTTTATAAATATAATGTTTGGACCAGGGATGCCCGAAGACGGTGGTCTGCTGTGGGGTTATCGCCCCTTCTAAGATTTTTCCTGTCAGTTACAACATTTTTACCTATTTTATACAGTACATAGGTGTAAAATGGGGGGCAAGAGGGGGCAATAGCCCCTAGAATAAATTAAGAGGAGCAGTGCCCCCTCTGATATTTAAAATATCTTGTTTTAAAATAAGTACAAAACAGCTGGTTATAGCTATTACTATACATTTTTTTTTTTTTTAATCTTAATTTTAAATTTTCGCTTATTTAACATAATGTTAGAAAATGAATAATTTTATATAATAATATGTAGGTAGTAAAGTGGTGTTTAGCCTCGGACACCCTTTTCGTTAGATATGTAATAATATTTTACAATGACTTTTTTATTATATTTCAGCACCTTACACCATTTAAAGACATGAACTAGAAATAGGATGGGAAAATTAACGACTGAGTAGCTTGAAGTTAATTAATATACATTGCAAAAGGTATGATAATATGTATTATTTATTATTTTTTAATCAACAAATTGATGATTCAATCAATTTATTTGCTTTAAATAACAAACAACAAAGTGAAGATTATCATTACTTTTTGAATAAAATAATTAAATATGATGTAATTTGATCAAATAAAGTTGTTTTTTAAACTTTATTATGTTCTTTCTTATAAATATTTGAACTAAGAGTGTAATTTTAAATTAACTTAAATTAGTTTAGGTTTTTAGAATGTTATTAATGATAATATTACAAAATATGAGCATATGAAAGAAGTCGTGGTAAATCTTCCCGTAGATTATATTTACTTATAATTTTTTTTTTTTGCTTTCCCTGAGATACATTTCTATGGGCGTCCCTGATTTGGACAAAAAGATTCAAGTATAATATTTACCCGTCAGTAGATGCAGTGATTATTGCTACTTTGCCATCCAGTGGCTTTGCTATGTTCGAAGACATTTTTTTTAACTGTGTTCTAAATGAAATTGTAAACGGACTACTAAATTTAGAAATACAATGCATTGAAATTGAGTTATATTACGAGTTCAGTTAGGAACGTTGGTTCACTAAAGCAAAATCGTTTAAGTGTTTACGTTTCGATTATTTAATTGACAATAAAAAATAGTGCTGAAAAAACACAGGAGATAACGAGTGTATAGTCTATAGATAACCGTGATCATTTGAACGTAATCATTTCTTATCCTTTAGCTTATAAAATTTAATTGTTTATCATTAGATTAATTATAATTATTACAACCAGTTCACGCATTATATTAGTAATTCCATTTTTTCTATCGTTTATTAATCATTCGATTATTCCCATAACTAATTGCAAAGTTATTTATTATCATATCATTATCATGTCTAATCTGTGATATGTTGACCAGTTGATAGACCATTCAATGATTTGTGTCAGCATTGACACAGACCGAAGTGATTGACAACTATTTTATTTTTCTACTTCTTTCCACAGATTAATAAAATAAATTATATAATAATAGAGCTATTATCAGATATTTATGTGATATATTACTGGTTATCACCTAATTGATGGTTATTGTCGTCTGATTATTTTCAAAAAAATAATTATAAATTACAAATATAATAAGTTTACAGTATAATATAATTCTTAATGAAATACTACATTTACGAAAATGATTATTGGACTTTTATTGCAAATGCCAATTTCTAGTTCTGTGAAATGCATATTAATAAATATAATCTTTTGAAAATGATAATTCGAAATAAAACTTTGATTAAATTATTTTTTTTATTAGTTTTTTGTATTACAATTCTATATGTTAGTAAGTTTAGTGTTAACAATAGTTATGAATTTGTGAAAGGTAAAGATCTGTTACAACAAGCGATCGAAGCTGCTCGATTGGGTGGTGTTCAAGTAGCTTCTATTCATAATGAACATCTGGTTAGTGCCAAATCCAAAGGAAAAACCGCTGAAGGTGCAAATGATCCGGTTACTAATGCTGATTACACCTCTCATTGTGCTATGTATTATTCGCTGAAAAAAAATTTACCAAATGTAAAAGTATGTATAGTAAATACCTTAAAAATATTAATATTATTCAATTACAATTTAAGTAAAGAAGAAATATTTCTTTAACACTTGCTTATAAGAATTTTACATTACAAATATATTCATAATTTAAATAATCAACTTAAGTGTAGTTGAGTTTATACTTTAGAACAATGGTTCTCAAACTGTATTCCACAAAAGAAGTTTAAGGGCTCCGTGGACATACCTGTATTAAATAAATTTAAATATTTTTTTTTTTTATTTTTTTAGTTATATTTTTATATTAATATTAAATATTATTTGGATCGTACCAATGTATGATTTGAAAACTTTTAAATGTTTAACAACTTCTATTAATTTAGATAAAATATTATAATAGGTTATATCAGAAGAAGAATTATCTGAAAAAGACTGTAATAAGTTAAATATTAGAGAATTAAAAGATTATAAAAATGAACTTGTAATACACAATGAAGAAGAATTTGAAAGGAAATATTTAACTATATGGATAGATCCACTAGATGCAACACAAGAATTCACTGGTAATGACATTTTGATAAATATATAGTTTGATATTATTTCCTTTATTATTTTAAATGTGTTTATTAAATATTATGTTCATACATTTTCATTGTATTATTTATATTATGTTAGTATGTATATGTCCAATTTTATGTTTAGAAAGTTTGACACAGTATGTAACTACTATGGTTTGTGTTGCGTACAAAGGTAAACCTATTATGGGTGTTATACATGAACCATTTACATCTAAAACAACATGGGCTTGGTCTTCCAAATCAAGATCAGATAATTTCAACAATATCAAAGTAAATAAATTAACTTTAAATAAAAAAAATAAATAAATATTTTTATTATTAATAATATTTACTATAAATATTATTATTTTTAAATACTATTTATTGGTTTAAATTGGGTCATAAAAACATAAACATTTTAAATATAATATAAAATAACAGAATAAAAATTGTTGTTGATTTTTTAAAATTTTAAAATACACGTTTTAAAATGTTGATATTAATTTGAACTGATTGAAATGTCATAATATAATATTTCAAATATTAATTGAATAATATTTTAAAAAACAGATACAGTTATTATTCTAAAATAGTTTATTATTTAGTTTTTTCGGCATTCTGTGATTTACTGCAACAAATATCTACCATACATATCTTATGTTCTACTGTATGTTATATATATTTTACAAACTAATATTTTAATAAATAATTAAAATTTAGTTGTAAAATATTAAATGGTTATTACATAATATAAATGCAAATTTTTATTAAGTTGCATTATTAAAGCAGTATAACTTAATAAACAGGTATAATTTTGTTACGTTTTCTGAATATCCTTCATGATATTGATGAAGATATCTTCAAAGTTATGTATTGATCTGTATAAAAGGCTTCAGTTAAATTACCATTTAAGATATGATGAGTTGTCTCATTAATTTTCTTTGGCATTTTCGTTTCTAAAATTGACAAAAACATTCAATTGGCTGAGTATTTATTAATGAAAAGTTTAATAAACATTATTTATTTAGTTAATAAGAAATTTCAATACACTGAATAAAGTATTATTAGTAAAATATTTTTTTTTTTTTTTGTTCTGGTATTACATCATATAAAATTTAGAACAATTTAGAAAAATACCAGCAATTAAAATTACAATTTGGTTGTGTCATGTAGATTGTACATAACATTTTAAATTATGTGGTAAATCATACATTGATATTACATAGTACCTATTTTTATAATGTTTTGTTTGTATAAATTCAACATTGGCACATTATTTAACGTAGATTTTATAATTATAAAATGTAAATATTTTTTACTCTGTTATTTCAGATTTAAATGTATTGTGTATATTTAAGAACAACATTTTTATTTTATTAGATTTCGAAAAAAAGATCAATTATAGTATCAAGATCACATAAAGGAGACATAATGAGTTTATTGGATCGACGTTTATATGGTATACCAGTTGTTACTGCTGGAGGTGCAGGGTTCAAAGTTTTACAAGTTTTATTTGGGAATTCATCTGCTTATATACACACAACCAACATTAAAAAATGGGATATATGTGCTGGACATGCATTATTAAAGAGTATAGGAGGTGATATTACATCCCTAGAAAACAAAGATATTACATATGAAAAATATACAAGTATGATACATGTTGGAGGAATACTTGCTACTGCCCGTGACCATCTATATTTTATTAATTCCCTAAAAAACGTACGAGGTGTTTGAAGGCTTTTAATATTAGATATTATTCAAATGAAAAATTGTTAATGTGTTTCTTACTTATGTAAGCACTTTCAACTTAATAGAAAATAATAATAAATTTGGTGGAGTTAAATTTGTGAAGTTTACAACAATTCACTTTTATGCTCAATGTAAAATAATTATTTTATTATATGTTTTGTGATTTATTTAGCAGCTTAATTATAATAATATTATGTTTATGATATATTCAATAAATTTGATTTAGTAGTTGTATTGTTATATTGTTTAAATTATATTTTACATTCATATATAAATAAACAAAAAAAATATTCAAGGATCGACTCTAGGGTTAGCAGTCTAAAAAAAAATGTTAGCTGCCTTAAAATAAGTACATAAGGAAAACTAAAAAAATTTAAATTATGTATAATTTTGTTCTACTAGAGTTGTTTTCACTTCTTTTTCTAAGTTTACAAAGTATACTATATTAATTAATTGAATAATTTTACTCAGTATTTTTTTTATACATGGATATATTCAACACTTATACTTAATATCAACAATTGATCAAAATTATTCTTACTGTTTCCAAATAAATATTTTTGTTTTAATAAATATCACTAATATAACAAATTACATACACATATCATGTAATTGATTTCATATAAGCTTTTACAGTTGTTCATAAAATCCAATATTTGGAAATTTCTAAAATTTCTAAAATCTACAGAAAATTTTCAAATTTCTCTAGTACAGGGTCATCTGTAATATAATATAGTTAGTAGTTATATTATCTGTTGAATATATTTTTGAAAATGTACCTAAGTTTTGAAATATGGTAGAAAATACTGGATACAAAATATATAAATGAGTTTAAATTAAACATATTTATATAAAAATATCAACTATATAGGTCTTACCGTATCAATTTTATACTACAATATTACATAAGTAGTAAAATAATGTACAAAAAAATGAATATAATATATATAAAAAATATGTAGACATATATTGAATCATATAACTTTTATGTTAATGTAATATAATTAAATATTATATTATTTACTTACTTTCTACTTATTCATTAAATTAGCTAGACAGGTACATTTTTCTTACTAAAATTAAATTATTTTTTTTATAATAAACATTATTACAACTATAAGAGGGAATAAAAAATGTTATCACTTGTATTAAAAGTGGCTACATTTTATTTTAATTAAAAAATTAAAGATCTTTTAAGAACTGTTTATTTATTATATACACCTATTGTTGTTTATATTAATTAAAATTTTTTTTCCAATAATAATATTAATAAGTATAATGAAATTATTTGTTTTGAATAAATATTGCTTATATATGTTTAATATATTCTAATTTATAATATATTGGTATATCATACAAGTTTTGTATAAAATTAAAACAGTAATTTTTGAGGAACACTTGTCTAAAAAAAAAATATTCTACATATTAAATAAATTGTAGTCATTTATAAAATAAGATCAATAACAAATGTTGAAAAATATAAAAACTAGCTACTACTCATATTAATCCAAATATCTTATTCATTATTGGTTTTTTTTCATTGAATTGAATTCATTTTTTCTATCCAGCCATATTAAAATATATTGTTTTTAAACAGGTTTGGTACTCATAAGTCACAAGAAAATAATTTAATCTTTTTACAAAAACAAGACTGAAGTTTAAATAATGTATATATATATATATATATTATAAATACGATTTAAAATTAATTTTTCGTGATTATCATTACCTAAAGGTTAATTACTATTATCAAGAAATACACATTCGTTGCACCTTAATTGGAAAATGTACTACAATCTGTCTACGAAATAGTTATTTTTAAATGTACAAGATGGAATTGGTAATATGGTATGATTAATCTAATTAATTAGTAGTTATTATATATATAAATATTTAATTTACACATTTTATGTAGGTACCTAACAAGATATTTTTTTTATCATCAATTATTGATGGTTTCCTATGCTTCATAAAAATCAAAATTATAAAGTTAAATTAATGCATTATACATTTTTAAAAATTATTTGAATTTTATATAAATCACAATCATAATTATTCTATAAGTAAATCAATATATACCTGAAACAATATACTCGTAGATCTAATATTTACATTTTATCTCTAAAATATTATAAATTATTAAACATTTTTAGATTGTAGTATACAAAGCGATAACTAAAACGATATACAAAGAACGACATCTAATAGGTACATTTGTTTGTATGACCTATACGAGAGGGGGATATTGCTCGATGTTTTTATTTTGTTATTACCATTTCAGGCTACAACTGCTTAATTATAGTTAGTTGATACTTATCACTCGAGTCTGTTTTATTTGTCACATGTGTTTGTTGTTTAAAAGGTGAACCAAATAAAATTTTATAACAATGTGGTAAATATTCTTTGTTTAATTGTTGTTTAAATATATTTTTGTCTAATAAAATACCTACGTACAAGTAAGTTAATTTTAATTATTAATTATTTAAATTATATTGTTCTATTAATTAGGTAGGTAACACGTGAAAATACGAATATATTATCTGATTCATTTTGTAGAATATAATTCTGTTATTTTTATTTTTAACAAATAAATTTATTTTTATATTTTATATATTTTTAATTATATACATAATTTATTCATGTATATTTTTCTTTTGGTTTAATTTGCTTTTATTAAAAAAAAAAAACACACTAAAGCAAGGCAATTAAATACGATAACTAAATAAATAAACAACTAAATACAAATAAAGAAATTTTTTTTATTAAAAAAAAGAAAATAGGTAATTTATATTACCTATTTAGGTAATATTACACATAAATATAATACATATTATATTATATATTTTTAAATGAACCGACTATTACACATAAATATTTAAATATAAATTTCTGTTTCTATATTTTGAATGGTTATTTTCGAGTATAAAATAATAATATTAACTTCTCGAAATGTAATCTTTTTTTATTTCGTATATAATTTTAACGTACGTATTGTTGATAGGTACCTACCTACTTGAAAACGCATACGGTTCTGACCTAACTAGTTTTCGTTGAAATTTTTAATCTTTTTTTTTTTTATATTAATTATTTATTCCTACTACTGAGCTGTTCAGAATATATTGCAATTCTATATCTTTTAATAATATGTATTTAAACAATAAATATTTTGATAAGAACGTATATTTTACCAGTGGATTCTAGTAAGGTCAGTAAGTTAAATAGTTTGAAACAAATGAATGTATAAACATAAATCTTGTACCTACCTTTTTTGAACGACTTGTAGCCTGATTCCGGTGGTTCTATAAATAGATAGATATAAGTCTATACGTATAAACTACTATTTCAAGTAGATATTTGAAACAAATCGGATCGTATATCATATGATGTGCCAATAATTTTATTAGAGAAAGTAAAAATGACAACTAATGATTGAACATATATGTAATTTAATACTGAATAGTCATTAAAACATGGTTAGGTTTTGTAAGTATTGAGTTGTCACAGTTGTGTAATACCTAGTGGTTTCTTTGATAAAAAAAAAAAAAAAAGATTGTAATAATATAGGTACTTTTTTCGACTATTGGTTCATTATTCAAAACTTGTTAGTTTTCTTTAAAATAAATAACTATATAACAACTAATTGTTCAAATAAAAATAGAAGCTATTACATAGTTTATGAGTTTAATGGGATTTTAAAATTTAACCTATTACTATCTATATTACTATTATTTACTGTTTGGAATGACATAAATTGCTTGTAGGGCAAATTTTGGACTTATTGTTAGTGGCAACATTTTTGGGACCGTTAAGACTTAGAAATGAAATATTGAGACTTCACGATAGATACATAAAATAACCACACAAAATTGTATCAGGTCACATACAAATTCCAAAATCAGCACTATCTATAATTTTTTTAAATTATTTATTTATGTATAAACAAAAATTCAATTTTTTCAGATAATAAATTATCGTTTTCAAAATGAAAATTATTGTATGCGTATTTTGGTGTTGTGTTTGGTGGAGTTCACCCGTTTATAGTTTGAAAAAAATACTCGTGGGTGTAGGTGAACCAAATACGCCAGAAAATAAAAATGTCAATGATGTCAAAGACAAATGGTTTATACAGAAATTAGATCACTTTAATCCAACGGATGGTAGAACATGGAAACAAGTATTTTATTTATGTTACAATAATAGTTAACTTTATATACCTAGAAAATACAATATTATACTAATATGAATATTAAAAAAAGAAGTAAGGAGAAGACGAATATAAAAAAAAAAAAAACATAAAAGGGTAAACGTACAGGTTATTATAATATTATGTATCATATTGGTTTCGAGATATATGATGAGCATAGGAAAACGGGTGACCGGTCTCTAATTCTTAACCAAAAAATAATTTACTATACCTAATATATTAAAATTATAAATACCTTATAGTTTCATCATAAGCTAGTTAACCAATTTTTATGAAAAAAATATATAGAATTTAAAAGTAAAAGTATAACTTATATGAATTTAGATTTAATGAATTTAATGTTAACAGTTAAAATTAGTATTATAATACAAATATGTACGCACCTAATGTTAATACAGTAGAATGTCGATTATCCGCACGTAAATTATGTAGCTCGTCAACTATTCGCTCTACAAAATGTTTGAACAAATTTATTTTTAGTTTAATTTAATTTAATCATTCATTATGTTCGTTTTATCGTGTACATAATTTGAAATGCGAGATTATTGTATTATATGTTAACGGTTCATTATAATGTAGATAATATGTTTATACATAATCATAAATTGAGTTGGTTCATAAACATGATCAAATATTCAGTTTACACGTTTGAATTTAAATAGGTTCCAAAATAAAATAGTAAATATAGGATTACTGCGATGTTTTGCGCAAATGCTAGTGGAGATCACACCTTACTATTATTAGTAATATTTAAAAATGTTAATCGTCTTCCAGTGATACATAAGACACAACCAAGTGCATGGATAAACTCTAAATTGTTTTATGAGTGATACTCTAATGAATTCATACCTGAAATCAAATGTAAATAATAATGTAAAGGAAGAAAATAAAAAGTTACTCTTTTGTTAGGTAATGCACCATCACATCCTTTTGCTGAGAAATTGAATATGGTAGACCCAAATTTTAATGTTATTTTTTCCCGTAAATACTACTTCATTGGAAGTACAAAATAAAAGTATTATTATTATAAATAAATACATAATATACTTTTATATTATGTATAAATATTATATTTTTAAATTTTAAATTTCAATTAATACTACGGACATACGTACTTTTAATAATATATCAATATAAAACTATGAATAATGAATAATATAACAATATAATATACTATATTATATTATAGTTGTGATATGCGCACTGTAAATTAGTTTTTAACTTTATTATATTTATATAATATATAAGTTTATATAAATTTATATTTAAGTCTTTATAGTTTTAATATTTTGAGACAATAAAATACCTATTCTAGTTTTATTGATATTCGGATAGTTCAACGAATTTTGTTGAAACATTAAAATATCTAATATTATCAAAATTACATTTTCTAACACAAACTTTTTTTACAAATTTCCCCTCAATTTTTTTTTTTTATTTGTTATTTATAATCAAGGGCGCAATTTCAATGAAAAATCTGAGGATGCTGAAGCCCTTCTATCTTTTTCTTGTTCCTTAATGGTTATATACAACCGCAAACCGTACAATTCAATAGTTACTAAAATATTTGGTAAATAGTTATGTACCTAAATATTTCTAAATTTCTAAATCCAGGCCTGGTTCTATGAGTTAAAAGTTTGAATAACGTTTTAGCTTATTATGTTCTTCGTGTAATTGTTAAAAGAACTTAATAAGTTATAACGTTTTTCGTGAAAAAGGTCAGTAAATTTAATTTAAGTTTATACCATAGGTTCCCAAAGTGTGCGCCGCGATGTATGTATAAGGGCGCCGCGCCATCATGAAATACTATTAGGTCTAACATTTTCCTTATGATTAGTCATGTTATGACTTAGAGAAGGACGCCCAGAAAAAACCTTGGATCAAAAAGGACGTCTTGAGTTGAAAAAGTTTGGGAAGCACTGGTTTATACTGTTATTTCATATGAAAGACCAATAAACTAAATTAAATAATTGGTTTCGCTCCATTATATTTTGGTTTATGAACAATAATAATATTCTTTATCCGTTTTTTTACATTCCGTTCGGATACCCTGGTTCAAACATTATTCATACCTCATTAACTAAATTAATACAATACTTTTAATCGCCGTATATTATGTTATCTGTAACTTGTTCATTTCGTGGATCTTCGATTCATATTTATCTCTAACACTATTTTATATTATCTAAAATATGATGTTCACTATTATTATTTTGTAATGTATTCTATTTATATTATTATCAATATATATTGAATAATTTTTGAGTTATAATAGTTACATTAGAAGCTAATACAATTTTTTTTTAAAAAAAATTGTATATTTTTTAGTAAATAATTGAATAAATTGTATTTATTGTTTTAGAGATATCAAGTTAATTTTAAATATTATAAGGCGAACGGCCCAGTGTTTTTAATGATAGGAGGAGAAGGTGAAATGTCAGCCAAATGGATGTACAGTGGGGCTTGGATTGAATATGCTAAAGAAATGAATGCATTATGTTTGCAATTGGAACACCGGTATTATGGCAAAAGTCATCCTACTGAGTAAGAAATTTAAATAACTAAATAAATTAAATAAAAAACATTCAATTGACAGCGATTATTACGACAGAAAATATTTAGATCTGTATCCAATACATAATTTACGAATTAAATTAATAACTTTGTCAGTTACTTATTTATTAATTAAAATAATTGATGTTATTTTATATTCGTATTAACGTTTTAGGGATATGAGTACTAAAAATTTAGTGTACTTAAGCAGTGAACAAGCACTAGCTGACTTAGCAGAATTTATTGTCAATATTAAAAATACGTACTCAATTCCGAATTCAGCTAAATGGGTTGCATTCGGAGGTTCTTATCCAGGATCTTTGGCGGCCTGGTTGAGAATGAAATACCCACATCTCTTGCACGCGGCAGTGTCTTCAAGTGGTCCATTGTTGGCCAAAATTGATTTTAAAGGTGTGTAAAATGGGAATATGGATTGAAAAAATTAATTTTTTATAGGTACTTAATTTATTTATTTACAAAATATTGTATTATGCAATATTATACAATATGCATAGCTTAAAAAAAATTATTTATTTAAGACTATACTTATTTTAGGTAAATTATTTAAACTTTTAATTTAATATTGATTTTAAAACATGAAAAAGAAAAAATATTTTATGGCTTATATAGTATATTATTAAAAAATATAGATGGCAAGTTTGCTTGCATAGCGCATAGTATATAGTATATAGGTACATAATAATATTATATTATATAATGTTATATTATATTATACTCGTAAAATAAATTTATTATATTTTTAAAAATATACATAAAAAGTTTGAAATTTCTAATTATTATTATACAAAAACTGATGTAATAATACATATTGTAAAATAGTAAAATACACTTTTCAATAATTTTATTTTGCTATATTCAATATTCATTGTTATAAATTATAATAAGATGATTTTTATTTTCCTAGAATATTTTGAAGTGGTTGAAAATGCTTTAGCAACATATAAGCCGGAATGTGTATCGCAAATAAAGCTAGCAAACCAAATGATTAATGATTTTCTTCAAAGCGACGAAAAATTAAAAATTATTGAACAAAAATTTAAGTAATGATTAATTGACTTGTATAGAATTAATTTTTTTTAGATATAAGCGTAACTTATTTAATGTAGTGCCGTAACTACACCAATTTGGACCAGTGTGTAAATAAAATTAAGGCTCTATAAATTAATGCCCTCTCCCGCATTTGGACGTTGTAGGGGAACCGTGCCTTTAATCAGTTGTAACCAAACTACTTTTTATTTCATACATACAGATAGCAAAAGAAACGTTGATGTACGATAATGTGTAACAAAAAATAATATGTAAAGAAAATTGATCAACTATTATTCAATATCCATTAATAATTATTACCGATAGCAAAATGGTTTTATTTTCTTTCTTTCTATATTTTTTCAATATTTATTAATGGGCACCATTATAAGCTGGATCTTGGGTCCGTATGTTAAATACACGCAACACATTTTTATGTATTTTTATTTTCAACACGGCTATTGCCATACTGTTTTTATTTTACTGTTAAAACTATATTATAGATTATGCAAGCCTTTAGACAAATATAATAAAAAAGACGTGTCAAATTTGTTTGAGACTTTGGCTGGAAATTTTGCTGATATTGTGCAGTACAATAAAGATAACAGATTCTATTTAAATTCTGAACGATCATCGATCACACTCGAAACCTTATGTGATATTATGGTTGATAATTCGATTACATCTTCAGTAAGTATTTTATTTATTTAAGAACAATTTTATAATAGATACTTCGATTTATTTTACACTGTAAATATCACAAAATATCTGTAACTTAATAATCATAATAATTAGGATCGGGAACTTCAAGGTTGACACTTAGAGCTTTGATATTTAAATTATTTATAAAAAATTAGTTTTATAGAAGTTGGAAAAATTCGATGGATATTTTAATATTTTGATTATAATTGTTACCTTGTGTTTACATGTTTTATGTTAGTGGTTTTATATATGATACACATAAAACTAAACTATATCATAATATTTAGATACTTATTTATTTTAATATTAATATTATATTTATAATCGTTGAATTTTATATTTAAATTTTACTATGTTTTATCAAAATAAATTCAGATTAAACTAATTTAATATATTGTTCCGCAAGCCTATGTTTTAAATTATATAACAAAATATTAATTTAATATGTAGGCATATAATATAATAAAATTTTACTACCAATGTCTGAAAAAAAGTTAAGAGTGTTATAAACACTCTTCTAATAAAATATAATTAAATATCTTGTTTTAAAATACCACATAGAGCCATCTGTTCACCCACAACTTGACAGAAAAAAACACCAAATGAGCCTGCATGTTAAAAAATTTACTTTTCAAATAAGAACATGCATACTCTTGACTTTAGCTAACTCTGCTAACAAGAAGACTTGTTGTATCAAATATGTGATTAATTCTTATTTGTTTTAACTAAACATATTATAACGTACTTGCATAACTTCAGTTTAAATGTAAAATTGTAGATTGATTTTTCTTAGTTCATATTAGTATTACAACTGTGTATATTTTAATAAACAAATATCAACATTTTATTGTTTAATTGTGTACCTACAAACTATTACAATTAGCTATAGTATACCAATGTAATGGTTAAAAATATGTGTAAATTTTGTATAGTATAATTAGATATAAGATTGTATAATCAAAATGTATACCTATTATTAATATTAAATAATTGTATTTTTTAGTTAGATAGGTATGCATTAGTTAACAACAAATTATTATCTGTCAATAATTTAAGTTGTACAGAACATACCTACTCCAGTGTAATTAATTCCTATTCAAATACATCTTGGAATAGTGAAGCAGCAGCTGGAGGTTAGTAGTTTTATAGACATAAATTATATATACCTATTAATTTTATAATGCAATTGACAATTTCTAAAATAGTTAAAAAAAATGTATCGGTCTGCGAGCGTAGCGAGCGGCTTTGTAAAGCATGTTTTGTGAAAAGGGCCCATATAAAATTTCAGTCCCGGGGCCCAATAGGTGCTTAATCCGGCCTTTAGTATAACAATTAAGTTTTTTAACGATGTATGTAACTGTAATAGCATTTTAAACATTATGTGTTGCAGTTTAACAATGAAAACACGAATGTATAAGGTATTATACTGAATTACCATTAATATTTAAAGTCCTAACAAATGTTGAGAAAATAGAAAAATTATTTTGCTGTAAATTTGTCATATGCCCATTGTATTTATTACTATTTTAGGAGCACATATAGTTATTTTATAGATAACCGACAGTAATCAGTTAACGTGTAGTTACACTACAGTATGTAAATAAATTGGAAAGTCAATAGTTATTACTCCTAATATAATGCAGATATTGAAGTTCCGTTTTTTTAAACATAATATGTGATTATAGCCCATCTTTTACCACAGTCAAAATTCAAAACTGCCAAAAATTTTTTTGAAAAATTTCGAAAATAGTCATTTTGTAAAATTTATAAGTTACTCGGAAAAAAAATTAAAATCGGTTGAACTTTGAATGAATGAAAGCATTTTATATTATCAAAAAACACAGCAAATTGTAAAATTGTATGGTTTTTAAACTTTTAAATAGATAACTAATAATATGATATTAGGTAATGAAGTATACACAACTCAAAAATATTTTTTGTAATACTTTTGTTTTTTGTGGATTGTTTTTGAGCTCTCATTCATTCAAAATTCAACCGATTTCAGTTTTTTTTTCTCTGAGTAACTTAAAAGTAATTCTACAAAGTGGCTATTTTCGAAATTTTTGGTAGTTTTAAATTTTGGATTTTTTTTTACCAAGGTAAAAGATGGGCTATAAGTTTCATATTATGTTAAAAAAAAAACGGAAACTCAATATCTGCATTACATTAGGAGTAATAACTACTGACTTTCCAATTAATATACATACGGTATACAAAATTATAACGAAACCTTGTTTAAGAAAATATTCTTACAGGTCGACAGTGGACGTACCAAACGTGTACAGAGTTTGGATTTTATCAAACATCCAGCCAAAATGATCATACGTTTGGCAATCAGTTTCCCGTAAATTTTTTCATTGATATGTGCACTGATATTTTTGGAGACTTGTAAGTTTATTTATTGAAATGTTTTAAATAATTTATAATAATATAGTACATGAACAATTTGACAACACGATTATGTAACCCACTTCATATAATTATTATATTTCATAACAATTATATGAAATTGAAAAATATAACATATTTAAATCCAAATAAAATGAATACAATTTAAAAAATTGATACCATATAGGTAAAAAATAATTTTACTTTCTCAATAGTTACATGATAAAATATTAGATATTTAAATGTATAATAATTTATTTAAAAAATAACCCGAATCATAAAAATTTTTATTAACCATTTAATAAAATATGAAAAAAATGTCAAAAATATCCAAATTGTATAATTATTAATTTTTTAACTATAAAAATAATAATTAATAAACTTATATGAACCATATATATATACATTATATTGCTACCAATGACTAAAGTATTTCATTATTTCTAATTTAATTATGCAGCTATTCAAATTAATAATTATTGATACTACAATTTTAAATTATCAAACACTTTTTAAAGCTGATAAAATGTTTATGTAGGTAATATTATAGGTTTTATAAAACGTATACGTATGTATACATACAGATGCGTTATTATATTGTTATAATTGGTATCGGGTAATATGGACGCAGTCACTATATATCCCTGTAATCATATTCATTCAATGTGATGGAAATATGTATTTATTTATTTATTTTTTTTTTTTATAATAGAAACAGAATAGAAAATTTTCTATTATTAAAAACATGATTTTGGCAAGTTGAATACCAACGATTACATTGATATCTAGTGTTTGCTTACTTGCGTCTACCTAGATGCTACTGATTTCAATAATAAGATAGCGTATATATTTTTTTAAAAATTCAATGATACTTTTAAATATAATATATATATATAAGTAATGCATTGAAAAAAAAATGAATACATTAGTACAATTAGTTTTCTTTTAGAGCACTAAATGAACTAATGATAAAAAATAAGTAATAACAGTCATTATTATTATTAAAATTATCTAAATTTTCAATTATATTTATATTAAAATAATATTATTAATTAATAATATTTGATATTTTAGTCTCAAATTTTGGATTTAACCGTAAATAGACTACAAGAAATAATCAAATTTGCAGTGCCCACTTACTTTAACCATATGTGTATTTAAATATGTTCGTAGATTTTATAAGGAAAATAAAATAATTAAATATAAATTATTTTTAAATTCAGTCCTTTTATTTCTATTTTTATTCAATCTTCAATTAACAACCTTAGTATATTTTATATAATCAATTTGTAATAAATCAATACTCGGAACTAATCAAAGTAATTTATTTAAAATTAATTAAATTAATTTATGTAGGCTTAAAAGAATAATATGAGTAATATGATTTATATAATATAAATTAAAGGCCTACACTTAATAATTTACACATTACTGTTATGAATATTATTGAAATTCCTCATATTCTCGACATAATTATATATGATTACATTTTTTTATCTGTGATGTTTAAAATAACATAATTTCTTTGTTGGTTGAATCAATAGTTATATAATATATTTTTTTAAAAAAATATTAGTTTTGGAATTGAAGTTTATGTAGGTTTTTAGTTTTAAATTTGGGATTTAATTAGTCATTATCGGTTATCGCATAGAATACGTTAACCTTTAATAAATCGAGAGTAACCTTTTCCATTATAATATTATGTATACACATTAATCTGTTTTACACTTATTTATTACCTCCTAATAATTTATTGTAGTCTCTCTTTAATATAATACAGACAATATATGTTTTAATAAAGATATTAACACGGTTTTCTTTGAAAATGAATGTAAAACAATTTTAAATCTCCTGTTACACGCAGATGGAAATCACTTAAATTAACTAAATTATGTGATTAATCGACAAATTAAATGATAAGATACCTTCGTATTGAATATATATAATTTTTCATAGCGATTTATACATTAATCTAGGTTTGAAACATATGATACAACTAGATTTAGAATTTTGTAACTTTATAAACCTCTAAAATAAAATACTTACCTACATTATTTAAAAAAAATTTAAAAAGTAACAACATTTTTTTGTCTTATTATTGAATAACCGGATGAGCCACGCTAAACAATTAAAACATATAAAAAAAAATAATTGTCGAAGTTTGAAATATGTACACCTAGAAGAAATTTTACAAAAATATATTAATAATACCAAAAAAAAAAACAACTCAAAATTAAAACCCTAAAAAAACTCCTTTAAAAGAAAATAGATAAAAAAGCAAAATAAATTGTCAATTATTTTATTCTAAATGTATCAATCAAATTTACAGCTAAAGCTCATATGCAAAAAAAAAAAATAGCTAAAAATGTCAATTCTTTCAAAATTTGAACTATAAATATGATTTATATGAATAATATATACAGTAATAGAATCAGCTTATAGACATTAATTTATTTCATCTATAAACTAGAATTTTTGAAACAAACAGATATATATTATCACTGACAGATTAATAATGTTTATAAGTATAATATAGGTACTACTTTATAATGTTTATATATTTATTTATATTTTTATCTTTCAAATTCTCATTTTTCTGCATTTTTTTACTTTTATTGCTATAACTACTCCCTTGTTCTACAAATATATTAGAGTATTTAGTTTAGGCGACGCGCGACGTAGCGAGAATGAACGCTCAAAACTTCGTAATCCCATCGAAAAGGAAACCATTATAATTGTATATAATTGTAGCTTGTTCTGTAATATTATTTTATAGTTTCTAGGTATTCGAGTATTCCGATATCATTACCTAGACATTTCGATATCATCATTCTCAGATTATTTTGCAGATTATTTTTCATTAACAATTTGCAGTCGTTTCCGATTTTTCGTACTGTGTGCATACTAGTTCGTTTCGTGAATTCAGTATCTAAATTTTTTTTTTTTTATTAATAGAAGCTAAAATAATAAAATAATATAATAAATAATAATAATAAAATAATAATTTTTGTATACAAACGTTTTTTTGCATATTTAAGCGCTTATATGAATACTTTTTAAAGCATATTTAAGCAATTATAACAACATTTTTTAGAACTATAAGTTATGAGCCCTGATAATAACTTCACCTTTTTTCTAACTATTTGGTGTAAAATAGAAAAAATAAAATAATATAATAAATTAAATAATTAATTAATAAATATAATTTTTAATAATTATGTATTAATAGGAGAATTACTTATAAAATTCCTAGTTAACGATTTTGTATTATTTATAAGTAATTATAAAACATATTTTGTAATTATATCAAATAATTTATATACATTGATTTTATAACAATGATAGGCAATTAGTAATTTTAAAAATTACTTTAATTACTGTAAATTAATTTACATTTCAATATTATTATTTAGGTATGGATCAGAGCTGCTGTCTAATGCAGTTAATAGAACTAATATGATGTATGGAGAATTAAACATTAGAGAAGGCCGTGTGATTTATGTTCATGGATCCGTTGATCCATGGCATGCTTTAGGTATTACTCATACAAAAGTTAAAGACAACGTTGCAATTTTTATTCAAGGTAAATTTTTATATTGTATAAACAGTAGAGTATTTAAGAAGTTTTACAGAAGTACAAGTACTTCATAAGCTGTACATTTTAAATTGCTTCACATTTATGAAATCTTTTTGTTTAATTTATTAACATTATTACTAATGGTTATACAAAAATAGTAAAACTATACAGTGAGTTCACGCTAAGAGGTACCACTAAATATTTTCGATCCAATGACTTTGTATTGAAATGGGATTTTCACTGAATTATACAAATTAAGTAAATATTGTATTAATTTTAAATGGTTATTTTGAATGTTTGTTATAGAAAAAAAAAGGT
This sequence comes from Sipha flava, assembly GCF_003268045.1. NCBI lineage: Eukaryota > Metazoa > Arthropoda > Insecta > Hemiptera > Aphididae > Sipha > Sipha flava. Next base: position 916,573 of record NW_020273620.1, on the reverse strand, counting down.
ACCTACAAAAAGGTTGTATTCATTCGTAACAATAAATAAATATATACTTGGGGAAATAAAATTCTAATTATGCTATAGTATAGTGTGTAATACATCTCATATCTTAAAAGTAAAATAAAAACATACACTTATATATATTTATTTTAAATTTTTTTTAGGTACTGCTCATTGTGCAAATATGTATCCACCTGCAAGTACAGATCTCCCACAGCTAAAGAAAGCTCGTACACTAATTAGAGCATTTTTAAATGAATGGTTGATAGAAAATGATAATGATGATTCAAGTCAAACCGATAACATACTTATAAACTAATAAATATATTTACAATTCTATATTTTATTCGTTACTCACATTAGTTTATCGATCATTATTCGTGTATAGAACATATGCATTTAATAATACGTCTGAATATTTTTTAAGTAAACGTAATAGATAATTGTAATAAAATAAAACTAATTAGTTTTTTTCGTTTTATTATTAAGTATCAAATAAAACCATAGCTATAGAGTAGAAATAAAATGATATTGAGTTTATTAATTTATGAGCACACCCTTTTCTCGTAGAATCTACTAGGGTAAAAAATCTGTGGGGAGGGCTACAGCCCTCCTATCAAAACTTGCTATAACCTGTAGATGTGACTTTTTTTGTATGTGACACTATTGTGAGTTAAGTATGCTATGTGCAGTATGCCATGTATGACATGGAATATTTATGGGGGGCTAAGCCCCCTCCCTAGCCCCCCTAGTTACGCCTATGCCCGTTCTGCTATACAGTGAAACTTTTTTTATTGAACACCTATCAATAGTGGATACTTTTAAATTTCCTGTCAAAAATGTATGTACATAATCGGGGTTTAATATCTTAATAGTCGACACTCCTAATACTGGACGTGTACACTAAAAACTGGTATCAAAATTAAAAATGATTTCTCATAAATAGACACAACACATGTACATGTCTTGATACATTAAATTTAAAAAATATTAAGCTAATTTCCCTACCACCAAATACAACTTGCCAATCACCTGATTAAGGAATAATTCAAAATTTTAAAGTTCATTATCGTCAATGATTTCTTCATCATATTTTATCTAGATTTTATAAAAATGTAGAAAACTTATCTCTAAACATTTTAAATGCAATTATTTGGATAAAATCTGCATTAAAAAATTTTAAACCAGAGACAGCCAAAAACTTTTTTAAAAAATCGGGATTTTTTTTCATTTGATACTGTAGAATACGTAATTGAACATGAAAATTATGCATATTTTAACATATTCTCATAACTTGTACTGAGTACTGTTAAAACTGAGGACTAAATTTCTATAGATGACAATTTTCTTACAGAAGACAATACATTAATAATATCAGATAAATTAAATTTTAATGTGGACAATTTAAGTGCAGAAGAAACCGAACAACCTGAAGAAGAAGAAGAAGAAGAAGAATATGAGTTGTTATACAACCCAACTTTTAAAGAAGTTTGGAAAACAATAAACAATGTAAAAATATATTTTAAAAATAAAGAAAATGAGATCAGATTGTCAATGGTAACGAATTTGCAAATCCAATTTAAAGAGAGAAAATGTTTATACAATAAAAGATAACAGATATTTTTAGATGTATATAAACATTTAACATTCTTACACTCACTTCTTAATAAATAATAAATAACAAATAGTAAATTTTAATATATTTTTATAAATCATAATTAATACATTTATGTGACGAATAACACCATTTTGAATGTGTATAATATGTATATGTATAACCAATTCTCTATAATACCTCCCTATGGTGGACATTTTGTAATTTTTTGCAAATGTCCACTATGTAGATTAGTGGTTCTCAACCAGTGTGCCGCAAGATCGACTAGGTGTGCCATAAAAAATGTCTGATATTTGAAAACACCTATTGATGAAACTATGACAGTTAAATGTTAATTAATTGTGTAGATAAGACGATACATACCGAGGTGGCCAAAAGTCGTGCAACGCCTACCGCGTTACGGCGCAAATACTCCCTTCCACGTCGTCTCCGTTACGTCATATTACAACTTTGGTCACGTTATCGCGTTTACAACCAAACCTAACAAAATAACCCACTTTTTAAACGCAATTTCATGTTTATTTTTGTTCGTAACACTGCCGAAATGCCTGCTCCAAAATTTTCAATTGTTGAACGCACTTTGTTAATAAACATGGTTCAGATTTTATTGTATTTGCTACTTATTATAAGATATAGATAAAGAATGCAGAGTGAGTTATTAATTTGTGTTATTAACCAGGGACTCCAATTTAGAAATTTTATTTTGTTATTTTTTGCATATTTAAAGTATTTTAGATTTTTAATGGTATTTTTGAAGTTTTAGTGATATTTTTTGCTAATATACATGATTTTATGCTTTATTTTGTATTTTTCAAAAATCTCGTTTATATTGAATGAAAAATAGTATTTATTTATGTAAATCTAAAAAATTCCTACATTTTCTTTTCATATTGATAATTGATAAATAATATGGTATTTACTATTTAATATATTACTAGAATCTATTTTTAAGTAGCCTAGCGATATCAAATATATTTATACATTTATACTCTCTTATCTGTTTTATTTATTTTAATTTTATTATTGTTCTACATTATATTGTCGTCTATTGTACGTATTTCATGCTTTCAGTGTCAGTTCTCTGTATTGTTTGATTTCGTTTCATATTCGTTTTTTTGAAATTGTTAACAGAAGATGGTAATTTTAGTTTTTTTTATTAATGTATTACTTCATAAAATAATATAATGCATTTAATAACATTTTGACTTACATTTTTTTTTCTATTTTTGTTGTTTTTAGGGCATATTTATAGAACATATTTTAAGGTTTTTTTGGTCATATTATAGAACATATTTTAGTATTTTCGGTGCTATTAAATCCGAACCCTGTTAATAAAATTGTGGTACAGAAACGAAGGTTCTTTTAAAGATATATTTGAATAGTTCGCCATTGAATCGCCCGGTTCTTCTGCTCCAATTCGTACTACCATTTGGAAATTAGTAAAACGTTTCGAAGAATTTGGAACGGTTGCCGATAAACCACGTTCTGGTCGACCGAAAACATTAATGACATAAAAAAATTTGTAATTAATTTCTCAAATGTTCGTCGAAAACTCGAATCAATCAGCCAAACGCGTTTCACTCCAGCTAGAAATTCCTCGCACGTCCTTGAGATGCATGATGAAAATTTTTATATCAATTTTTTTTATTTGAAGAAATAAACGATTTTTTTTACTATTACATATTGTGTTGCGCGACTTTTAGCCATCCCTCTATATAAGTAAACTGTACAGTTTTAACCCAACTTGATATCTTAGCGCGTAGCCAAAGATTTTATTGTCAAATGCATGAGTGTGCCGCGAAAACTTGTGATGTATAATGGTGTGCCGTGAACAAAAAAAATTGAGAACCACTGATTTAGAGGTTTTCTCAATATTTGTCAATTTCCTATAATGCATAATTCTTCATTTCCCATGGCTGTCCACTACATAGAGGTTTCACTGTACAAATATTCATTAAATATTTCACTTTGTTATGTAAAGCAGTGGCATAATTCGGAATAATTATCAGGGGTTGTAAAAGTTTCTCAGGATGCACAAACATTATAAAACAATGTTTTAATATAATCATATTATTATATTCTATTAATATGAAGTACATTATAAATCTATATAATTAAACTACAAATTAAAACTTTTTATAATTAAAGGCACAAACATTACTTTTATTTAAATTTTAAATCACATATCTTTTATAATTATAATATAATGACAACCGATAGGAATTATATCTAATATTATATAATTTATTTTTAGATTAAAACTTCCATGTCGTCGTATTGTTATCGATATTATTATCGTCTCAATTTCCTCATTCTTCAACTTTTTTTATTTCATAATTATTTAATTAAATAATTACTTATTTAAATTTTTTATTATATAATGATAAACCATAAATATGAAATTTTTAGGGGTTGCAAAATAATACTTTTGCAACCCATACATTATATTTGGGATCGCAAGTGCGACCCCTCGCGACCCCTAATTATGCCACTAATGTAAAGGTACCTACCATCTACTAACAGGGTCGGCTTTAGGTCTTTCAGCGCTCAGTGAAAGAATTATTTTAGCAATTCTTCATCTTAAACGACAAACATATAACTTAAACAGTCAGAATTTTGGGAGCTGGAGTGGCTTCATTAAACATATTATAACTTAATATTTAGCATGCATTATCATCAGTGGCGTACCGATAAAGTGGCAGGCGGGCAATGGGCCACGGGCCACGACTCTAGAGGGCCCATCAAGAATAATTATAGCAAATTCAAAAACAAATCACCATTATAGTTATATACAGGGCTCGGGAATTAAAGCGTTTGCTTATTTTTATGGATTGACTTAAAATGTAGCAGAGTGCTATAGAAGTGTATGTCAAGTTATAACACGTACAATTATGAAATTTGAAAGTGCCTTTTTTTGCTTTTTTCAGAATTTTTTAAAAAAAAATGCTTATTTCTTGTTTTTCTGATTATTCTTGATTATTTGACCAGTTTTTTATTTTTACGTTTTCATAGTTTTCTCCTGCAAAGTCGTTTTTGATAGAATTAAAAATAAAAATAATTCTTCTTATCTACGTTGTCGCGTAGTTTGCCGCCGTCCGAAGCATTGTTGTAGGGTTAACAAAGATATTCCAACGCTGAAAATAGAACTGAGTGTCAAACGTCAGAATGATCAAAAACAGAAAGAACAGTTTAAATTTTATTTTTCACAAAAATCACTTAGAAAATCCAAGAAATCCTTAAAGTCTTGAAAGTGAAGATTTATTTTTATTTTATTTGATTTTTTAGTTAGAATTTTATAGTTTTTTTTTTTTTTTGAATAAATATTTTTGCTTGATTTTAAAATTTTTAAATGCTTATTTTATTGCTCATAATTATGTTTTTAAGCGCTTATTTTAATGAGTTTAAGTGCTATAAGTCCCGAGCACTGGTTTTATATATAGTTGGTCGTTATGATGCAGTTTTTGCATTTAAAATTAGATTTGCTGAAACTCAAAAAGCTTTAACAAAATGTATGCTTTGCCGCTCGAAGTTAGATGAACGAAATGAAGCTGAAGGGATTAAAAAACAAATTGAAAATTATAATTTTATTTGCACTTTAGTTTTCAATGTAAAGTATTTAAAATTATAAAAATAATATTACACTAAACATATTTTTAAACGTTTGTAACTTTAAAGGGCAGAATTTTGTAGGTGGTTATTTTTTGTAGGCAATTCATTATAACTCCTTTTTCCAAATTTGTAAAACTAGTGGCCTGTTAGATTATTTAGCCACGGGCATTAAAAGTTCTGGTTACACCACTGATAATCATAAATGCTCAAAATAATTGTTCAAACGTGCATATTTGCCACATATTTGTAAATCATTCAGAGAACAAACATAATAATACTTGTAATAATGTAAGAATAGTTTATAGAACTGTAATTGTACCTAAAAGCGTGACCAATCCTTTCATGTCGATGAATAATAAATAATGATAATTATAATAATAATCAAATCTATATTGAATCACTTAATGAATTTTTTTTCTATCCATAGTAGATAATTTGCGTCGCCAACGATTGATTAAATTTAATTCTGATGTTAAGGCCTCTCACGCGCCCTTCCGATTTTGGCGTCCTGTACCGTCGAACGCGTCGATCGTATCTAAAGCCTTGTCTACTAATAACACTGTTCGTGCATAAAAAATAATTAAATAACAATTAATATAACATAATTAATTTAGTATTTTCTATTAGGTATTAGATTATCATAAAAATACAATATACTTAAAAACCACATCAAATAACTTATAGAAATAGGTATATCGATATTAAGTAAACTAGTTATACAACTATGAACAAATAATTAATATAGAATAGTTGTATTGCAGTAATTTGCTTAATTGTTGGCCATTTATGTAGGTAGGTATATAATAATTTAACTCGAAATACTTCCAGGTATTTAATTTGAATTAATTTTTTTTAATTGTATTGTACACAATTTTTTTAACTTTGCATTACATTATTGTATAAAATTATTCGTTGACTGAATATTTTTTTTAAAATTCTTTTGATTTTTTTTTCAATGCTTGTGTAACATGCATATTTTTGATTTGACGGTACAAAGAAGCTGCAGTTTTAGACGCAAATAATTAAAGATATTGGTACCTACATGAGCTGTTTGAACTATATCTATGTTACATATATTATTTTATTTTTATTTTTACGCAATTATTGCTTCAAGCGTATTAATAAAGAACTAATATTTCATCCGGGTTGTCGACTTGAAATGTGAATAAATGCCCTTATACAAAACGCCTTGGAAACAACCGTATTCGAATTCTACCGTTTAACTACACCTATTCCAACTGTAGGTAAGTTAAATAACTTAATAAAATTATATGTTATACTAATGTTTGTATTAATTTTTTATTATCATACAAAAAAAAATATCTGCCCAAACTTTCATGACTGTCCCATAATTTGAGCGGACCACCGAGATTTTCTCGGTAGCTCGTCAGTCCAATCCCCGGACATGGAAGTACCTACCTTGTATAAAAAATATTTGACAACAAAACTTTTTTTTAGAGTTCGGCGCCACTGGCTATCAATACTTGTGAATGCAAAGTCTTAAAACGAATATTATGTTATTATTATTATTATTATTATTATTATTATTATTAACATAATATTAATATAAAAATGTTATTATTATTATTGTTCGCAGACGCAAGATATCGTTTGCTTTGTATCCGTGACACATCGATAACATGTTATCACCGTTTTTAATCATTATGATTACGAAGAAAAATAAAAACACCGAGTATTGATCGAGCCGGCTTTAAACATATTTGTTTTTCCCTTCTACACGTTTTCATATTCATCAGTAAATGATTCATCTTATTCCGACACACATGCCAGTCAGTACATACACACGACAATATACTATTTTCTAATTAACATTTCGTTTTTGAATCATACCTCGGAGATTTTTATTCTTGAATATTAATAACATTTATATTTAAAATGTAAGTTTGTACTGACTTAGAAATTAATAGACATAATTTAATTATGTAAATTATGACATTTTAAATGTTATTTGATTCTGTTTGCTTGGTTATAATTTGTTAAAATAAAAATAAATTACTAAATAATAAAATTTCAACTAAAAATGAACTGATTATTTCTAACCTAACCTATTTTTATGTGCACCACGAATGTACAAGTGTGCACTACGGTCTACAAAACAAATTAAATAATAAGCCAACTACTAGGAAATATGAGTATTATTGAATATTTTAAATTATGTATGTAATATATTCCTTTTTCTAAGACAGTAGCGAAACTAAATTTTCATTTAAAGCAGTAAAATCAAGTGCGCAGTTCGAAATTGTACAAATAATTGGGCCTGGATTATTTTAAATTAAAACAAATAAATAATCGATTAAGATGAACAAATAATATAAAATCATATTTTTGTTATTTTTAATTTTATTTTAAGTAAGCCTTGATAATCAAATTAGCTATATATATTTGACTTTTATAACTTTTTATAATTCTTCTTGGCTTTATGACCCTCCAAGAGTCTTTGCTACTACCGTTATAGCCTTGCAGCTATTGAAACTTATTACTATTTATTACTAATATATTTTCAACCTATTATTGTAATTGATTGTGGCCTATAGGGACAATTCAATTAAGACTTTGGAACAAAATTTATTTGTAAATATTTTAACATCTTTAAAAACTACAAGTGATATAAAATGGGTATTGAAGTCTTTGAATACAGAACAATTATCCTTTACATCTGGATATAAATATTTATCGAATTATCAGAAAAGAAAATTACTTGAAAAAAACATAAAATTAACAATTCAAGAGGTAATTATCATAAAATTTATTATTTAAGAATTTCATATTTCTTATTTTGTTTTTGTTAGATAATAATAAGATCGTTAAACATTTATTTTTAAATTTCTAAATTAGTATTATTTATACATTTTAATTACTGAAATATTTTACTCAATTCTTTATAAGAATTTCTGCACCTGATGTAGAAAAACATATTTACTAATATATATTCATAAATTGTTTAAAAAAAGTTTTGATTAATTGTGTATATTAACTAGATTTTATTAGGTCGTTGGATTTCTGTAGTTATATATCTCACTATCATCTATTCATACATTTCATTACATTGATTTTGACTAATCTTTATGTAGTATTAAAAAAAAAATTAATTTACTACCATATAATTTAACTATGATTATTCATTTTCAGGTAATACCATCAAACAGTATTAATTTAGATTTTGCTACAAACAAAGCATTGGAAATACTTAATGATCTTCAAAGTATCAAAAAAAATATAACCATTAGAATGATGGGATACATTTTAATTAAAATTCTGAAATCAAAACTTCAAGGCTTATATGTAAATGAACGAACATTGATGATGGTAATATGATAGATTTACTACAAATACATTATAACCATAACCATATATACTCTACTAAATATGAATTTCATGTATTTAAATTAGGTGTCATTAAATATTTCTTTACTATCAAAATATTATTTAACTTTTTATTAACAAAATATGTAAATTACTAAGTATATACATTTTTGTATTGAAAATATTTATTTCCCTAATTTGTTATACCGTATAAATGTATTTTATTCAGTAAACATTTTTTTAGTTTATTTTCTTCTTTATTTATGAATGAGACTAATACCAAGTTTTAATCAAAGTCATCTTTTATTTCTACTTATATAATTACTGTTTTTGAAACAATAGATAAAATCTAATTTTAACAATACTCCAGTGATATTTGTTCCAAGTCACAGGAGTTACCAAGATTTTATTTTAATGGCATTCATTTGCTTCAATTACAACATTGAAATTCCATATGTTGCAGCTGCAATGGGTACTTTTATAATTATTAATATATGCATGATGCAGTAGAAAAAATAGTAACAGTTGGTTGTTATAATATTGTGTTATTTTTTATTAAATTTTATTAATTATATATTTTTATTTTTAATTATGTTATTTTATTAGTTGATACAATATTAGATATTCAAAGATTTTGTATTATATTTTGCTAAACCTGCTAACCTGTGTCTTATTTTTTGAAATGATACATATTTTTTAATATATTTTAAATAACAAAAAAATTAGAATATTAATGTTTTATTTTAGAGACTTTTGAAACTTGATTTATAATTTTTAAATACATTTAAAATAAAAAAATAATAACAATTTTAATGTTTTATTTTAGAGATGATTCATTATAATCTCCAGTAACTTGTATTACTGTGTTGTTATTACTATTATTACATTTTTTTGTTTGTCTCATTGTGTTATATTATTTTTTGTAGATAATTAAAACTTGTTCCTGTTATTGATTTGATTAATTGATTACTCCTGCATAATTAAAAACAAAGCAACTCTTAAATAGTTAATTGTAATCTAAAAACTAATTCTGAAAAACACATTTTTGTAGATTTTAAAAATATGAAAGTAATGGGAAATTTATTGAAACAATGTGGTGCTTTTTTTTTACATCGAGGAGAAAGTGCTCAAGATGTTATATACCGATCAGTATTATATACTTATGTCAAATATTTAGTAACTACTGAAAGTTCACCGTTACAGTTTTTTATTGAAGGTACACGCAGTCGATCTAATAAATCAATTCATCCAAAGTTAGGTAATTTCTTACTATATTATTTAAATTTTAAAGAATATTTTTAATGTGTTAGAAAAATAAAATTGGTTAATTTTGATAATGATTAAAGTGATTTTTATTATAATAATTTTCAGGAATACTTAAGTGTATTATAAATATGTTATTAAAAAGTGAAGTTCAAGATATAATTATCATTCCAATTTCTATTAATTATGATCACCTTCTTGAAGATAAATTATTTTGTTATGAACTTCTTGGAATTCCCAAACCAAAAGAAACTACTTTGGTTAGTCTAATTCCTTATATAATTTATTTATATATATATTATTTACTTTTATATTTATAAATATTTAAAATCAGACCAAGGGATTATTTTAATTTATTTTAAAATGTCTAATACCTATTTAAAATAAGATTTTTTAATCCAAATTTAACAAGTGGCTGTTAGCATGTATATATTTGAAAATTTAAATGATTGTTTTTAAATTCTTTTAGTGAATAATTAATCTTTTAATTAAAAACAAATTACTATTTATTATTTAGGGATTGATAAATAGCATTAAAAGCATGGACGATCATTATGGCAATATTTATATTAACTTTGCTACTCCTATTTCACTTCAAAAATACATAAATGATATAAATATTAATGAAGACAATAATGAAACTCGTATAATATCAACAATTGCTCATGAAATTATTTATAGGTAAATTACAAGTGTGATTATTGATATTCAAGTTATAATATAGTTCGGACATAATATAATCAAATACATATTTGTAGGCAACAACATAGTATGGTTTTATCATACTTTAATATTTTAGCTGTTGCGTTGCTTTACAACATATCTAAAAATAACACCAATGATATTCCCTTAGATAAAATAATTGATCAAATAAGTTGGATAAGTTTATTATTTAAAAAATGTGGGGCTCAAATTGAAGCAAAAGGTAACTGTCAATAATATTAATAATTAGTTCCTATCTGTTAAAGTATAATATGCATAGATACTTGTTTTTTGACTATTAATTACAAATATTATTATTGTTGGTACTAATGAGATAATATTTGTAAAATAAAAAAAGTAAAATATAATTGAAAAATTTGGTTAAAAAAAAATAAAACATTATATATTTCAGAGTATGATATTAAAAGTAGAATTATTGATACCATTCAACTTCATCAAAACTTTGTTATGTTAAAGGATAATGTAATAACATTTAAGAAGAACTATTCTATGAATAATAATATTTATCCGATAAATTTACCAGGTACACTATGTATGTTCAATTATTTGAAAATGTAAGATGGTTTTTATTTAGTGTTTTTTATCTTACTCGTTGACTGACTATTCCTCATTATCATGAGGATTGTAATTCTCATTATAATTTTCACTTGAGAAAAATGTATATTCACAAGAAAAAAATAAGTATTTCATATTTGGGATAATATACATCACTTATATTCTTGTGTTAAGAATTTAATTTGTAAGTTTAGAGTCAATGCTATATTAAAATTTACTCATTTCGTTAGTTTTTCATTAAGTTTAAGCTTTTAATTTTAATATTGTTTAGTTATTTTTAATTATTATCTGCACAACTATGGGGAAAAAAAATTATTGATGTAATTATCAGACTGTCTTTTAGTATTTCTGACTTGTATCAAAAACAAAAATAGTATGAATAATCAAAGATATTATATATTTATGAATAATTTATATAATATTATTATATATTTTGTATTTATAATGTATATATTAGTAAATATTTAACATTAAAATTAGTGCATATTACTACATCTTTGTCATAAAGATAAAAAAAAATTAACATTAGTATTATTATAAATTAGAAATAATTGTTTTATAATTGTAGGAAATTTAAATCTAAAAGCTGAAATGTTTGATTATGCTTTTCCATTGATCTTAAATCAGCTTTATGTTAATCCATCATTACATTTTATTATAAATATTGGATTTATACTTATAGTATCAAAATGTCAGATAATTTGGAAAAATGGTAAGTTATATTTATTTTAAAGATCTAGGTACCTATTTTTATTATTTTTTACCCTTTTTAATAAAATTATAATAGTGGTGTATTAATTATGAAGAAATGAAGAAATACTTAGCATTTAATAAGACTCTAGCATAATTTTAACTATTGCTCGAAAACCTCTCTATATGTAAACATAATTCACTAGACATTTTATTAAATTATGTTCAGCTATTCAAAAATATAATATTTTTTAGTCATTAGATTATATTCATTGGTACTGAACAGTATAAACCATAAAATTCCACAATATGTGATGCACTAGCATACTTGTTAGTTATCTTTTAAGGATAAACATTTATTTCACATGTATAAACCTATATATTCACAAAATAAAAATAGTTGAGTTCTATTTGTATTGAGTATTATTAATTTAAATATAATTTAATAATTTTATTAATTTAATTGTATTAAAATTAATTAATAATTTTAAAAATATTTTAATTTTAGAAATCTTGGATTTAGAAAGAAAGTTTATTTTATTAAGAAAACTATTTGAGTTTGAATTTGTATTTTTCGATGGCTGTGAAAAGCAAGTATGTATAGTAATTACATATAGCATATTATATTATGATGTATCTTGAGTATTTAAAATCTTTTACCGCTTAACAATATTTCGTACTAATTATTATAATTTATTATTTAAGAACACGTCATATATTTAGTTGCCTTGGTCAATAATCCTTTAACATTTTCTGTATTTAATATTGTCCTCAGCTTACCGGTTATAAATTTACCTAATAAATAATATTTTGTTTAAGTATATAATATACATTTTCCAATTTCTATTCTGAAAAAATATTTATTTATTAATAATTAATCATCTTGCATTATTGTCTATTATAATTTTTAAATAATATATCCCATGATTTATCGCGAAAAATTTCAATTTGCAAATCAGATGAATAGTTTTGGAAACATCTAAGTATAGTGTAAGCTATCCATCACTAATTGAGACAGTATTTGATACCACAAAGTGTTACAGGCAAATTATATAAGGTATGAAAGGTATATATTTTTTGTATTTTATCACCTAATACCTCTAATACTTTTTTTAATAATATAAATAAGAAAAACCTACAAAATTTTACCTAAAAGTGTCTATTTTAGAAGTTTTTTTATCTTGAAGACAAAGTCTAGATCCATCATCTTAGAAATAGGTATGCTTAAAAAAATAATTCATCAATCTAAAGAAAATTTGAATTGGTTCATAAAACAGTATCAGCAATGCATGTTTAAAAATCGAGACTTATGTTTTATATTTTTTTAGGTTTTAATAAAATCATCTATTTTTTTTAAAAAACTTCTTATTATTTGCAATTGATACTCATTGATGTTTGTATCAGTGTGTAATTTTTAGGTGCTAGAATGTGTATCACAATATTAATTTATTCTATTTTTATTATAGGATTTTAAATACAGTCTTTTAATTTATCTACACATACAAGAAAAAGAAAAAGAATTGCTTCGTTGTTTAATTATTAATCCTTATGTATCATGTTACCGACTCATCTATAATTGTATGATAAATGTAAGTAATTTATACTATTGTGATCAATTGTTATGTTTTCAATATTGATGAATTATGTATTCATATATTTCATTTCCAGACACAACAAAATATAATTTCAGAAGAATATATTCATGAATCAATTTACTTAAAAATTGAAGAATTACACATACATCCTTATGGTTTAACTAAAGACTTAATCAAATCTGCATTAGATGCTCTATGTAAAATAGAAATAATTAAAAAAATTAAAAAGTAAGTCATTTTAAATTTATATACATTTTTTTCTATTCTACTTTCACTTAATTTTAATGTTTTATTTTTAAGTTGTATTGTATATATATTTTTTATATATTATACTGCAATAAATTATGTAAAATAGTAGGTAAAGTACAATATATATTTACTAGGTATTTATTACTTATCAGTTACATTATTTACAACTACAAATGTTTAATCATTTTTTGTAAGTAGGTACTGTTTTTTATAGATTGTATTTTGCTTTTTTAGTTTTACAATGTGGTTTATTTTTTTGTGTTTTAACTTAAGAGTAGAAAATTTGCAATAAAATTTTTGCACTGATCACAGTATTTTTGATTAAAAATTTGACATAATAATTAGGTACTGTAATACTTTTAGCAGATGACATTTCTATCTTTTCATTGGTTTTCTGACATGTTTGGAAAAAATGAAAAAAAAACAGAAAATGAAATTTTGTTGAGCAATCGTTTGTATTTTTTTTCAAATAACAAATTTTATGCAGAACTAATCCTAAGCTACTTCATTGATAATATTAAAAAAGTAGACTATTAAACTCACTATGTTTTTTTTACCCCCAATTAAAGTTAATAATATCATTGATTATAAATAATATACTATTGTAATCAATAATAATACTTCATTATTCAGATTTAGAGTGAGTGAAGCGAGATACATAAATCACATACCTACCATCCTGTTTTATTGCTATTTTCTTAAATATTTTTTTTTTTTTTTTTACAGAAATGAAACAATTATGTTTAACATAAATAGAGTGGCTGTCTCGGAGTTAGTTAACATATTTGGTAAGATTTACAATAATATTCTTTTAAATTTAAATTTCAAGAAGTAACTTCAGATAATTTTCATAAATATAATACATAAATTGAAGGATTTAAATATTAAATATATTAAATTAAATATAATATATATATACTCGTATATATTCTTTTCAATGTCAATACATTTTTTTGATTAAAATTTAAAAAATATGTATATTACCTAATATACGTCAACTTACCACACTCATAATTCATGTAATATTTTGTCTCTATTTAAAAGTAGATAGAGATGAAAAATGAATTAATCTCCCAAGATCCATTTCAATTATTTACTTTAAATTAATTTTATTACAGGATGATTTTGTATAATACTTACTGTATGAAAATATGTCTAAATAACTCAAATATTTTATTTAATATGTTTATAGATAATCTTATACTAAATGGGAAAAATCTATTAAAATCTAGTATTTAAATGAAGATGCATTTTTAATTAAAAAGTGAATTATGATTTATTAATATTGTTTATTATTACTATTAAATTATTTTGAATGCTCTCAAATGTATATGTTTTTCTGTACAACTAATAAATTTCATTGTTGAGCAAAATAAAATCCTAATTGAT
This sequence comes from Sipha flava, assembly GCF_003268045.1. Classification (NCBI taxonomy): domain Eukaryota; kingdom Metazoa; phylum Arthropoda; class Insecta; order Hemiptera; family Aphididae; genus Sipha; species Sipha flava. The sequence continues at coordinate 901,567 of NW_020273620.1, read as the reverse complement.
GGCTTAAGTATTATTATGTAAATAAAGTTTTTATTTTTCCTATTTAATTCCTACCATATAACAAATAAATATCTACCTATAATAATTATTTTAGATTCTAAGTGAATTGAAAAATGTTTTGGTTTTACAGTGATTATTTTTTTATTTAAAAACTTTTTTGGATAGAAATTCTGATCCAAAAATTTCATCTAGCAACAAATGAGAAAACATGAGAAAAACTGATGAAAAAATTAGTTAAAACGGTAAAATCACGCTGTAAACAAAACTTTCACTTTTTAGATTTTAGTTATTTAGTTACGATTCACAAAAATAATGTGGTTAGAACCTTAAAACTTTTATTGTACATCAAAGACATTTCTTTTTTATACTTGATAGCATTTTCAAAACAAGTTAAGCAAAAAATTCATGTAAGTTTGAAAATATCTCATTTTTTGAAAGTTTAAACGTGGTAATATTTTTATTTTTGGATAATAAAACTTGAAAATTTAAAATCACTTTATTCAAGTATTTACCTAATGATAATAAAAATCAATACATTTTTTTATAAGTGTTAATTCAATTTGTATACAATTATTACAAAATTAACCATTTGTACATACATTTTCAACTTCAAATCTTTTTTAAAAATAATTGGTCCGTCAGATCAGAATTATACTTCGGATACAGTGTAATATTAATAACAATAAATTCAGGTCACAGAAAGTATAAGAAAAATTAATAAAACTATATTAATTTTGCATTAGGAAATAGTTTAACATAAAATTTAAGAATATGAAAAAAACTATTGTTAAATATTCAACAATGTTATTGAGCTTGTAAGCAATAATTGTTAGATTAAACGAATTTATAAATGACAGAAGACACGTAAATAAAAGGTCTTTTGTGGTGATTATGTGACGACTACTAAGGAAAACAAATGCGTAATTTTAAATCTTACAAGTTGTGTGTTTGTATCTATACGTATAATTTGATCAGAGTATACGATAACAGAATATGTTTTGAATATTTGTTTAAAAAAATATCTTTTGTCAAACAAGAAAATTTTAAACAGATTGAAAAAAAAACCAAAATGAATCTACAGACTAAAAATAGTAAAATATATAAATGGTAGGGTTGTCATACGTCCCGAAAAAATTTTCGGGACGTTCATATGTACCGGCTTAGACGTTTAGAGAAAATGTAGTATTATTTAATTTTTAATTTCGACCATTTTATCTTAAAGTATATTTTTAATCGTAATCGATTAACAACACATATAATATGTAATATATTTTATTTTACAACATTTTTTTTAAATATTATATTGCCGGCCATTTATGGTCTTCTTCAGTGGCGTAGGTATACATAACTTTTGTTCATAAACTTGGATCATTTGTAAACAAATCGTTATTTTTTTTTTTTTTTTTTACGTTACTAACGCCCTTACACTAAGAATATTATTTTATGACATTTAAAAAAAGGCCTAGGGAGGATCAGATCTCTATATTCAGGACCATCCTGATGATTTGCGGGGTTCGGGGCAGAGTAAAATGGCGGGACCTTAAATATCGAAAATGTCACTATTGGAACTCAAATGTGCGCAAATAGTCTTAACAAATATAGTACATTGCACTTACAACAATATGAATAAGTTAATTAATTAATTAATTATATAATAATAATTTTACATGGAAAAAAATGATATGTACATTTTTTTTTGTTTATCAATTTAACTTTTTTTTATTATATCTATAATCTACGAAAACAAGGCCTGTCCTAACTGTGGTGAGAGCGCGGGACCCGGAGCGAGGGCCCCATTCGCCCTGCCCTAGGGACGGACCTGTCCATACCCCCTTGTATACACCACTAGTCATCTCAATATATTAAAAGTTATATAAAAATTATATTATCAGTGGCGACTTGTGAGTGCTGGTGGAGGGGGTAAGACCTTAAATTTAATATCACTAGTTATAAGTATAACAAGGTGTCAAATTAAATAGAATAAAATGAAACACAATATACATATTATTATTTTAAAACTTAATATTTTATTCATACAATTGTCATAGTATATTAATATATTATTATAGCATTGCACGATTATATAACTTGAAAATAATTAATTTATAGTGTTATTTTATGAACAAAATCTGTCCGTCTGTTTTTTGTTAATAAAAAATTATTCGATGGCCTTTTTATTGAATTCTATATCTTCTGCAATCATTTCACTTTCAATACTAAAAATAGATAAAGCGTTCAGTCTGTCTTCTCCCATGGTACTTCACAAACAGGTTTTAATTCTTTTTAACGTTAAAAATCCGCGTTCAATTTTCGACGATATCATCGGAATGACGATTAATAGTTTAAGTAATTTAAGTACTTCCTTAAATAAATCATTCATATTATTTGATATTATATAGTCAATTGTAGGAATAATTCCTTTTAAAAAACGAAAATCATCACGGCTATAAATAACCTCAAGTTCAGTTCTTAAACGTTCTTTTGTGAAGAAAAAATAGCAATTTATAGTTTTTTGTAAATAATCAATTGGGAATTTTTTGTTAAATTTTGGGTAATATTAATTTTGAAAAAGCAACGCTGTAGTTAGATGTTCGTTAAAATTAAAACTACTTTTTGCTTGAGTTATTAAATCATCACTTACTTCTAAAGCAATAATTATTTTCATAATACTTGGGTCTTCGCTAGTTTTTTTTTTATTTGAATGTATTTTGTTTGTTTGGTTTAAAACTGTTGAACAAACTGATGAAATATTATCACGAATTTTATTTATTTCATTTATAAATAATTTTACTGAGTTATTTACTTGAACGGGATCTGTTTTTCTTGCTTGAACAGAACTATATAAACAGTCAACATGTGGCATAATTTTATGTAAAATATTCAGCCAAAATATAAAATCAGTATCTTCTAAACGCCTTTTGATACCAGTGGCTTGATTAATTGTTTTACCTAGCTTGTAAAGACGTTTCAATTATTTTATCCATACAAATTATCAAGTCTTCTTTGTGTTCAAAAACAATATTAACGGTTCTTTTATTAAAGTTCCATCGAGTCTGTACTGCTCTTGGGAAACGAACACCGACTACTTCATCTAACACTAATACTTTATGTGGTGAATAAGAAAAAAACACTGGTTTTTCAGATAAATTTGAAAAAAATATATGAACTTGCTTATTTTTTTAAATTGCTTGTATCATTATGAGATTCAATTGGTAAGCATAACAGTGAATAAAAAATGCGAATGGGTACTTTTATTTTATCTTCACATTAACACCAGATTTTTGGTCACTCATAACCGCTGCACCATCGTATGACTGAGTCTAAATTAGTATAAAGGTCTAGAATTCCACGAAAAACGTCCTGAATGTTTTGAAGATATATTTTTTCATCATGACCTCGTAGTGGTAATTCGTGTTTATCACAAAATTTAATACAATTTAGAATTTTATCTAGAACATAGCGATAAGATCTAGAATATACCTAATCTAACGCCACTCGTTATGGCGTTGGATACTTATTTTAAAACCAATTATCAATTTGATGTCTTATATCAACTTTGCCTAACAAATTCAAGTTTGTCGCATTTTGAATATGTTTGAATGAATTTTCATGCTTAACAATTTTTACATTTATATTTTGCAAATCAGTGACTCATATTTTAGTCCAAGCTGTTTCACCACCAAAAGTAAACAAGAAAAACAGAAAAGAGCTTGTTTCATTTCACATCCATATAACCATTCATTTTTGATATATAATGCTGGATTATAATTCCGAAAATATTCAGTTTTTCCTTTTTTTATATTTGGTCTTTAAATCTTTTAACTGTAGTAAAGGTCTGCCATCATTTTTCAAGGTTAATTTTTTTTCAAACGATAGTGAAGAAAATTAAATATTTATTAAATTATGAACAGAATTTGACATGTTTAACTATTTAAAATTAAAAACAATATATTTTATACTTACAAGACGTACCTATGACCAGTGGCGACATTCAATCTTACTCTGGGGGGGGGGGGGGGAAACAAAAATAATCGTTATATTTTTTTTTTCGTTGCACAGATAAATAAGATAAATAACTGCTATAAATAGATATTATTTTAAATAACTTTTTTACCAATGTACAGTTTACTTTTACATTACAGTAAATTAATAGCTATTGGAATATAAAAACAGCATAGTTAACAAAACTTTTCAAACACCTATCAATATAATTATTTAATTATCATAATATTTGTATAGTTGTATATTTTAAGTTCAAAGCGTAATAATGAAACTACGAATATATTATATGTCATCAATAATAAAATAATTTTTTTTTTTTGGCTCTGGGGGGTTAACCCCCCCACCGTATGTACGCCACTGCCTATGACAACAATATACGTCGTATTAGTCGCAGGTTGCAGTAGAAAATAGAAATTAAAGTAATAATCGCGATAAGCAATCGACAACGCTGTTAATTTTAAAAATAGATTACTCCGTATAGTATTAATATTTTAAAGTATGGACGATGCTGCCGGTCGTCCAAACCCAAATATAACATTACAACTTAAACGTACCCGCACGCACATGATTCCAGGCCTCACTTATACATAGGTAAGTACATATTCAAAATATTGCTCGGACAACGTTGCCGGTCGTCCAAACACTGGTCGTGTGTACGTGTGTACGTGTATGTACATAAGCGTGCACACGGGGTAGTCAGGGTAAGTACTTGACTATTCAGTGAAACTTCCCACCCTCACCAAAATATTCAATATGATCACAATAATAAATAAACATATTATTTTCAACCACTTCGAAACATTAGTTAACGTTAAAAAAATGTAAGAATACTGGAGAAATATAGTTATTAAGTTAAATGAAGTTACGAATGCAAATTTTTTGTTAATATTAAATGATAATGTGTTATGTTTGACTACCCTGCCACTTATGTCTGCACACGCTTATGTGTATGTATTAATGTTCGCACACGACTAATGTATTATAATTTAAATATTTTACTATTAAAATTTGTTTCTTTAAAAATGTAAAATTAAGAATATACAAATACAATTAATTTTCTTCATTTAATTAATTTTAGTAGTGCGATCGTCTCATTGTACAAACCACGAGCTGTCACTGTGTAGTACTCAATATTGTTTGGTTTCGCCTTATAAATGTATTGCAACTATAATAAATGGTGTATTTTTATTATTGGTTTTGCTCAAAATCATTTTATTAAAGAAATTTATGATAATTTCTTTAAAATTCAACACACCCATTACTATTATCCAATTCGAGAACCGAAAGGACAAAGGACGAACTTCCTCTAACATTATCTTACTGTTTTTAAACATAATTTGTCAGTTGGTTTTTTTATCAAAGTAATATAAGTAATAATTTATATTATAGTTCAGTGTCTATATTCTAAGTTAAATACAACACTGCGATTGACAAATTAAAAAATAAATAAGAACTATTGAAGTTTTAAGTTACCTATTCAGGTTACAATCGAATATTATGTTGAATCAATTTCTAAAAAAACGCAGAATAGCGCAACGGTGTAAACATTTTTTAAAAACAATACCTATCATCCCCGATATCTTAAACCGATTGTTTTGAAAACGACGATCATCCTCAACGCAGCATCACCTCGTAGGTTTGTCGTGTGCAATCTATAAACTATAAACGATCAATGGGGGTGGATCGCATATATACAGAACACGGGCTGAAGTGTACCATTATGTCCAATGTATATTGTATATAAGTACATTATAAAACAATCAATCAATCGATTTTATAGCTACGAAAGAACAGAAAATCATAGTTTTTGTCTGTTCCCGGTTTCAGCAGTGCGACGACTACATCTTGATGTCTATGCAAAATACGATTTTTTTTTTTTTTAAATTGGATGAACATAATAGTACACAGTGTACTACCGAACACAATGAGACACAATAATAATAATAGTAACACATTTTTCGCGTTGAAACCGCGACGCGAGTCGCAAATGCAGGTACTATTTTGTGACCGATGAACATTTCGCCCACCACTACAACTACGAACTCTACATTCTACCATAATTGTTCCGTGCCACCCCACCACTGCTGGGCGCGCAAAATGCCTGTGGCACACGTGACGCTTACGACTATTGTCGTTTGCTGTTCGTTTCCGATCTCGTCGTTCTCTTGCACCGCCGCCGCGTCTTTTTTATCACCAATAACTACCACAGAGGATCCCATTTTGTTTACTCGAATTTTAACCCTGTTATTTGAACGAAACAAATCTCAAATCAAATTATGTTTTTTCGCGAATTCATTTAGTCAAAAAGATCAACACGTTTAGCGTAACATTTATATTGCACCATGTACATCAAACAGGTAAGATCATTTGATCATTGCAAACGGTTTTTGTTGTTTGGTTGATTTTTCAATATTTCACACGGGCACACACACACACAGTGCTGTATAAACAAGTTTTGTAATCGCTGCAATGATACTCATTGCCTATTGTGGTTTTCTTGTCGAGTTCTGTTCGTTTTTATGAAATTTCCCTCTGCGTATGAAGTCTTTAGTGCACCTCAACACATCGACGTTAATGTATTGAATACAACATTACTTTTCATAATTTTATGTACATTGTTCGTTCTAGTCTTAAAGCAATCTGAAGAGTATATTTATTTCAAATTACTTATTGAATTGTTTCTAAAGGTTATCAAAGCATTATAGTTATTCTGGTTTTTCACTATTATCTAATTGTTTTCTTACTTTTCTTACAGACTTTGCTATTAAATGAATAAATATTGTCTGTCTTATTATATTGTTAAGTAAAAACCATATCGTACTAGATTACAAAGGATGATATTTCTATACTACTTATGATTTAAAAATATATACATAATCATAACTATCTATAATTTTATTAATGCTGGCATTTCAATATTGTTCTTTATTTTTGATGTTTTTTTTAATGATTCGTTAAATTGTATAATGTGAAATACATATTATAATACATTAGTTGTTTTTATTGGTGACAGTGGCAGCTAAAACTTACAAAGTTGTAAGGCTACATAATAAGAAAAATAAGATTTTTTTAAATTATAGCATAGATTAATTTCTTTATATAATTATTTTATCCTTATCATTTAATTATGAAATTATGAAATTTTCTAATTGTTTTGTTCAGTGGTAAATAACTAGCAATTGGTAACTAATCAGAAAACTGGATTGTTAACATATTTTACTTTACTATATTAATTTAATATTTCTTATTTTAATTTAATATTATTCTTATAATATAAAAAAAAAAAAATGAGCTAACTATAACTATTTTATATAGAAAATATGCATGAAAGGATAATTTATTAAAGGAAATAAATATAACATAAATAAAAATAAAATATTTAAATATATTTTTAGAAAAAAATATTTTTGGTTTACAAAATGTATATTCAATTAATGTCAAAATTAAAAATAAAAATTACTAGTCAGAAACGTATACCTTTGAATCTGTTATAATTCAGTCATTTTTATTTTAATAAACTCATATAGGTCATAAACATTAAACTTTATAATTAATTTAATCTTTGGTCTTAGTTTTTGTAACACTAGTACTTTAAATTTACAAATGTATAAAAGATCTATTTTTAACATATTATATCATGTAAATTACTACTATTATACTGGATTGGACAATTCATTTTATTTTGCATTGTACACAAAATGGTCGATGATAATAATATTTATTTCATAAGTACCAATATCTAATAAGTAGTATTTATTACAAGTATTTAATGTAGATAAAGACTACCAAGAATTTAAAAAAACTGTAAAAAATAATAAAAAAATGTAATAACTTATAAATCATTAAAGCTTTTAATTCCATCAATGGGGTGTGACGGTGTAACCTCCGAAATCATGGGCGGCATTGAATGTGTCAATTAAGGCAACATATTAACTCTTTTGGTGTTAGAACTGTTGACCATTTAATTTTTAGTTAGAATTAATTTTTAACAATGTATTAGTCGAATGAGTTTTGCCTAATACATTTAAAACATTTGCTGCCCTGTGCTGAAAACATAGCTTAAAGCACACGAGGAAGAGGAGGATCACCGTACTGACGGTTGAGTGTGTGAGTAAAGAAGTAAAACACTGTGCTGAGGCAGATTGAGCCGACAAGCCATAAGCTATGCGGCAGTAGTTGAACTTTGTAATAGTCAGTACTATGCCATAAGATAATTCACATCAAGAATTTTTATTAAATTAAGTTTATTACTTATATTAAATTGCTTGTTAAATTCTATTTAGTATTATAATTATTTTAAAATATTTTAGTTATTAGAAGTACATAATATAATATAATTATTTTCTGAAACTAACTTTTTACTCTTTTTACTTACTTTATTGTACATTTATGTTGATCAAACATTTTTAATGTTCTAATGATTTTATTTTTGTTTATATTTTATAAAAACTGTTTTATTTCGAAATTAATTAAAATTTAAAAAAATTTATTATTTTATAACGATTAGTATAAATTATACTATGCATTATTGTTTGTAATTTATAGGTTATAATACATGGTTTCAAAAGCTATAGGGAGCAAACTGTTGTTGAACCATTTGATAAAAGACATAATGTTGTTGGTATGTATACAAAATATTTTTTTTAATTTTATATTAAATTTCTATCTCATTATAAAATGTTAAATGTTTTTAGTATTTTAATAATATGTCATAAAAAAAAAATATATATTAAATTATAAGTTACGATTAATTCACTATGAAATTAAATATAACTATATTTCTTTCATTATTTTTAGTTGGTCGTAATGGATCAGGAAAAAGCAACTTCTTTTATGGTAAATATAAAATTATTATTTATAATATATTTTCAAATTCTTCACAGATATTATAACTATAATAATAACATTGTTGTTAAATATATTTTGTTTATTTTAGCTATACAGTTTGTTCTTAGTGATGAGTTCTCTCATCTTCGCCCTGAGCAAAGACAAGCATTACTTCATGAAGGCACCGGACCTAGAGTTGTTACTGCATATGTAGAAATTATTTTCGACAATACAGATAATCGTTTACCAGTAAATTTTAATTTAAATATTATTATTAAATTATATCTAAATGCTTTTGATTATATTCATTTATTTATAGATCGAAAAAGAAGAAGTTGTATTAAGACGTGTAATTGGAGCTAAAAAAGATCAATACTTTCTAAATAAAAAAATGGTACCAAGGTCAGATGTTACTAACTTATTAGAATCTGCTGGATTTTCTCATTCAAATCCCTATTATATAGTTAAACAAGGAAAGGTATAAAAATGATTGTAACTTTTATGCTTAAATCAAATTGAATAATTTTTAATTTTTATACAGATCAACCAAATGGCTACTGCTCCAGATTCTCACAGACTTAAACTCTTAAGAGAAGTAGCTGGTACTCGAGTTTATGATGAACGAAAAGAAGAATCAATTGATATACTTAAAGGTATAATTATTTCTTTAAATTTACTCATAGACCATGCCATGACAAATTAAATTGTTTATTTATTAATAATTTTGATTAATTTATAATATGTTAAATTATACTTAAAGATACTCAAACTAAATTGGAAAAAATTGTTGAGTTTATTAAAACAATTGAAGAACGATTACAAACTCTCGAAGAAGAAAAAGAAGAATTAAAAGAATATCAAGTATGGGATAAAAAGAGAAGAACATTGGAATTTTGTATTCATGATCGTGAGTTAAAAGAAACTAAAAGAAAGCTAGAAGAAGTAATTATATACTTAATTTGTTTATTTAATAAATATTTTGATTTTATTATAATACTAAATGATAAAAAAAATTTAGTTGGATGGTAAAATAAATAATTTTGATGAAGAACAAAAACGACTTGCTTCTAAAGTTAAAGATGCTTCTGATCAAGCCAAAAAAGCGGCTAAGCATTTGCGGGATGCTAAACGAGAAGTACAAGCTGCTAAAGAAGAAAAAGAAACTCTAAGTCTAGAGCAACAAGAATTGATCAAACAAAAAACTAAATTAGATTTCAGTATTAAAGATTTATCTGATGAAGTAGAAGGGGATAATAATTCAAAAGTAAGTTCTTAAAATAAATCAGACCTGGGTAAATATATTAATATTTTGTATTAACCTAAATAATTTATATTTTAGGAAAGAGCAGAAAAAGAATTAAAAAAACTTCAAGATACTATAAAAACCAAAGAAGAGGAGCTTCAAGATTTAAAACCCAAATACGAAGCCCAAAAAAAGAAAGAAGAAGATTGTACAAGAGAGTAAGATAATGATTATTTATTATTTGCTTGTATGTTTAAATTTAATCAATAAATTATGTGATTATTATAGGCTTGCTTTAAAAGAACAGAAAAGAAAAGAACTTTATGCTAAACAAGGTAGAGGAAGTCAATTTACATCCAAAGAAGACCGCGATAAATGGATTCAAAAAGAACTAAAGTAACTTATTAAATTAAATTATAAGTTTTATTGCTTGTATTATTAATAATATTAAATTATTAGTATATTATTTTGATTTCATTGTGTTCTTAGGTCTTTGAATAAACAAATCAAAGATAAGAATGATCATAAAGAAAAATTGACGGATGATTTAAAACGTGATGCAGAACGACAACGCGAATTAGAACAACAAATACAAGTATTTGTTTTATACCTAATCTTGTTCTAATTAATCTAAGTCTTAATTTTCATACTATATGAAATAATTTAATATAAGATATTTAATGTTTTGTTACAACCAGTGCTCGGGAGTTAAAGCATTTGCTTATTTTTATGGATTGACTTAAAATGTAGCAGAGTGCTATAGAAGTGTATGTCAAGTTATAACACGTACAATTATGAAATTTGAAAGTGCCTTTTTTTGCTTTTTTCAGAAATTTTTAAAAAAAAAATGCTTATTTCTTGTTTTTCTGATTATTCTTGATTATTTGACCAGTTTTTTATTTTTACGTTTTCATAGTTTTCTCCTGCAAAGTCGTTTTTGATAGAATTAAAAATAAAATTAATTCTTCTTATCTACGTTGTCGCATAGTTTGCCGCCGCCCGAAGCATTGTTGTAGGGTTAACAAAGATATTCCAACGCTGAAAATAGAACTGAGTGTCAAACGTCAGAATGATCAAAAACAGAAAGAACAGTTTACATTTTATTTTTCAGAAAAATCACTTGGAAAATCTATATAATCCTTAACTCGTCGTACGGCGCACACATTTGGATGTCATTTACGCGCCTGGGGTAATTTTTTACCCTAAGGTTATTATTCACTATAGTATATTATAATTTGAACTTCATTGATCTATTTTTCTTGTTTGCTATTCATATTTATTTTAAGAATCAAATAATTCGATAGGATTTAATTTTAGTCTATTTTTAAAAAAGATAATAGTATTTTCCTGTAGTGAATATGGCCTCGACACCAATATACTACAAGTATATTCGCTTTTGGTAACACCGTATTATGACTAAATATCATTGAACATTTCTAAGTAATATGTGTAAAAATAGGCACTTGTGAAGGTGGGTATCGACTACACGCACGCCATGTTCGTCCGTAGCAAACCCAGTGTTGCCAGATGGTACGATCCTGGTGGGGAAATACGATAATATTGCTCCCTGTTCGATCCCTCACCGATGTGAAGGATAACGATCGTACTCAATACGATAATTTTGAAATTTACTCTTCTATACTATACATTTATACAGTTGATTATTATCGATATTAATGAAAAAAAAACAATATTTTCTAAATTTATAACCAAAATCACATTTTCTTATCTTATAAGTTCTTAGAAATATTAGACGAACCACAGATATATAAGAATTTATTCTATATGTCTGTGACACGAACAAATAAAATTAATTCCCAAGATAGATACCATAGAAATTATAATATATATATTACTATATATTATTATTCATATTATAATATAATACTATCAAATATCAACCTTTAATAGTAAGACCATTACGACGTTACCCGAAGTCAATAGTCATTACTCATTGCTCATTAGTTAATATCCACCCATTCTTCAATCAGCATTCGTGATACTCATATTTCCATTGTCTAGTATTAGTATATCGTAGTGTTGTTAGTCTAGTGTAGTACCTAGCGTGTATAAATTCTGTTTCAATTTAAAATTATTAACTGTTGAATTAATGGCAAAACAGTATTCACTTAATAAAATTTTAACTTATCAGTTATCATTTTCTATTGCCATATATAATATTGATAACCGAACGGAGTGAGTGCAAAAAACGTATTCGATCTTACCAAAACCCAGTGAACTGGTGTAGTGTTTTACATAGAAGTTGAATTTCAGTTTACACTACTATCAGTATTATGATTACGGACTAATGATTATGATACGGTCCGTGATTATAATACTATTATTGTCAAATCGAAAACGCTATAAGCATAGAATAGATTAAGGGCTAGTTCACATGAGAGCTGTCAAACGTGCGTTTAGACAATTTACACAGGATGAATGACAATGCGCGTTAACGCGTTGCAACGCGCCGGAAAGCTGTAAACGCGTGTTATAATACAACTGCATTCATAATTGTAAACGCGCGTTTAACGCTCTTCATGTGAACCTAGCCTACATTTCTGTATAAGTAAGGATGAGTTCCGCGTCTATTTGATTTTTTTTTTACGATAATTTCTTGTCAAATACAATAATTTTGAATAGTCTATATGATTACCACTCTTTCGAAACCTGGCAACACTGAGCAAACCAGACATTTGCCGCGAGAGCCATATTTAAGTATCAACTTTTATTAGAGTGTGGCAGTCTCGCGCGGCAAGCGATCCAGCTGTTCGCCCGAGCGATCTGATTTGAATCAAGACACTTTTCATTATCCATCATGCCGCGAACGAATTTTAACGACAAAACCGTCCCAACTGTTCGCGAGCAATCAGCTGAAACTCCTTTGCCACATGTCTAAATACCGACGCAATTTGGCTTGGCACGCGGCGTGTTCGAACGCGGTAACTTTTGAGTTGGCTCGCGCGGCAACGCGGTATCCATTTGTCGTGGCTGCCGCACGTAGTTGATACCTACCTTTAGAGATATACAGAGATTCTATTGTATACAGAGTGATTAAAAAATATTATGATTTTAAAAAACAAAAACACGGGGTAAATAATTTCCATATATCACTGTATACGACTTAAATACGTTATAGATAAAACAAAATTTACAAAAATAACATGAAACAACAAACAGTATATTTATAGGTGTATTATTTAAGGCTACTGATGAGAACAAACACCTAAATACTTTATTTTATTATCAATACACAATATAAATATGTCTGGGGTAATTATTTATCCCGTGCGCCGTACGACGGGTTAAAGTCTTGAAAGTGAAGATTTATTTTTATTTTGTTTGATTTTTTTACTTAGAATTTTATAGGTTTTTTTTTTGAATAAATATTTTTGCTTAATTTGAAATTTTTTAAATGCTTATTTTAGTGCTTATAATGATGTTTTTAAGCGCTTATTTTAATGATTTTAAGTGCTATATGTCCCGAGCCCTGGTTATAACTATTGAAGATGTATTAATTACTTAATTTATAACACAATAGTTTTTTTCATATGTACATTTTTGTTCTAAAAATATAATTCTACAATTTAGATGAATTCAATTGAATTAGAAAAACAAAGAGTTGCTATTGATGAATATAATAAGCGTTATTATGAATTGAAGAAAGCAAAAGATCAACATCAAAGTCAGAGAAAGTAAGTATTACATTTTCATACCTTTAAAGAGTATGAATTATATGCATGTTAAATTAATTATAATATACATTTTTATTTCTTTAAACCTTCACCACGCGCGTGGATTTATTCTTAAGTATCGCGCGTGTGAGGTATATTTTTATCCCAACATAATTGTTATGTGTTCTATACTTAATAATCGAACAATCATTTTTTAAACAATATAAATATTTTATTTTATTAATTTTACTAATTTCTTATACATAATTCCAAGAAAAAAAAACAAATTTGTATATAGGTACATAGTTATTATTATACATATTTATTATTGTATCTAAAGTGTTATGTGATTTAATATATTTTTAAATACAATTTTAAATAAGGAAATTTCTTTACATTATGTCAAAACACTTCAGCCATATTTCTATTAGGTGGTCTTAACAAATAAGTTTTACACAATTAGTACAATCTAGTAGATAGTAATATTATATAGTAATCTGTATATATAGTATTATATAGTAGTATCTGAACAACCGTCATTGGTAGATTTACCTCCTATTATTTCACTTGAACTGAACTTTTAAATTAAATAACAAACATAAAATTAATGTATTTCATAGGCTGTTGTAGATATACATACTTTGATCAAAGCCATTTACACTCTCCCCAGTGATCTTTTATATAATAAAAAAAAGCTACATTACAGATGATGTTCTTAAACAAAATAAAATTTAGCCTTTACTATGAATTTACACTGAATGACTGTCCCATTTACAACATAATTTTATGCTTCAATTACTCATGTATTATAGCCTCTTTGTAAAATTATTTTTAGTTCTAACTTATACAACCCATGCCATACTATATATAATTTTAAATAGTTGTCCTTGTACACGTTAATAGAGTATATATTCTTTTTTTAGTGACTTGTGGCGCAAAGAAAATACTGTTCAGCATGGTTTGTCATCACTCAAAGAAGAATTAGCAAAATCTGATCAAGCACTCCGTAGCATGGCTGGAAAAGTAAATTGTTTATTATTTATTATTTTTAATCACTTGAAATTATTACGATTATGTTTATTTATGTATGTTTTGTATAAATTATCATTCTTTAATTTTGTAGGCAATTTTAAATGGAAGAGATAGCGTACGTAAAGTTTTAGAAGTATTTAAACAAAGAGGTGGGGCTCATCTTGATCTTACATCTCAATATTATGGTCAAGTAATTGAAAATTTTGAATGTGACCAGAGTATCCAAACAGCTGTAGAAGTTACAGCTGGTGGAAGGTAATTTAAAAATATCCATAATTTTATATTAGTCATTATTCAGTATCAAATATACATACCAGTTATATCTTGGTTAATTTACATTTTAAGTATTTCATTTAGTGATATGGAGAAACCTCCTAATAGGGCTCTAATGAAAAATAAAAAAATGTCTATAATTGAGAAAAAAGATCTTCTATTATTTCCAATTTTTTTTTATACCATGGAATTTAAAGAGTCCACTTCAAAGAGGTTTCACAGTACAATTACTTATTAGATAAATATTTGTTATATTTGAAGAATGTTTAGGGTATGTCTATATATTATATATATTTAAATTGGTTTTTAGAAACTAGAATAAACTTATGCCGAATGATGAAATACAATTTAAAATTATTTAAAATTTCTGTATAATTTTTGTTTTTTAAATTTTAATAAATCATACATATTCTATGGTATAAACAAAAACGAAAATGTGTTCTGTAAAATTGTAATGGAAGTTTACTTACAATATCCTGACAACTATTTACATAAAATAATTTGAGTATACTAGATACATTTCTTAAATTATATTAAATAATTGGTAAGCCCATTAAAATTTATCTTTATATTATCATGATTTTTTGTATTCAATATGATTTAGCTATTTTGATGTATCATTTTATATATTATGTCATATTTATGTTGCAATATTCTTTAATTATACATTTTAGATTAAATGAATTATAAAACATTCTGATGTAGTGTTGACAATTAGGATATTATAGTTTCTTTTACTAAGTAACATGCTTGAATTAGTACCGTTTATAATATACTATGTGTATTTGTAACCAAAAATATTAGTAATTAGTACAAATTTTGTTTTTGTCATGAAGAGATTCAATAAAATTTAAAAACGAGCATTTGTTTTTATGTTTCCCCAATTGAATGATGTATGATTATATTTATATTATATATAATATATATAATATATATTATATTTATATTTTATATTTTTCAGAATGTTTTTCCACATTGTGGAATCTGATAGAATTGGTACTCAGATTTTAAAAGAAATAAATAATCAAAATTTACCTGGTGAAGTAACATTCATGCCTTTAAACAGATTAACTGTGAGGGATATAAGATATCCACAGTCAAGGGTTTGTGAACATTTTAAAATTAAATGAAATTATAAAACTTTTTGTGTGTAAATGACAAAATTGTTTTCTAGGATGCTATCCCAATGGTCAGTAAGCTCAAATATGAACCTCACTTGGATAAAGCAATGCGTTTTATATTTGGCAAGACATTAATTTGTCGTAATCTTGAAATTGCTACTACAATATCTAAACAAAGTATGCTCGATTGTATTACAATAGATGGTGATCAGGTATATATAACTTTTATGACTAATATTACTAATTATTTATATAAAATGATCTTACATTTTTATGTTTGTATTATATAGGTTTCTTCCAGTGGAACATTAACAGGAGGTTATTTTAAAAATATGCGTTCAAAATTGGAAATACAAAAACAGCGTAATGATTTAATAAATCAAATAAAAGAATCAGAAAAAGAACATTCTATTTTAAAAACTCAGTTGAATGAAGTGGAGGTCAATGTTAATGTAGTAGTGTCTGACATGCAAAAGACTGAAACAAAAAATAGTAAATCTAAGTAAGAACTAAATTTAACTTACTTAATCAATATTTTTCTAATTAATATTTATTTTTAGGGGTAATTTCGATAAACTAAAAGGAGATATAAGACTTATGAAAGAAGAACTTGCTGGGATTGAAAGATATCGAGCTACCAAAGAAAGATTATTAATACAAGCTGCATCAAATTTAGAAGCTATGCAGACTACTCGAAGTGGATTAGAATCAGAACTTCACCAGGTATTAATTTTTTAAATTAAATTTAGTTTATAATAATTATTATAATATTATATTTTTATTAATTATATAAGATTTTATTAATTGAAACCATTAGTTATAAATAGAAATTATTCAATAAAGTTCATAACCTCGTACATTATACATTTAAAACAACTTTTTAATTATTTTCTTAATAATCTTATTTCTCAGGAACTTATGGCTCAACTTTCTGTTACTGACCAAAGAGAAATGGATAAACTAAACGATGATATTCGATCTTTGACTCTAGAAAATAAGACTGCTTTCTCTACTCGTATGAAATTAGAAGCAGACAAAAATAAACTTGAAAATTTGTTAACCAACAATTTAATTCGTCGTAGAGATGAACTTATGCAGGTTTGTTAAAATAAAGAATTGTATTATTTTTATAAAATTGTACTTATAATAATAAATATTTATATATATATATAGGCATTACAAGAAATATCTGTTGAAGAGCGAAAACGAACATTAGAAAATAACAGATTGGAAGTACAGTTAGTAAAGAAGAAATTAGAAGCATTAAATGCTGAAGTCAAAATTGATGATAAAAGAGTACAAGAAGCTGTTAAAAAGGTATTCATTATTGTGTTTATGTAATTATGGTTATATCATATTTGTATTTTATTTTAAGTACAGTGGTCGCCGCTTAATGTAATCACTTTGGTACGGGACATAACTGATAACATAATCCGATTGATAACATTAAACGAAAAAATTAAAAAACGTATAATTATGTATTTTATTTATTATTATTTATTTCTAATTAAAGTATATATGTAGGTATAAATTGGTAATTTAAAATTAAAAAAAAAAAATGTAAATAAATATATGTAGGTACTACCATTAACTTGAACAATATTTTTTTATCGATGTCTGTTTTTTTTTACCGTTAAAAGATCATTGATAAAATGTTCATATTTGTATTGTAATTCAAAATTTGATGATTGTTGTTGCACTCCCCTTCGTAATACTCGTAGAGCCTCTCTCATTTCCGAAGAACTCGGAGGTTTTTCAGTATCTGTTTCTTCATTTTCAATTTCTCCCGGTTCATTTGTTTGTAATAAAGCATGTACAATATCTTCTTCAGTAAAATCTGTTGTAGTAGGTATATTTTCATCGATTTTCAACCAATTTTCAAAATCTAATTCTACTTCTTCATATTCTTCTTCCTCCTCGACACCTTCTGCAAAACCTCCATGTTTAAAACAATTTCGTATTGTTTTATCTGTCACTTGGTCCCAAGCTATTGTTATAAGATGTAATGCATCTAAGAGGTTAGTTTGTTTTGCTAATTCATTAGCAGACAATTTTTCTTGATCATTTGTATTTTCTATATTGTCTATTATTCTTGTCCGCATTTGTTTGCGATAATATGATTTTAAGGTTTTTATTATTCCTTGGTCACATGGTTGTATTAATGATGTATTTGCTGGCAAAAATATGATTCTAATGTGTTTTAAAGATACACACTAACCACGTGTGCAGGACAGTTGTCAATAAGTAAAACGGTTTTATTATTTAATTGTTTATCCCACTTTATTAACCATTCGTTAAAAATAACTGATGTCATCCAAGTATTTGTGTTGGCGTAATAATCAACTGGTAAACATTTTACAGATTTAAAACAACGAGGATTTTTACTTTTCCCTATAACCAAAAGTTTTTGTTTTTTACCTGACATACTCGCACAACATAGGACAGTGATGCGCTCTTTTGATATCTTACAGCCTTTTGCGTTTTCATTTTTGAATAAGTAAGAATGCTCAGGCAAGGCACGATAAAATAACCCAGTTTCATCAGCATTATAAACATTGTTGGGCGTATATTCTGAAGTAAATTTTGGCCATTCAGTTTTTAACCAATTTTCTGCTGCCGAGAAATCCGCGTCTTTTTGTTCTCCGTACGTTCGTTTGTAAACAATATTTTCTCGTTTCTTCCAGCGATGAAACCATCCTTCTGAGGCAATTAAATTTTCTATACCCATTTTTTTGCAAGTTCTTCAGCTATTTGACGCAATATTGGACCATTAATGCGTTCATCATTTTTTTCTAACATTAATAAACCATCATAAAAATGCTGATTCAACCTGTTCTTCTTTCCCACTGCGTATCCTCTTTATGTTTGGATTTTTATTAAGTGTTGCTGAATTTTCTATTTCAACTCATTTTTTAATAATTTACACAATAACAGTTGGGAAATTTTTAGCTTTATAGCTGCTTCTCGCTGTCCCATTTTTGGTAAATTGTCGTAACTTTGTAGTATTGACAATTTATCATAAATTGTTAGGTCATTTCTTTTTCTTTTTTCACTCATTTTTACGCACACGCGACACGGATGTATACAAATGCGATAATGGTCGATGGGCAGCGACGGTACTGTCTGAATGGTGTAAGAACAAAAATGATATCAATGTGCATAGACATTTTTATCTTAATTATGAGCTATTCGACGAAAACTTAGACATTATTTTCTTTATCTAATAACTACATAATGATAATTTTTGACCTCAAACTGATAATATTATGCGGCGTATTGATTACAATAGCCGACATAATTTACACATATAAGTATACATCCGGCCCGTAACTATACTTTTCGATAACAATGAACGTTTGATAATATTAACCGTAATTATAATAAGCGGCGACCACTGTATTGTAACTTGAAGAAATTGTACATTCATTTGATTATTTTTTAAATAAAATTAGAAAATTTATTGAATTGAAAATATTTTAAATAATGTATCCTAATAACTATAGAATTTCGACTTATTTTTCTAATTTATTTATTTATTGTTATTTAGCAAAAAATATGCCAAGAAGAGTTAGAGAAGTGGAAAATGTTAGAAAAAGAAGCTCAAGAAAAATTAGACAATGAGTCTAAAGATTTAACTAAAGTATCTACAAAACAAAACATGCTAAGACAAAAATTGGATGAATGTCAAACCAAAATAAGTGATCTTGGAGCTCTTCCCAATACTGAACTCATTACTAAATTCATGTCTTATTCATCTAAAAATGTGAGTTTATATATAAATTGTGTTAGACATTTTACAAATTTATAACCTTTGTTAGTTAAAATCTTACAAGCCCTTTATATTATGTAATTTTTAGCTGTTTAAAGAACTCGAAAAAGCTAACAGCAATATTAAACGTTATGGTCATGTTAACAAGAAAGCTTTAGACCAATTTATTAGTTTTTCAGAACAAAAAGAGAAATTAGTATCCAGGAAACAAGAACTTGATCGAGGGTAATTTAAATTATTGATACTTCAACTATACATATATTTATTCATTTAATTATTTTTAATCAGACATCAAAAAATTGAAGAGCTCATGAATGTTTTGGAACAAAGAAAATGTGATGCTATCTTATTTACATTTAAACAAGTATCAATGTATTTTACACAAGTATTTAGCAAACTTGTCCCTGGTGGATTTGCTCAATTAGTAATGAAATCAGCTGGTGGTGAAGAATCTGCTACTCCGTGTGTTGGAGATGTAAGAATATGAGATATATTATTAATAATTTATTTGATTTGTTTTAGAAAATATATTATCTTAATAAATCATAATTTGTTTCTAAATTCAGGAAGATAATATTGATAACTATTCTGGAGTGATGATAAAGGTGTCATTTGCTGGCCAAGGAAGTGAAATGCGTGAAATGAATCAATTATCTGGTGGTCAAAAATCATTAGTTGCACTTGGATTGATATTTGCTATTCAAAAATGTGATCCTGCTCCATTTTATCTTTTTGACGAGATTGATCAGGTAAATTATCATTGTAATATACACGAACATCAAAAACAAAAAATAAAATAAAAAAATATTTAGAACATTGTATTGACGTGTACTTATTGAATTTATGATTTATTTTAGGCATTAGATCCTCAACATAGGAAGGCTGTGGCAGACATGATACACGAAATGTCAGATCATGCCCAATTTATTACTACAACATTCAGACCCGAATTATTATTCCATGCGCATAAATTTTATGGAGTTAAATTTCGTAATAAGGTATATTATTATAATTTGCTTAAACATTGCAGATATAACTAAAATTAAATAATTCTTAATATGTTTAGGTGAGTCATGTGGAATGTGTTACAAGAGATGTTGCTTATGATTTTGTTGAAGATGATTCAACTCATGGATAATAATGTTATGTATGATTGTTTGAAGTTAAAACATTTGTATGTTGGACTGTAAATATTTATTAAGTTTAAATATGCAATTAGTTAGTTTGATGTATTTGGCTTTTATATATTAAGATATTAAATGATAATTACAATTTCTCAATCAATGAGTTTACAAATAATATCTCAATGCAGTGAGATTATTTTTTGTAACTTAAATAAAAAAAAATTAATTTATTCATTTTTTTTATTTTTATTTTTATTATTATATATGATATGAAATTAAATACTTATGCATAACTTACATTTAAGAACATTATGTAATTAAAAAAAAAAATTAAATTATTAATTGTATACGTATTAAAATAAATATAAGTTTACCTAGTATTCAGTAAGAATAAGTTTATTTAAGTATCAGTTTCTACATTCCTTAAAAGTGTTTAGTTTCAGTAGCAAATTTTACATTATTATGTAAAAGGTGCATTTCACCAAAAATTAGTTTTTAATCATATTTAAATAATTACTTCATTACTTCTTTTTTATTAAAAACAAAGAAGAAAAAAAATGGTTTTTATAATTTCATACTAATTGTATTTTTATTGTTTAAGTATATTTTCAACAAACATATGATTTAATTGTACTTAAAGCTAGGCTGATTTTTATTAAAATTTGTTAAACTTGTGTTTTATTGTAATAGAAACGTAACAAAATTATAATTATACATTTTTAAAGTAAATAATCATTTATAATTATAATATAAATTAAGAAAACTACATTTTTTTTTACCTTAAAATGTATTTATTACTTGTCAATATATCTTATGTTCTACTTATATAGTTTTAATTATTTAAATACGATTAATTTTATATGTGCGAATCTTCCAAATTCTACAAAATGTAGATTAATATTGTTTCAACTATATAATTGTATTAATTTCTTTTTTAACAATAATAGATAGATATAAATTTCTCTTTAATGAAAATAATTTTCATTTTTCAAATGTTATCATTAACTAAAATAACCAATTACCATTATTCATATAATTTTTTTCAAAAATCGGTTTAATTTTTTATTATTTTAATGATTCAAAATTTAATATAAATGTATTGTTATGCATTGATTATTCAACGTAAATAAATTTATAATCTTGCAATGTAATTTTCATTCATTTTTGTTATATAAATTAAAAATTTTAAATTTTAGCGGTCATTTTTATTTTGATAATCTCTTATGTAAACACAAATCTTAGAAAAATATCGTTGATACACTTATCAACAATATTACATATTTTTCAACTCATCTCTAATCCAAAATCAAATTGCATTTGACGCATTTTATGTCTTGCTGATTTTAAAGATGCCCTACCTAATCGTATATATAATTTATTATACCTTCATATATACTGTATTCATAATGAGAATGCTTTTTACTAACCATAATGTATTCCTTATAACATACATGAATAAACATTTAACTAGTATATTTTTGTCTAAATATTTTTATGATAATATATTTATTTGAAAGATGTATACACTTAAATGCTTGATATGGTACCATCTTAATTTATGATATTATATAAAAATGTATTGATAATTATAATCAACTGTTAATACTTAATATAGAATATGTAGCAGTATGTATAATTTGTTGAGGAAAATGTTGCACAATTTAGCTAAATTTGTTTTGTGCCTAAGACGTTGGAAATGACTTCTTTGAAGTAATACCAATCTTTAAGAATTTTCAAATTCATACATCATATAATGTTAACTGCTCATATTCTCTTCCCCAATCATACGGACGATTTTAGTTAGTACATTTTAGCCTTCAGAAAGTAAATCTTGGTTGTGCCGCTTTATGTAAATATATATTTGATTTTAGTCATATTTTTTTTTTTTGAAAAATTAATTATAGTTAAAAGAAGAAAAAATGCTCTGGACTAAAACAGAGATTGTTAGATACGATTGTGAATGATATGAGGGCCGTTGGTGTGTGCGTAGGAAATGTAGAAATCGAGCCTAGTGGTGGTTCAAGACATGGTTGGCCAACACGAAATATTTGGAAAAAAGACGAGAAAGAGAAGAAGAAAAATTAATTATAATTCAATGTATACTGTTATTCCTTAAGCTGCACAACTTTGAAATAATTTTAAGCAATCGAACATATAAAAACGTTCAGTTGAAAACTGAAAAAAAAAAAAGAACTGTTTTTAGTATTGAATTAATGTTAAAATTTTGTGTACCATAAGTAGGTACATTCAAAATGTTATCCAAAACTCATTTATTTCGCATTTTCACGTTATGCGATTGATATTTAATTTTTTTTTTCAGTAGTTTACAAAAATCAGTTTTATTATTTCATTAATTTAGTACATAATTGAAACGTTATATCGTATGACGTATGTTATGAATGCCTACATTCACAAGCAAAATAACTTCCTCGATTCGTC
The DNA here is from genome assembly GCF_003268045.1 of Sipha flava. Lineage (NCBI taxonomy): Eukaryota > Metazoa > Arthropoda > Insecta > Hemiptera > Aphididae > Sipha > Sipha flava. Next base: position 878,063 of record NW_020273620.1, on the reverse strand, counting down.
CATCATATCGCTCAATATATATCATGATATTGGGCCGATATTATGTTGGACCGGTACCCGATAAACTGTAGGTCTAATAATTCCCAATTGCCATGGCCCTCACCAAGTACCACCACCAGATGTCTAAGGTACTAATCAGGAGTTGACTTTACGTGACGAACACTAAACCATCCGTCCAGTTATGTTTTGAATGTGTGGCGAGTATAGGTTTATTTTTTTTAACTTTTTTTACGGCTTCATCAATGAGTAAGTAAATACATATTATGCAGGTGGTCGAATACATATAATTAAAAAGAGTTGGGTTTTTTAATTTTGAAACCTATATAAGTACCATTGTGCTTGAAAAAACGAGTAACTCAATAGAAATCGATCAACGCACTAAAAACTTTAAAGTATTTCTCGACTCATTTGACCTACTAAATTCTGAAGAATATTGTGGTCATATATTTAGAATTATCGTACCAGTTATCGTGATATTAACAGTTGTAAATTACTACGTGATTGTAATGATATTAATCGATTAAGAGTACAGGTCATGAGGTACAATTTTCGTGACTCATCAAGTAAAAAACCAATTTGTGTTTAAATATATTTGCACACCATTTGGGCCAAATATATTAGATGTATTTAACGTTTAACAAGTATACAATTATACAATAGAACGCAATTGGAACACAGGAAAAGTAGGGAAAAAATCGTTTACCTGGGACGCATTCGACGGTTTCCGGTTCAATTTGTACATCGAATTATTGTTATTGATTAGTGATAGGAATAATCGAATGATTTTAATAATCCAAATAATGGTAGGTACCAGACAAATTCATCAAATTAATTAATTAATTAATCAATCAATCAAATTAATTGAATTATTCGAAAAAAATGCGCGTTTTATTCATTTCCCATTGAGTAAATTAAGAAGTCGGCTGTCCATTAGTAGTGTATTATTATTATTTATTTTACGATGATTGACAATCACCATGCACGGAATACAGTCAACTGAATTTCGAAAGTCAACGATCACATAAAAACATTGTTATCGCGCGGCGGCACGGTATAAATATAACACAAATGGCCTCCGTATATAACAAAAGTACCTTTTATTTTTAATCGTTGGTATAATTCCCGGTATCAGTAATTGACACACTAATTGGTGTAAGAAGTATAAATATTTGGATTGAAAATCCATTATACTTTCACGCTTATAGATAATCATTTGATTATTTATACAACCAGTTCAAGCAGTTATATCTTGAATTATTCGATTATTTTGATTTCGTTTACTAATCATTCAATTATTTTGATTTCGTTAACTAATCATTTGATTATTCTCATCACTATTATTGATATATTACGGGGGTGGCCAACTTTATTAGACTGATGATCGACCTCTGAGTTTTCTAGGTTGTCGGGATCGAGCAAAAAAAAAAAGGTTGTATATAAATAAATAAACCAAAAATGTATTATATGTAACTTAACTTCTTTTATTACTTTTTATTAACAATATAAATAAGTACTATTAACGTTTAATTTCACAATGTAGCATAACACCTATTTTAATATATTTATATTTAATTAATTTATAATATTTAACTTATTACTACTATAACTATAATTCTACTTTTATTATTACTACTATTATTATGTTTATTTAATAATTCAATGAGATGTTTGCGCTTGTATTTGATTTAATAATTTTACAAATTCTGGGGTGAATGATAACAAAGATAATCTCAAGCTATCTTCAGAATGCATACCAGGCAAACGTGATCGATTGGTACTTACTTTGGGTTTGAAGTAAATACGAAAAGGCCGATTCACATAGATATGTCGATCCAAAGCAGAAATATATTGACTCAGCACATCGTCTTAAATTGAGGAATTCTTCCTTGCTTACCAAGTACCAAAAATTATTTTCTGACGATCTAGCTTTTAAGTAGACGTTGCATTGCATATTGATCATTTCATCCTCAAGAGATAATTCGTCAATTTAAAACAACTGTGCAGCTCTTTTTGCAATCATCTAGGTATTTAAGTCCTCTTTAAATTAAAAACTGATAAATGGGATCAAATCTTCATGTTTCTTGAAGTCACAAAATCTTATATCAAAATCATCGATAACGGCTTTGATTTCTATCACATACTTTTTTGAATCAAAAATAACGTCGAGTTATTTTCGAGTATGGTCTTCTACGTTTGGAAATCGTTGAACATTTTTTCTACTTAAGATCTCTTATAAGAATTAATGCATTTGCCTTAAATTTCGCAATACAGCTTATTAAATCAATGATTATTTTGTTTTCCCTTGTAAATTCAAATTTAAATCTCTTAAATATCCTGTGAAATCTGCCAAAAACGCTAAATCACAAAGCCAATTAACATCACGCAATTGAGAAAAACTATCACCTCTTTCCTCCAAAAATTGAACAATATCATCCAATAAATCACGGTATCTTTGAAGAAATCTACTTCTACTTAGCCATCTTAGTCATCCGTGTGCAAAATTAAATCTACTTCCTTGTTTTCAATTTATATTTTAAATAGACGTCTTTGAAGAGGTTTTCCTCGGATAGAGTTTACTATTTTGAAGGTAGTATCCATCACGTCTTTTGTGTTGAGCCTCTTGCAAGCTAAAACTTTTTGATGAATAATACAATGGTAGCTCAGAAATTCAGGAAAACCATAATCTTTTCCACATAATGCAATAAACCCATTATTGTATCCTGTCATTGCTGCTGCTCCATAGGAAGTTATTGATGTCAATTTGAAGAGTGGCAATTTCATGGAAGTGACTATCTTCTTAAAACTGTTAAAAATATCAAGACCTCTGGTTTTTCCTTTTAACGAAATCATGCAAAGCAATTCTTTTTTTAATGTAAAATCATTCATTAACATTCTAATGAAAATAAGTAGTTGAGCTATGTCAGATACGTCAGTGCTTTCATCAACTTACAAGGAAAATGTAATACACCGATAAATATTGATTTGTAATTGCTCTGTTACGTTGTGGCTCGACTTTTCAATTCATCGTATTACAGTGTTTCGAGATAGTTGTAAATCAAGGATTGCTTTTTTTATTTCCCCCCTATTCTTGAAATTTTCAAACAAATGATTTGCTATTTCTTCAAAGATACTTTTGATAGATTCACCGTTAAAAAAAGGTTTACATTTTACCGCTATTTTATGACTTACAATAAAGGAAGCGATAGTTTCGGATCTTAATTGATTGTGTGGTTTTAAAAATATGTTACGCTAAGCAATTAGGCCACATTTCAGTTCTTGGAATTTTTTGTTTTTCACGGAGGAATTAAGCGGATAATCAGATTCGTACTTATCATGCATTTTATTGAAATGTCTCTCTAAATTTCCTTTCTTTGGCATTGTAACAGAAGTATTGCAAATTAAACAACATTTTTCATTCACCATAGTAAAAAAAATAGTTTATTTCCCACTTTTTATTAAAGTGGTATGTTTTTGATCTTTTGCTCATATTGACACGAATGTATAAGAAAATAATTCTATGTGCGCACTTGATACATACAATTCATGAACATACACACACAATGTATGAGTTACGAATGCGATACTACGAATAACTGATCGTAGAATAATTGAATGTAAGACTAAAATGTGTTTTAACTTTTAAACACAATGCTATTAATAATAGTATCAGAATAAGATAAAATTAATTTATACTAGGTATATATGTACCTATATATTTATTATATTTATTGTTACTGTCATTGCAGACTGATATGATTTATCAATTTATACTAGCGGTTCCCAACCCATGGGCCGCGAGCAGGTGGTACTGGGCCGTGAACCATATTATATTAACATTATTTACATATATTTTTAAATTATAAAATATCAGCAAGTGAAGAAGATTCGTTGATTGAATTTTCATGTGATCTGACTCTAAAATCGTTTTTTATAACTACACCATTATTACCATTCTAGTTGAAATTTCGGCAAGACTTTTCAGCAATTTCTAAAATTTGACTTAGGAACTTAATGGGCTATATTTCGATAACTTGTGTGTCTGTGTGAACGAGATTTTTCTACTTTAATTTTTTTAAACAATAAATGTAGGAATAAATTGTATTTTGAGTGATTTAAGGCTAAAACTTTTCATTTTTAATCCACATATTGATTCTCTCATGGGGAAAAATCCGAAATTACATTAGATTGTTTAACTCTTGAATAATCAAGTTCTTTTTTTTAATTAACAATTTTTTATAATAAATAAATTGTAATGACTGACATATGCGCACATTATATATATATAATTACTGGTGGGCCTCAAAGATTTTATACGAAATTGGTGGTCCGCACTACTAAAAAGGTTGGAAATCACTGATTTATACGAACGCGATAAAGGCCATTAATAGAAATTAATGTGGAATATTCATCAGATTACGTGGTACGTACAACGTACCTATATGATAGTACTCGAAGATATTAGTGCAGAGGTTCTCAAACTTTTCAGGCCAAGCCCCCCTTTTGGTCAACCCTAGATGTGAGCTCCCCCCCATAAAAATAATTTTAATAGTCATGTTTAGACTAAAAAAAAGTTAAAACAAACAACAACAAGGAAGCATACACGATACCAAACTGTGAACGTTGTACCACCGCAGCCTTCTCACATAGTACAACGCGTAAAACTGTGTATGTTTAAAAATAGAATGACGGCCATTAGTGGTTTATCGATAAAAAAACTAATCTTTTATAAATAATGGTTCTTGTTGATTGTTGCTGCCTGTATGTGATGTATAAATATACCGAATTGTATACAATACATACCGATTATTATTACAAAAATTTCACAAATCTTTTTCTGTCCTACCAATGCAATGTTAATTTTTTAAATTGTCTCCCCCCCCCCCATAAAGCTTTCGCGGCCCCCCTGGATGGTCGCGCCCTACGCTTTGAGAACCTCTGTATTAGTGAATAATCTCGTTTTTCATAGTGATTTATTTTATTTTTCTATATCTAAATTTTATATTGGTGAAATATACAAAGATTCACATATTTACAAAAAAAAAAATCAAATATTTTATTTGTTTTCTGAAAAAACTTCAAGAAAATGCGATAGGAAGTCGCGATCGACCTGTTGGCTACCCCTTATATATTAGACATAATGGTCACATTCGTTGAATCCAAAAACCGCACACTTTTGATTTTGACCTGAAAATATGATAGAAAAAACAGCACATATTTTTTTTTAATTAGTAATATTTGATAATCTTTTACTGAAAGATTTAATTTGTGTGTATTGTTTCGGATCGTATCGTATTTGGTGTCGGAACAGTTTGAGATAAACTTGTTATATGTTTTAAGTAAGGCTAGGGACTTCATGCCCTTAAAAACCTTAAAATATGTATGCATTTATGCCCTAAAGAATCAATAAATATGCTATTAAAATATGTATTTAAAAAAATTATATTTGTAATAATTAAAAAAATTTAACTAGTAATAAATTATAATAATATTTTTATATATGATAGATATGATGATCTGAGATAATTTTTTTTTTTTTCAAATTTTTTTTCATCTTATATTGAGTTTTTATCTAAAACAAAATATTTAAATGGTTTTAAAAATAAATTAATTTGAAAATATTTTTTTTATTTTTAATATAGTTATAATTCTTCTAACCTTGAGCATTACATTGAACTATAAGATAATTTCTTAAGTTGGAAAATTTAAATGACTGCCTGTTATCAGCCAAAATAATTTTATATTTAGAAAAGGAACGTTACACGTCTACGGAACTTATTGGTGCAAACTTAAAAAATCGTAGGTCACTATAACTAATATCTGCAGGCAATCTATCCATAGATTAATTTTTCCATTTAAAATGTTCGATATTTTTTGTAGTTAGCCTTAGCTTGTGCAGATTCTTCAATTTTTGTAGAATGTATACGTTTTTGTAGTTTTAATTATTTTAATGCATTCAGTTAGTGCACCAATAAGACACTTTGAGTTCCAAGTCACGTGATATATGAAGAAATAAATCATAATTTTTTTTTATAAAATTTAAAAACTTACTCTTTCATATGAATAATTGTCAAATATACATTTATAAAATGAAAAATGGTCAAATATGCACTTATAAATGAAAAATGGTCAAATATGCAAAACATGCAACTATAAATTTTAAATATAAACTTGTATTGCTATGAAACAAATTTATATATTACTTAGCTATGTTTTTGATAATTATTTAAAAACATGCAAGTTCCTAGAAGTCCCGAGCCCTAGTTATAAGGTATCTCCGCACATTATTTTTCTATAAATATATTTTCACATTTTTCGTTATCAACCGTGTTATAATCTGTAGTCATTAAATAATGAATACAGATATATACATATATATATATATATATATATTCAATATTTATTATAGGAAATACATATTATTGATATTGGATTTTATATTGAATTGATTGCAGATTAGTTAGTATATAACACATATATATATGTGCGCGTATAAAATGATTCGAGTATGCGCGTTTATTTCTTATATATAATTATACATAATAATTTCATATTTAATTTTTGTACATTTTTACGCTATTTAAAATGAATTTTAATGTTATTGATAGCAATAAGTGGGGTAAATGTTTAATAATTGACGATTTTAAGTGGGTACAGAAAGTTTAGATTACATAAAAGTGAAAACGCAGTTTAGCGGTGACACATGAAAAGTTGTGTACATGTGGTGCAATTAAGATAATTCTCAAGATTTAAAATACCCATGTACACGAACAATTGGAAATGTTAAAAATACTAATTCAAAAAATACGGAATGAATATAAACGTAAAGCGTGTGATGATGTCCATGAGAGACCATGAAAAATAATACGTAAAGAAATGTCATCTATAAAAAAATTATATGTCAGAAAGACGTGAGTTCAATAAGGAAATCAATGTACCGCGAACGCCGAAAACTTTTTCCAAATTTTCCGAAAAATTTGAATGAAGCACTACATTTTGTTTCTAATTGTGATATTTTTACCATTCAAAATGAATAATTTACTTACATGTTCAAAGAAGAAAAAATTATTATTATAATACGTAAAAGAAATATTGAATTTTTATGCAACTATTGAGACGAGTACTTGGAAGATGGTACTTTTATTTATAAAAAAGAATATTTTTGTTAACAGTATAAGTAAGTATAAATAGTATAAATTGTAATTACACAGGGATATGTTTTTAGATGAAGCAAAATCAAAGAAGGTCCAAATTAAAAATGTTGATGATGTCTTGAAGCTAATGAAAAAACAATGATGCACTTCGTCAAATGTTACTGGAGTCAAACAAAATATTATATATAATGTATAGTTAGTATACCAGTGTTATCTTGTACATCTGAAAGATCTTTTTCTGTCCTTGGCAGAATTAAGCGGTGCTTGACTTGAGGAGGGACGCAAGGGGACGGAGTACCCCAACTAATTTTCAGAAAGTTTAGCGTCCCCCCTACTATAATTACGCTATAATCATAACGATCAGCCAGTTTTAGAGACGTTCTTTTTTTTTAAAGTAAATAGAGTCCCCCTTCTTAAGTTTTGCCAAGTCGAGCACTGGAATTAAGTCATACATTATGTCTACAATGAGTCAAACATGATTGATATTTCTAATGTACATGTTCGCTGTGATGATATTATAACTTTGGAAATTTTTGTTAACCGATTCATTTAAAAAGTGTGGAAAAATCAATTTTTTGTACAAAACACATGACTATTAAAAATAAATTGTCATTTTTTAGTTCCTGCCTTATGATTTTTCATGATGCAAATACAGTTAAAATGTTTTAAGTTATAATTTCAAAACATACAAAACAATAAAGAACTATATTTTAGTGATTCAAGAAAAATAAAAGTAGGAACTATAAGGTATGATTTAGGTAAAACTGTACCGTACTGATTATAAAATAGTGAGTCTTCCATGACATTTTCAAAACCTGGCGCCTCGGGATATTAGCAATCGGTATCAAGCAATAATATTATAGTATTAATTTTTTTAGTTCTTTATTTAGAAAAAATATAATCTGTATGTTTTTTATAATTTTAACAATTAATACAGTAATTATTATAATCAAAAAAAGTACGGTTTTTTCCTATCATATTTTCAGGTAAAAATCAGAAGTGTGCGGTTTTGGGATGCAACAGTCACATTTTATTTGTACATAGGTAGATAAATAAATAATAAATAAATACAGGTAGGTAAATTAATATATTATAAAGGCTTCAGCGAAAATTAAAGAGATCATTAGTATTTTGTTGAACTTAAGTACTATTTGAATGGATATATTATAAATGATGGGTAGGTACCTACACAAGTATTTATTATAACTAGCACATATAATTATATCAATATATGTATTGTTATTTTATTTTTATTTTTTTAACAGGTTAACTGCCATGGGTTTTTTTCAAGCTACTAAAAATCTAATTTGAAACTCTATTTGGGGTCTCAGCTACATTACTGTAAATTGTTATTGAGACTCTTTTTGGGATCTCATTGTCTATAAAAATGTGTACACTGAATTCGATTTATTCATGTTCGTGATCCATTGTAAGGAACTCTGGTAGAGAAAGTTATAACATAAGATTTATAAATAAGTTGCACTGAAATGCAATTAGAAACATAATATTATAATAGTACTATTGTTGGGTGCATTATACGGGTACTGTTAAACCGAACAAAAATTTATGGCTGCGCAAAGCGAGGTTGGATTATTATTATTTATTAATAGGACTAATTTTGTAGTAAATGTATATTTTTTCCGTACACACATGACACATAACGTGTTCAGTTTTATTATTAGTACAGTGGTTCTTAACCTTTTTAGTAGTGCGGACCACCAATTTCGTATAAAATCTTTGAGGCCCACCAGTAATTATATATATATATATATATATATATATATAATGTGCACATATGTCAGTCATTACAATTTATTTATTATAAAAAATTGTTAATTAAAAAAAAAGAACTTGATTATTCAAGAGTTAAACAATCTAATGTAATTTCGGATTTTTCCCCATGAGAGAATCAATATGTGGATTAAAAAATGAAAAGTTTTAGCCTTAAATCACTCAAAATACAATTTATTCCTACATTTATTGTTTAAAAAAAATTAAAGTAGAAAAATCTCGTTCACACAGACACACAAGTTATCGAAATATAGCCCATTAAGTTCCTAAGTCAAATTTTAGAAATTGCTGAAAAGTCTTGCCGAAATTTCAACTAGAATGGTAATAATGGTGTAGTTATAAAAAAACGATTTTAGAGTCAGATCACATGAAAATTCAATCAACGAATCTTCTTCACTTGCTGATATTTTATAATTTAAAAATATATGTAAATAATGTTAATATAATATGGTTCACGGCCCAGTACCACCTGCTCGCGGCCCATGGGTTGGGAACCGCTGAATAAGTACATAATTGGCAAGTCTATATAGTAATAGCGTACTTATCTAATCAAATACGATTTTGATAATGTATTTCACGAATGCTTATAAGCACCTAATCGACCTACTTTTATAAATTATTCATTCAATAGATGGCATAGTTATATTTTATTCATTTTTCATCCGTTATCTGTACGTCGCGTCGACGATGTATTAATGATCGTGTAGGGGCCGCTTAAATCAATGGATCCAGTATGCGATTCATTCATTTATACCGATCCGTGACCACACGAAGCATTCGTGATAGTCATCGTTCAATCTATAACATTCTACCTAGTCGATAAATATAACGTTCAAAACTCAGTGGCAGAGGTCTATGCGTGTGTTGATGAAATAATAATGAAACCAAAGCGCATGGTAAAATCATAAAAATAATAACTCGTAACGCGGCTGCTCCCGTCGCACGTACACACGACGTCCGCAATGTTATTACTATTATCACGTTTGCGCGTATGGGGACGTAGTGACAACCGACGAACAGTCGTTTGATCGCCGTCGACCAATTGGCACACGGTCCTCGCGTGTACCGGCCGTGCATTGCGTAGACGTTCCGCCGAAAACAGTTCCGTGTAATGTTTTTATCTGTAGTGATCAACAGCCGTACGCCCCGTTTTTGTCAACCATTTTAACGTGTTTCCCTCTCGCTTCCGATATCCCACCGACGAAGCATCGTTCGCGTTCACCCCACTCTCGGGCGTTCTCTCTCACACACACCCTCTCACTCTTTTCGTCTTGCCGTTCACGTAAAAAAAAAAAAAATCACTAGATAACGCGTACGATATATTTGTGATATAAAACTATTTGTTTACTATTGTTTTTAATTCGTTCATCATTTGATTGTTGTTTTTTTTTTTTTTTTAAATAAATTAATCGTGTACCGTTTCTTTTACATCACTAGCTCGTTGTTTACTTGCTTGCTTGTTGGCGGATTTTTTTTTTGTGTTCTATGATGTCGATTTCAAAACGGACGACGATGGCTTTCAACGGATCTGCGGTGCATTAAAGATGAGAGTATGTCGTTTCGAAAACGATTAATATTTCAAAGGATGTGTTGCGCACAGACTCATAAACTCGGTTCACGCTACTTTCAGTGGTCTGATTAGAAAGAAAAAATAAAAACTATTGCTAATACAGCCTCGACGTTAGACATAGTCATGATCTATGAACACTGTTGTACATTCAATCGAAAATCGACAACAATGTTTATGTGGTTAGTGACAAATGAGTATTGATTCTAAAATAAATATGTATTATTATTACTATTATTATTATTATTATTATTATTATTTTAGTTTTGTCCTAACTCCTAGCTGAAAATATCTTTTCAGCGTCGTTTGTTGTGCTAAAAATATTGTATTATGGATATAATTGATTTTCATTAGAAATCACGTATATTCAATATTATAACAAACGAACAAATTAAGAACAAATCAAATATTTTAATAAATATTTCGATTGATAAAAAATTCAATTTTAATAACAAAAACAGTCTGTTGGAAATTTAGAATTATTGACGTGTCCACAGAATGTCTTTCGTTGATTGTTAATTAAAATACAATTCATGAATATTAGTTCATTCTGGATATTTTCTTGTACAATTTATATTTTATTGTAATAATTCTCGTTAGTTTGACCGAATAAAAAAATGACAATTGACAATTTAATATGAGTATTTTGATATGCCTTAGTTGATCCAATCTCATCTTAACAAATTTTTTTAAAAATTACCATCCTAAAATATTTTTATTTAATCTTCATTCAAGGTTATTTCAAATAAATCCTTGTTACATGTAAATTTAAATATTTACATATTATGTAAGATAGCGACGAATAACTATCGACCATTGTCGTTTTTTAATCAATTAATAACACATTTATATGTTACATATGGATAGCATAGTGAAGGTATTCATATACTCAAAATCATATAATTCTGAATTTTTATAATTACGTTTTCAATTACAAGACAGATCAGTTTTTGTTTCATAGTTATTTTGTATTATGTATTTAAGCTACTATTTAAATTGAAAAATTATATTATTATTTTTCAATTATATTTAAAATATTACGCGAAAAAGATTGCATTAAAATATTTTAAAAAGTCAAGTTAAGAAAAATATACTCTAAATAATAAATTCGTAAAGCTTTAAATACCAATTAAATATGTTGATATTTCGTCGTGTAAGTACATATTAAATTACGTAAATACGATAATAACTTTTTTAATCTCAAGTTAAAATTTTGGAAATTGTTTTGAAAGTAAAAATAAAATATTATAGTTACTATTATACCTAAACAAAATAAATAAACACCATTTTAATTATTTCGTTTATCATTAGAATAATTTTATTAATTACATTATGATTATGAGTACCACAAATTTTTATTAAAATTCCAGTAGTATTCGTATATTTTATCAAAATATTTTTCCATTACAAAAATTTTTTGTTAAAATATCAAAATTTCTATACCTACTAAAAATTATGTTTAAAATAAATGTTTTTTTTTTTTTTTCAATAATACCTACCTATTAAATAAAAAGTTTTCTAAAATTAACCAAAAAGTATTCAATTTTATTTCTTAATACAATTTTTTACTACCCTCGGCATTTTTTTTACAAAAAAAAATTTTAAAATTATACCTACATTCCATTCTTAGTCTAGAACATGGTCAATAAATAACTGGTGTTACACTGTTATCCGTTAGTAGTAAGATAATACTTAACGAGGTACGTAATTCTAATTTTTTACTTCAGTAAATTATTATTTTCTTATTAAATATTTAATATAAAATCGAGTGAATTAAATAGCTACTTAATTGAAAATTAAGTGATTGAGTATAATATGTATATAATAAAGATAACTTAAGTAAAAGATAATCTGTTTTATTAAACACACCGCCACATTATTTAATCATAATAAGCGGAAGTCAAAATAATAATTAATGTTTATTGACGATTAAATAGATAAAATAAATATGTAAAAAATACAATATTCATTTTTGCAGTTGTATTTGTAATCGTAATTGATAAGTTTATTACATTTTTGGATCGTAAATTTGTATGTAAATATATTTCTCGTGGATATTCAGAGTGAACATATTTTTTAGTTAGTAATTTAATTTTAAACTAAAAATGTTTTACATTTGAAAAATAATTAAAGGCAAATTGAAAATTTACAGTAATTAATCGTAACACTTTGTTTTATGAGGATTTTACGAATGAATTTGTATTTATAATATAAGTTACAAAATAATCTTAATTTATTAATTTGTAATATAAGTTTAATAAATTAAGATTATTTTGTTAATATATTTCGGTGTACAAGTGTATAATTTTACGAATAAATGTCAGGCTTCATATTAAATATTAATTAGAATGTAATTATTGTTTTAACTTCAACATTTATTATTGTTTCATCACTTTATAGTGTGGATATCACTAAGCACTTTTATATTGCAATTAATCCGAACAAATACGTAATAACATTTGATATATTACATTTTTCAGTTTACTATATATAATAATGGATTAAACTGTAATTATAGTATTGAATATTATACCTCTGCACTAAATGTATTATTACTATTTATTACAAATATATATATAAATGTATTAATAAAAAATTGTAATTGTTAAAATTTTAAAGTAAAACAATTCGATCATTAATTCAATGTATTGTCGTATTCAGTTAAGTTGTTTGTTACTAAATGTTCAATATCGAGAGTATAAAATATAAAATTACCTAGTCTAAGGCCAATGACATTTTTATCTAAAAATTAAGAATAATTATTTCATTCGGAATTTTAAACATTTAATAATATTTAGATTGACTTAAATCAAAGGTAAAACAACCTTTTTTTCTAATTATTATAGCATTACTTATTATTTTATAAACTGGGACAAAAAAGAGAAGAATTTCAACCGGATAAGTCATTTTTCTATCAAAAAACCGTTTATAGTTATATAAATAGTATTGTTTACAGTTTGCTGAATTTACTAATTGCTTTAGACTATTACAAATGATCGCCTTATTATATACTTTTGTCATGTTTAATCAATTATTAAATGTGAATATAAGAAGGGAATAATGATACTGAGATGTACTAATATTTTTCTTAGAATGTTTTTTAGTTATACGAATGATTGATAGGAGCAAATTGATACTACAATACGACTTTTAAGTTTATGATATCAACTGACAATGAAAAAATATATTTTATGTTTATCTATCATTAGTCATTAGTTCTAAAAACACAATGTGTATGTCCTTGTTATTATTTTTAATTATGAGTTATTTAAGTTATTAAAATTGAAAAATGATATGCTTGCATTTTTTTTGAAATTAATAATTTAAAAGTTAATTAAATTTCAAAAATGGAACAATACTGCTTGGAAAATTAGAATGATAAAGTAAAGATGTAGTATTAACTTTACTAATGTCCACTTGTTATCGATATTATTTATTTACTAATATAATTAAAATTGTCGAAGTTTTATTTGCTCCATAAATTCTATAATTCAATAGATTTTTTTTTTAAATTTCCTCTGGATAAAAATTTGTAATTATCTTTTGGCATACTTGAAGGAGGACTTCGCTGATCCGCTCCCACTAACCTTATAACAAATCGCATTTTTTGTACTTGATATTATTTGAAGTTGATATTAATAATCTTTATATTATATATATACATATGTATTTATCTAAAACCAATTAAGATGAAATCTTGCTAACTAACCTAGGGGTTATCAAATAGAAGATATAGATTTTTTCCTTCTTTTTCATATCGCAAATGTATTACTAACTTTTTCTGACTAGTGCATCGACAAATATTAAGCCATTATATTAAATTAATATAAAATTATGTAAAGAAATTTGAATAAAATGTAAATACAGCCCGATTCACTCAGTCGCAATTAATTATTTTCCATGTTTTTTCACAAGTTATTTTTATTTTTAGTTTTTAGTTTAACTATTGCAGACCTTATTTGAAATTTATTTTTGTACAGCTAAATACTCCATGGCTCGTGGCATGAAGACCAAAGTAAACAGAACTCTGGTTTTAATGCTAAAATTTATTTTCTATTTCAGATTTTGAATACTAATAAAATTATTTTATTCTAGATTGTATTATTTGTTAATATATATTGTTGCAATAAGCAAAAATAATAATTCATAATTTAATTTTTTTTTTCAAACTTAAATGTTAAATATTTATTCACGTTTTTATAATTCCTGTATAACGTATCTTTAGAAGATTTTATTAAGACTACATAATTTAGAAATAATTTTATTATTTTTATAACTAAATTTGTATTTTACAAATATACGAAAACCCGAGTCTAATTAGATTTATAGAATTATTGATAAAATTTAAGAATTTTTAATTTCTATGAATTTATTTACAGTATAACATTACAGAATTTGATGTAACTAGAGTTAATATTATAATAATAAAAATATTATATCATTTGAAATTATCTGTAAATAATATTGGTCATATGTATAATCTAAATATATCCTATTTGTAGTTACAGAATATTTTTTCTTCATTTCGTGTTAATAAATAATTAAAACAAATCATGGTAGGAAATTCTTTTAAACTCTATTATAAATTAAATATTTAAATTCATATTTATTTAATTAAAGTTTTTTATTTATAATTAATTCAATTCGGAGAGATAAATAATATACTGTATAGGTGCCTATTTGAGTTCAGTCAATATTATATTCATAAACAAACAGAAATTAGATAGGTAACACAAACTAAACATTTAAGGAATGTATTAGAGGTTAGTTGACTATTAGTAACTATAATTAGTCTCGACAATTTGATTTCTAGCATTATTGATGTGTATCATCAAATCTTTTAAATATTTTTCCGCTATAATTAAGTTATTTATTATTTTTAAGACTTCTGTAGTAGACTATGGGGATCATTTTCATTTTGAATTATTGATGTGTGTATATTTTTAGAAAATTTCATATGGATTACTTATGACATATAATGATAGAAGGTGTGTCAAGACGAACCTTAGCTGGATCGAGTGGCACATACAATGTTCGTGCTACCGAATTAGCTGTAGATCGAGGTCGCTTGAAATCAATTAATGCTACAGTTATATTCCTTGACGACACTCAACATTGTTTTAAACTTGATGTAAGTGAAATATTTATTTATCTTATATATTTATTAAACTTGTATTTAATGAAATTAATTATGTAGAAACGTGCCAAAGGCCAAGTATTATTAGAAGCAGTATTTCAACATTTAGAATTAATCGAAAAAGAATATTTCGGTTTACAATTTACTGAAAATGGACTAACTCCATCTGCAGCAAATACAGATATATTGGTTTGTTTTTTATCGTTTGTTAATTTTATTGAATATTGTATAATATATATATTTTTAATCATTTTAGAGATGGCTGAATCCCCAAAAAAGTATTAAAAACCAAATGAGAGGTAAATGAATATAGTTAACTATAGCATTTTTAAAATTATTTTTTCCTATTAAATTATTTTGATATATATGTTAATATACACGATAGATAATTTTTGTATAATGAATATATATTAAATATTTAACTGTCGATTTTAAAAATGTGATAAAAATAAAGTACTTAATTTATATTAAATACTTGAATTTTGCTTTATTTCATATTATTAAATAAATATAATTTTTTCTCAATAATATTTTATTTTCATCTATAAACTTACACTTGCATATTATTCACTTATGATTTTTAAATATTTTTTTTAAAAAAAATACGACATTAGTTATAATAATAATAATAATAATATATTAGATTATATAAATTTAAATATTCGTACATTTCAATTTTAGTGACGGAAAAGCCAGTTTATCCATAGTAATGTTATTAAAAAGCGACGGCTTGGTCGGCCAAAAACACTTTTAGACCATAATAAATTTTTAGTCACACGAAAAGTCAAGATAGATCTAATAAAAATTAGCACTCCTAAAATAGCACCAGATCTTGCATATTTTTCTGGAATATGTACTTGAAATACAATTAGAAATTGTTTGAAGAACAGTGATTACCATAGTCGAATAGCTCGTAAAAAATGTTTTTAGAAAAAAAAAATAGAAAAAAGAAATTTGTTTTTGCAAGAGACAGCTTTTATCATTCTGTTAGTAATTGAAACAAAGTATTATTTACAGACGAAAGTAAATTTAATACTTTTGGCTTGGATGGAAGAATGAAGAAAAGTGAATGCAGAGATGGAATCAAAAAATTTACAACCTTTAGATAAAAACAGAGGAGGATTCGTAATAGTTTGAGGCTGTATGAGTGCCCAGAGTCTCAGAAATGTGCATTTTATTGACGGCATTATGAATCAAGACATTTATTTAAATATTATGAAGACACATCTTATAGCCAATGCTAAAAGAATGGGCATCAAAGATAGTTTTGTTTTTACACAGAGAAGGATCCTAAACATTAATATATTAAATATTTACTAGTTGAATTACCCTGTTTCGTACGGAACAGTCTGCCAAAACTTAATTTTTAATGGATTAAGAATTATATCATGTAAGTTAGATTCTTCGCCAATAATAACGATCGCCACTTCAATAATTGTTGGTGGATTGTATCATCTTTCGTGTTGGTCATGTTGGTTCTTACTGTGATTTAAGTTCTCTTTCAATATGTTTCTTATAAAATAGTAATCTTAAAATGAAAAGCCAGCAAATAATACTTATACATTTTAAAACGTTTTTGGTAGTACAGATAATTGTTACTGATATGAAAATAAAAGTGTCAGTAAACCAATTCCTCCCTCAACTGTTTTCTTGAGTTCGGCGTTTCCATTCTCTCCATGTTGTATTCCAAGTGTAATACATCGGTATTTCGACATACAGATACAGTGGTGAGTGTCGTTTTTGGAGGAAAAGATAGTCTTGAAAATTATTTTTAGTAAAATAAACGTTCACCATTTTCTAGGAGCACTGAGATGTGTGACAGTGAAATTTCTTTCTGTTTTTTCGATTGTTATAGCAATAACAAAACAATAACTGTTCGTTCGGGCCTTATCAGGTCTACTAATGTTTCCCTTTCCTTCTTTTTCGTGACAAAAAGTAGTCTATGTCCTTCTCCGAGGTCTTATCTGTCTCTATACCTAATATATTCAAAATTAGTTTGTAGTTTAGGAAAACATAAGAGACTTACTAACATTAATTTTGATATATAGAATATTTTTGTTATATTTATTATTATTAATATTATTTTTTTTTTATAGTTTTTTTGTTTTGTAATACATTTTTTAAATAAAAATCACAAGACAGTAATATGTAAGTAATAGTTTTTAGATTAAAATAAAATATTATTGAGAAAAATGTATATTTATTTAAAAACATTGAATGTGTGATTACTTTTTACACTCGCTGTTTATATATATATATATACAATTGTACTTTTAATTATATAGTATGTTATAGATTAGGGTTTTAAACTGTGAATTTAAACTAAACTAAAATGTTATGATTTCAGGTGGTTTTTTTTATTTTCGTGTTAAATTTTATGTATCTGATCCAAGTAAACTTCAAGAAGAATATACACGTTACCATTTGTATTTACAACTACGAAAAGATATATTAAATGGAAAACTTTTCGTGTCTCCAAGTACAGCTTGTCTCCTTGCTAGCTACATGGTTCAATGTAATTGTGTTTTTCCAAACAAAGAATAGTTAATTAATAAGTCAAATAACCTAATACAAATTTAATATTGTAGCTGAACTTGGAGATTATCACCCCGAAGAACATAAACCTGGATATCTATCTGGTATGGTTCTTATACCAGGTCAAACAGAACAATTGGAAAATCAAATTTTCGAACTACATAAATTACATAAGTAATTTGTATGGAAATGCTCATAATCAAAAATGTCTTTAATTTATTTTTAATTGAATAGGGGTCAATCTCCTGCAGATGCTGAATTCAACTTCCTAGATCATGCAAAGAGATTAGATATGTATGGTGTTGATTTACACAAAGCAAAAGTAAGTTTTTCTTATAAACTAGCTATTTAGTTCCTTTTATACTTATATTGGTCAAATGTTATTCATAAAAGACAAATTTTTTAAAATAGGTATACATTTTCATTTCGTATTTACATTATTTGTTTATTTTAAATCCAATATATTTTTATTGTAATTCTATAAATATAAATTGGCATGTAATCATTTACTATTTATAGCAAAATATTAGAGCTATTTACAACATAACTTTTCTGCTAACATAAATATTTCATGGCAATATTTCAGAAGACTGTTCATAAATCTAGTGTTAAAAATATCATGTTTATAGTACTTTTTTACCTATTCAGTTTTATTTTCAATTAAAAAATAATTATAATGTTTTAAGTGTCAGACTGCAATAGATATATAAAATAACTTAATAATTCTGTGTTAGGCGTAGATTTATTGAATTTCATAGCTTGGCAATCAGCTGTAATACATTTGACAGTTAGAAACTAGTAGATAAGTTAGCTTAAATATTATTTACAAAGTAAAAACGTACCACTTAGAGTGAATTATTAGTTATTCGCAAACATAAGATAATAAGTAGTAATATTTTATTATATTTTAGGACTCTTCTGATAAAGAATTAGATATTGGTGTTACATGTAATGGTTTGGTTGTATTTCAAAATAATATTCGAATAAATACGTTATCATGGGCCAAAATTGTAAAAATATCATTTAAACGTAGACATTTTTTTGTTCAATTACGAAGAGAAATGGTAAGGAAATCAAATTTATTTAGTACTATTATCATGTTTCTGTTTAAAAATCAAAATATTTACAGTCAGAAGATTATGATACAGTATTGGGATTCAACATGATGACTTATCGTTCATCCAAAAATTTATGGAAAACTTGTGTAGAACATCATTCTTTTTTTCGATTAAATCAACCAATATGTCAATCAAATAATAGAGGTTTTAGGCGATTATTTCCAGCACCGTTTTTACTGGGTTCAAGGTTTTCTTATTCTGGCCGAACCGAAATACAAACGATTGAAGAAAGTCGTATATCACAACCACGACCCCACCGAACCTTTCTAAGGTAATATTTAAATAATACACTGTTCAAATTTTATAATACTAACGGAAAGTTTTGGTTATTTAACCAATGGTTTTATAAAAAAAAAAAACATAAAAATAATTTCTGATGTATAAGGTTAATAATTATTATGGTGAGTATTGAGCCGTTTGACTTTATTTCATAATATTTGACTGTAAAAAGATTTAGTGTTAATGAATATTAAACAAAAATTTGAAGTGTTCAGATGTTTATCAATAAAGTTTCTTTAAAAGAGCACATACTCAAACAATAATGTACTTCCTTCAACTTTTAACAATTATGTTTTATTGTTGAGTTGAGTTTTAAAAGCTTTTTCAAATAATTTAGTTTTAATATGTATACATCCTTAAAAAAATTAATATCTGCTTTTTAGATTCAAAAGTAAATTCAGTTCTAAGCAAACAGTTAACAATAATACTGAAAATAAAAACTCAAAGTCTATTAGTAAATCAATAGGTCCTAGGGGATCACATGATAACAAAATAAAATCATTTGAAAAAGAACCAAGACCTGCTTGGGGTCCAACTTCAGACGAGTAAGTAAAAATTGTTTAAAAAGATAATTAATATTTTAATATTTATTTATTATTAATTAAATTTTTTTTTTTTTAGTGAAGGTGGATTTATATCATCAGTTGTTCGTCTAAGTAGCAGTAGTAGTGGTACCGGATTACCAGCAACTGGTAGATCTATGACAAATTATGTAGATGATGATATGTCTAGTAGTATTTATGATATTCCAGCCTATGATACAGAATCTTCTTTGGTAATCTCATTTGTACATATGAATTATATTATATAATTTACAGCTTAATTTATAAGAACACTAAAATAATAATAAAAAAAAAAAAAAACAGCTTGTAGTTCTTAAGTTACATTTACAGTTGGAATATTAGTCTTTTGATACTATTTGTATGTATAATTTTATCAATAAAAACATTATATAATTTAATAAATAGAATATTATGTTATTGATAATGTAAAACTCAAACAAATTTATAAAACATAACTAAATTAAAAATGATTTATAAAACACAATTATTAGGTTTAGAAATTATTAATTTTAAATATTTATAATTTTACAAATATTTTAAATACTTGTGTATACATATCAATGTATTAATTAATATGATTCAAAAATAATCTTATTTAGTAAACGTCATAATTACTTTTATTATTTTTGATATCTCAAATGTATTTCTTATTCCCTTTCAAACTCGTGAGTTAAACTCTAATAAAACATAATAATAATGTCATTTTAAATTTTAAATATATATAAAGTTAATTAGTATTTTATTCATATTGAAGAACAGCCTTATTAAACTTGTATTGATGTTTTTTAGGGTGGTGAAAACAATGTTGTTTGTATTCATATGAATGCTGATAAGCAAGGAAGATTTGGTTTTAATGTAAGAGGTGGCTCCGATTTAGGTTTACCTATTGTTGTGTCTCGAGTTGTTCCTAATACATCAGCTTATAAAGCGCAACCTAAACTTTGTGAAGGTGATCAGGTTGGTAGCAAATGAAAATTTGAATAATAGCGTTTTAAACATTTGATGTAGTTATTTCGGATTTTTTTTTTTAATGCAAAATAAAATAATGCTCATACTCATAAAATTATATTTATTATATTAATTTAAATTATTTAGGTATTAATGATAAATGGACAAGAAGTAAGTGAGATGGCTCATGATGATGTTGTAAATTTAATTCGAGCTGCTCGTGATCTAGAACATGATGGTAAATTGGTTTTAACAGTACAACAAAAAGGTATATATTATTATAATCTATAAGTCATCAATTTTAATTTTCGTCTAGCTATTGGTTATAATATCATCAGTGCGTTATTTGAATAACATTTTACTTAGATGATTATTTAGATAAAATTTTATTCGAGTAAATTATTATTTGGATGATTTTCAAACATAGTTGAATAATTTTCGTTCATTTTTTTTTTGGGGTAAACATAGAAAAACTAACACGGCAGTACGACACAAGTAATCATAAGATAATCTTTAAAGTTTATGTAGTACAAAGTACATTTGATACGACCTTTATATTTTTGTGTAGAGCTCTATAATTGAACTAAAAAAATAAAAATAATAATATAATATAATACGAGTATGTAGAGCCTTTATTATCTGGTCCGTGCAATATTTTTAAATTACATAATACAATTTTAAAATATCTTGTCGTGCTGTCATGTGTGTTGAATTTATTATTTCGGTGTATATAAATGCTAATTAAAATTCATATTTTAAATGACTTTTTTCCTATTCTTTGACCAGCTGGATTTTAATTTTCTAAAAATTGACCCTCTAGTAACATTGAGTTGCCCATCCCTGCTATATGAGTATAGTATAATATATATTATTATATACTATACTACATGTCTAAGTGTCATAATTTGACACTATAGTACTGAATATGGATTATTTACTAGATACAATAATACCGTCTTCCAGTGGCGTATATAGGGAGGGGGGCTAGTGGGCTACATTAAAATAAACTTGAATAAATTTAGGTTTGTGTTTTTATTTATATTGTGTGTGTGTGTGTACACGATTCCGTCAAGGATTGATCAGATCATCACATTCATGGGAGATTTCCAATAAAAATGATGTCTAATAAAGAAAGTTATTTTTGGAATACCTCAACAGTTTTCCAAATGATTAAGAAATAATTACAAATAACTTTTGAACTCGGTATCGCCTAATTTTGTCTCACACGATACCATTGGATAACTTATATTAACGTTTTATAGACATTTCATTATCTTTGAAATATTTTCATAATATTTTTTCTGATTATAGACACTTGAAATTTTCTTTAATTACACTTAAATTTTTTTTTAATTTTACTTTAAATCAAAGTAGGGTTACCATACGTCCCGGAAACCGGGATTGTCACCGGTTTTGGACATCGTGTTCCGGTGTTCCGAAAAATATTTTCGGGACGTCTACATGTCCCGACTTAAGTTACGGTTTCTAAGGTATGACATGTCGCGGCGACAAGTCGTCGCGACGCTTTTTGGATAAAGTGGTTTCCAAGACGCGACACAACTGGTATTCGGTCAGCATCCGTTTTTAAACTTGTTCAAGTGCACACGTATTTTTCATATAATATAATATAATATCATATCACAACGAATAGATTTATTTTAAATAATAATAATATTTTTCTTACACTATTATTATTATTAGAAGAAGAACAACAACAACAAATTTTAGTTACCTCATCACCAAACATTAGAAAACCTATAAATTCATTATTTATATATCGGGATAGAGAATAATTAATGATGATCAAATGTCATCATTTTGAATAATATTTTTATAATTTGGATTTCCAATATTGTAAAAAAGTGTATTATTCTGGACTTCACGAATTAGAATTTCGTCTTCCGATGCCGAGAATATCAGTGTTGACGCCATTATATCTACAAACGTTCAATAGTCGTTGTAATGTTTCGCGGCGACATGTCGCAAGGTACTGCTCTCGGAGCATTAGTTGTCGGTCGCGATGACTCAAAGTTAGGTTGCTGTGACTTATCGCGTCTTGCCAACCAATGAATAATATTTTCATACAAACAGATGTTGATGACTTGTCGTAGCGACCTGTCGCACCTTAGAAACCTTATAAGCGTTTAGAGGAAATGTAGAATTGTTTAAATTTTAATTTCAACGATTTTATCTCAGAGTACATTTTTAATCGTAATCGATTAACAATATATAATAATAACATAATTTGTTATTTACACATAAATATATTATATATTTTATTTTACATAAATATTTTTAAATATTATATTGCCGGTCATTAATGGTCCACTCCATATATTAAGTTATGTAATAAGTATACTATTCAATAATATGTTTGTTTTGTCCCGGCTTCGCCTTATAAATTTATGGCAACCCTAAATTAATGGCCAGGTACCTCATTAAGAAATTTGGTTCTCCTACTAAATATGTATTTCATTTGACTTAAGAAACTTAAACTTAATTATGATCTTTTACTAAAAATTGTTTTTTGAAGTCTCTTTAGTCTTTTTATTAAATATTATTAACTATTAATGTTTTATTAATTAAATAAGGTAAATCAACTATGTTATTTACTAAAAATTTAATTTGTATACAAAATATTATTTTATCTTTTGAACATTAGTTCACTATATTGTATCTACTTTTATAAGTATAAGCATTTCTTTACTAACAGCATTTAGTAACCATAGCAAATAGCATAATAATATAGTAAATATTAATCGGAGAAGATTTAAACAATTTATAACTAAATGAAACATATAAATCTAAATAATCAACTATATCAAAAAAATATTGAATGAAATTCTGTTTTACTTTTGTGACTTTTAATTTTTATAAATTTCAACATATTTTTATGAAATATTAATGTGTTATTGCATGTAGTCTAATACAGTAGTAAAATATTAATGTTATTAAATTATGTGTATAGGTAATGAAGATGATGACTGTTTAAAAGAAAAAGAAGAAGAACCTTTATTTCAATATATACCAGAATCCCCACCAAGTATTATGTCATCTGATCCATTAATTCAATCAATATTATTACTCGGGGATGGTTTAGCAAGTGGATCATTGTTAACACAGTTTGAACAGTTGTATAGGCATAAACCAGAAACTCCCATGGATGCAGCAAGAACAACACAAAATATACATAAAAATAGATACCGTGATATAGCTCCTTGTAAGTATATCATAAACGAGTACATATACATTTAATCAGTATTGCGTACAAAAAATATTATGAAAACTCATGATAAACTAGATAAAAATTAATTGTATTCATAAAATATTTTACAATTTATTGTATATAAATTTAATACTATGTGTATTTAAATATTTACAGATGATAGTACTCGATTTATTCTCAAAGATCAAGAAAATGACTATATAAATGCCAATCATGTTAATATGGAAATACCTGGTTCAGGAATCATAAACAGATACATAGCAACACAAGGTTTATATTATTAATGATTAGATAAATTAATTATTTATATCTATACATTATATTTTTTGTTAAATGCTACATAGGACCACTTCAAACCACGATTGGTGATTTTTGGCAAATGGTATTAGAATCTCGTAGCACCTTAATTGTTATGGTCACTGCACTTGTTGAAAAAGGTCGACAGAAATGTGCTAAATATTGGCCTCCAGTTAATGAGTCATTAGAAATTAATAGCAATATATCTATCAAAACAGTATCTGAGGAGACTGATACTTCCAATATTATTGTATACCGACAAATAGAATTAACTGATATAGCTGTAAGTATTCCAGTCTTTTATACCGCAATGGTGTATAATTTAATGTATTTCCTTAGAAATTTACTAAAAAATAAAGTGCTATTCGACCATCCAATATCATATTCATGATTTTTTTAATGTGCATTATCAAAAATAAAAAATCTAAGTTCAACAATTATAAGTGTTCTTATTCTAATCTACCTATGATTGATGGCGATTAGCTACTGCACTATAGAGCCAGTTAGTTGTGTACTAAGTCTGTCATTCAGTGACTTACACTAACCTTCTATCAGTAATTTTTATTCTAGTTTTTACGTAGATATAGTTAATAAATGTGTTAAAATTAATGTCGTTTATTGTACGTTTGTACATAAAAGATATAATTAATAGTAGATCTTTGGGGTTGATCTCGGGTAGGTATATTAAACAGGTAAATATCTAAGAATATTTTTATTAGTTAGTGATTGGTTTGGATTGGTTGGTGGTACTTAAACATAATCATTATTTGAACTAGAAAAAAAAATTAGGCTATAAAAAATAAAAATTTTAATTGCTTTTTTAAATACCTAATATATGCTTTGAGTATTATATTTTCCTCCAGAATATGAAATTTGACATTAGTTACGTGTCTAATGTATATATATATATATATATAATTTATTATGTTGCAGTATATGTAAACAATATTTAGATAATATATTATTTTATACAGTTAAGTAAAGTTTAATTATATTTTATAGAAAGAAGAAACTAGATCAGTAACACAACTTCAATATAGTCTGTGGCCTGACCACGGTGTACCAGACGATTCTGATCGTTTATTAAATTTGGTAGAAGCTGTTCGTAAAGAACGTATTGGAGTGGTTGAACCTGTCGTTATACATTGTTCAGCAGGTATTGGACGTACTGGTGTCATAATTTTATTAGAGACTGCATTATGCTTACTAGAAGCAGGCCAACCTGTTTATCCTTTAGAAATTGTCCGACAAATGCGTGATCAACGAGCTATGATGGTGCAAACTTCTGTAAGTTATCATTTTATATAATGAAATTATATAAAAGTCATATTTCTATGTAGTGTAATGTAACTTTGGTAATGTTTTATTTTATTAGTACCTATTGACTATTAATATAATTGTTAATAACATGAGTCTAAAACCCATACTGAAGTATGATTTACAGAAATAATAACATGTTATCAATATAAACAAATACATAGTAACTGACAATTAAGTTAACATATTTCTATGTAAACTCACTTTATAATATTTTTTTCCTTCATTTAATGTTTTGCTACATATGTTAATATGTTAAACATTTTCATTACTTAAATCATTTTTTTTTTTTTTTTAGAATCAATATAAATTTGTATGCAGTTGTATACATTATGCGTTTACCCAGGGTATTGTAAAACCATTGCCAGAATATAGTCAACAATAAAAATATTTGGTAAACGAAATAGTTGCAGTTATTTTTTGAATTATATTAAATTAATTATTTTTACTTAATTTGCTTCTTTTTTTTTTTTTTGACTTTTATACGTTTGAAAAATATAAAATGTTAAATCACTATTATTCATGTACAATATGACTATTTACTATGAAAATGTTATTATATTTATTGTTTTAAAACTCTCATAAAATTAACTTTTTTTTGTATTTGTACCTATGCTTTTCACTAACTATTATCTATAATCTATAAAATTGTGTTAATGTATAAAGAAAATTAATCTAATTATTGTATCCCAAATATGTATCCTTAATGTGTTAAACTACTTTGTTTGCAATTTATTAATTAAAAATGTTGTGAATGCCTAAAATGTATTGATTATTTCTTAGGAAAATTCTTATAAATTGGTATTTGTTTATAAACTACAAATTAATGTTTATAAAACTTACGTTAGCAGTGTTTTAAAAGTTTATAGTTACATTATAATTACCTCAATTTAATACAAATAAATATAAAAAAGAACTTTCATCAAAGTTCATTACAGATTTGGGATGTGAGACACATTCTGGTAAAAGCAATGTTCAATCATAAAATAATTTAGGAAAATAATAAATAATTATATAAAAAAAAAACAAAAAACAAGTTCATCTAGTTTAAAAGTTTATTTTATACAGAAAAAGTAATGCATGAATTAATTTTACCTACACAATAAGACCTTTATCAGCAATTTAAATTATTATGTTTTACACTACCTACAATTAAATTGGACACATGTACTATATTGAGAAATTCATATTTGTTGTTGTGGATGAATGAAACACAAAATATCAAAATAATTATTATGTTAGTTTAATTAACTGATGTTTTTATGTAGTCTTAGGTGGATTAAACATAAGGTCCAAATTTTTTTCTTCCTCTGAAAAAAAAAAAATTAAAATAAGTATTTTAAAATCAAAAAAAATCAGTAACTCATTACTGATGTATAAACTTAAAAATAATTATTCTAAAAAACTATATTTATAACATAAAATTAATTAATCAAACATTTTTTTTTTGTATTATTAATTGAAATTAAATTATATTAAAATATTTTATTTTATTTCCAGTGTTTGACTTATGATTATATTATAATGAGCAGGGTTTGAGACTTAAGCATACTTTTTATTTTCTTCTACTTATTCTGCATACTTTTTAATTTATTATAAAATATAGTAGTGTATGAAATAAATTAATTTGTCAATGCCATGAGTTCAAATCTGAAATTTAAATCTGCAAATTTTATATATTTCATAGATTTTACAGGAAAGTGCTACTGCTTATTCAGCATATTTTAACAAATGATTCAAATTTAAAAAATTAAAATTGTACAAATTTTAACCAATCGAAAAAATAAAATATTAATGTAATTATACGTATCTATTTACAATATAACCCACAGTTTTTATAATTTTTTTGGAGGAAAAATTATTGTATTCTTAGAAAATATGATGACTCCTATTAGTTGTAAAGCACAATCTAATTATAAAACGTTCATATAAAACTAAAGAATTCCCAATGAACATACTTCGGACAGCTGGCTGGTCAATAATAGTAAAGTTATTTAATAATTTTTAATAAAATTAAAAAACTGGGAAAGCACCTATTTCAAGAAATTGAGTAATATTTAATGTAAGTGATACTAATTAATAATTATAAATAATAAATAAATTAGTAGATATTTTAGTGCTTAATATTGTTAGAAGTCCCAAACTATGATAATAAGTATGAACTAAAAGTAGACAGTATAAATACAATACAATAACATACATTTATTGCTTTATTAAAAAAGAAACTAACCTATACTGCAGTTTATCATGAAACTATTTTATACATTTATTTTAAGTTGATATTGAATTATACATTGAATGATTCACTAAATATTTAAATTTTAAATAAAATAAACTTAGTAAATAACCCAATAAAATATAAATATTTATACATTTTTTATTAAGACTTTTTGTTTAATACAGATAAATGTTTTACAATATACATATAAATATCAAATATTAATTTATTAGCTAGCTTATTTTATTAGAAATAAATTATTTTAACTGTAAGTTCTTATATTCATAGAGTAAAAAAAAATAAAAATATATTACCATCGCGAAGTTTCTTCTTTTCTGCTGCAATCAAAGCTTCCCTTTCAGCTTTTATTTGTAGACGATGATCTCTGGTTTTATCTTCTTTCTTTTGGAGATAACTATGTCTTGTAACTCCATAAGTTGCACCCAACAACAGAAAACTCCATCGGGAAAACTAAATAATAATAAGAAAAAAAAATATATTGCTTAGGGCAAATAAAATGTGCATTATACATATTCATAAAAATGTGTACTAATAAAAATAACTTTATTTTTCATTCAAATAATATTTTTTATAATATCTAACCTAATAGGTTCTTTAATTAAACTATCTAAATAATTCAAAATATTGAAATTTTTAATTAAATTACTTGAATAAAAAATAATCTTACAACTCATATAACTATTGTATTTTAATGGTAGTTAATGAAATATTTAGTTAGATAATAAACATAAAATGGTTAAACACTGCAAAAATAGTTGTTATAACTTAAATATCATATTAAGATAAAATGAAAGTTTGTAAGATCATCGACCTTCACTTGACATTAAAAACCAAATATATATATATATATATATATATATATCAAAATGTTATAAATATTCTCAAATTCTCTGAAGATTATAATGTACACATATAAATATTACATTTATATCATAGTATTATCAATAATATTCATTAATACTTTAAACAATTAGTTGAACTTACTCAATAATTTGATAAAAAAAAAAAGAAAAAAAACATTTTTAAATGACCTATATAGAATATATATAACAGAATATTAAAATGTATATAATATTTATATTTATTTCTAGTTCAAACATTAAAATAATATTAAACACAATAAAATAGTGTGAAACTTTAATTTATGATTCATTATAAACCGATGGAAGCTCTTTAACAGCGACGACTGTTCAATTTCCAAAGATATATACGTAGAATGTAAACCGATTTCCGTATTTTTAATTTAGCAACATCGTATAATTTTTTCGACCGATCTGTTGTTTTTGACGCGGAAAAAACCCGTCGAACAAAGTTATGAAAAGTAGATATTTACACGCGAACGACAGCGTCGTTATCATTTTATGTAACGCGTTCTAAAAAGGACGAGAATTTCGAGGAACCGGCCGCGATGCCGACCCGGATGGTTGGACGTGCCGGGCGGACACGGAAAGCATGGTTTTATTAAACGTACGGCCCCACGACATGACGGTCGCGGGCACCGGGGAAACTGCAGGCGGCGGTGACGTAACCCGTTCAGGAACAATTCGCTGGGGCCACTTACCCTGATGAGCGGCGAAACATTGACGGGGGCTTTGAATTCTCTCACCATCGTGAATAATGTACGGATCGAAGACGGTAGTCAACTGTAAACGGGTATCGTCGACCGAGGAAAGTACTGTCGAGGGCGTAAGGGTTAATCGTCGATGTACGTGCGGTACAGAGCAATGAGAAAAAACTCTGGTCTGATAAAAACGATAGCGGAACATATTATTTTTACGGCTGGTGGTGCCAACCTGACGGTCAAATGTTACACTGGTGTGCCGCGAACAACGGCGCCCGCCATTTCAATGATCATAATAATAATTATCTTTGTCGCTGATGCCTTTGCGCTGGTTGTCTGATCATCATCATCGCCTTTAGCATCGGTCATCGATCGCTGTGCAGATACACGTTCCGGTGTACTGTGTCTCTTTAGACAGGGCCGGACTGGGTCAGAAATTTCTACCGGGAAAATCGGGTGCAGTCGACACGGAGAGTAAGTACATTTTACAATGTATCGAAGTGCAGAAGCGGAACTAGGCATTTTTACGCTCAGGGAAAATTTTAAGATCCCGTCCTATCGTGGACCAAGAATCGAATACCCTTTCCTATAATTTTGTTCTAATGATTTGCGTTCAGTCATGAGTCTTGAACGCATAAGAGTAAGGTCGCGCGCACATTGAATGCGTTTTCGTACGAATTTGATTCGTGCGAACTTGTACGTACACGCACGAACGATCCCGATCTACCAAATACTATGTGAGCGTGCAGACTTGGTGCGATTTGTTCGTACGTATACGTACGTGTAACTTTGACGTACGAAAACAATCCGAACTTGTCCGGATTTCATTAACGTTCGTACGCCGGCAATGGATAAATGAATAAATTAAATAAAATTTACGGAAAAAAACGTATTCAATGTGCGCAATCAATTCGTACGACCAGTATTCGTACGTTTTCATACGAAACAAATTCGTACACAATGTGCGCGCGGCCTAAGACGGTTAAAAATATCAAACTCTAGTAGTCGATAATAGATTACATATGTATTAAAAAAATTACAAACTACAATTTTACGTCCGGGGACGAATCGTACGTGAAACTAATAATAATATTCGACGACTTACGAGACAAAAAAAAAAATAATACAATAACTATTATAATGTACCTACACCGAGGAGAATAAATAAAAATGTCTGTTGACCGATCACATTGCGTTTCCGTATCGTTATCTTTTTCCGGCGTTGATAAGGAATTCGAATGCCAGTGGTTTTCGAATGTTCCGGCTACATCGTGCCCATGCCCGTATGGCTAACCTTCGTGCGCGTGTATTCGCATAGTAATATTATCGTTTACGCGTTCGCGCCCATTCGTCGGCTTTTTGAACACTGATCAGCGTGGATTGTGGACCGCGTTTTTACTTATAGTATTGTGTTTTAGATTTTTCAACGGGTCGAAAACGGTGTCTGGACAATAATAATCGTTAATTCAGTGATTGCTAGACGTGGAGAGGAACAATGGAAGTCTCTAAACATTTTTTGGAATTGCTCACAGGCATCGGCTACCACGTTGGACACTTGCCCAAAGATTTGTGGGTTAATGAGGAACGGCTCCCGGAATTGCAACCAGTTTTCGCGTTGCTTGTAAACAAATTGTCGCCGAAAACCAATTGCGTGACACCCAGGGAATTAGAGCTGTGAGTATATTATTGCGCCGACCTTTCAAAAATGTTCATTGAAAGTTCTCGATAGTAAAAATGTGTCATTCGTGAATGGCCTAGGTCAATCGAACTATTCACTTAAGTGAACGATATAAACTAGTTAACATTAAGATGAACAAGTCATTTATTGTTCATTTCGTTCATAAAGTTCACATCCTGTACTACTATACACTATATCAGGGATGGCAAATCCATGGCACGCGAAAATTTTTACTATTATATATTATATAATATAAATAATTAACAAAGCAATATTATTATAACTATTATTATTATTATTTATTATTATTATTATGTACCTAAACTAACCTTTTTATACTAATTATACAATCAAATTATAATATAACAAAATATAATATTTTTAATATTTTTTTCATGGCACGCTCTATAAAAAAAAAAAAAAAAAAAAAAAATGTAATTTTGAACACTGCGTGTTCAAAAGGTTTGCCATCCCAGCACTAAATAGTATTTACCACTGTTCACTTTGAATGATGAACGATTTAAAGTACAGATTGAATAGTTCACTATTTTTTGTGTTTCATTTTTTTCATTTTTAATTGAAAAATATCCATGTCATAATACTTAAATTGATTTGCTTACTTTTACTCAACTTACTCAACTATCTAACCGATACATAATGCATTAGTTAAAGACATATACACTTATTTTTATGTCAAAATATATAAAAACAAAAATAAAAAGTAACAATAATGACATCTGAAATATGAACATATATCTTCAAAGTCTTCTGATGTTCATATACCCGTATGTACAGAGAACACACTATGAACACTATGTAATACAATATATTACATAATATGAACGGTGAAATGACTGAATCACTGAATCGTTCATTTATGTGAATGACTAGTTCCCTGTATCGTTGATAGTCGATATGGAGAACTGTGAACAATAAGTAATACATATGAATGATGAACAAGTTCATCTAGGTGAACGTTTAAACCCATCTCTACTCGATTGCATTGGTGTCTACTTGTGCTCATCATTGATCATCAGATTGTGGTTTTTTCGTTGTACGGTCCGCATTGAATAAAACTATTCGTATGTTGCGGCGTTCGTCAACACGGCCTAGTGTGATGAATAAAGATCAAATCGGATGCTGGTGGTTATCATTTTACGAAGTTATTTTATCTTCGATGTTAATTTATTTGTAATATTTTGATTTATAACATTTTTTTTTTTTTTATATCAACTTGAATATAATGTATAATATGATATGTATATGTAACATATTTTTAGTAATTTATTTTTTTTTGTAGGTACAATGCTCTATTGTCAAGATATGATCAATTTTCATCTTTGGATCAAGTGTTGAATTCTATTAATAGATTTTACAATGCGACTACTAAAGATTCAGTAATATGTTCTTCAGATCTAGAAGCTTTGGAAAAAAAAATTTTAAATTCTGAGCAAGATTTGGAAAAATTGAAAACATGTAAAGATTTATACGAGTACGTAGATTTTGTATCATATGATAATAATGTTTAACATAAGTAAAAAGTTATTATTATAATTTTACAATATTTATAATGAATATATAAATAAATAAACAAATAGTTTATATATAGAAATAAATAAATAAAAGCTTAGTCTGAAGTATTATTATATTTGTTAAGTACGGCCAGTTTCGAATTAAAAATTTATCATACGAAGTACACTAAGTTACTAAGTTATGTATACAAAGTTAATAAAATTGTAACTGAATATGAAAAAATATTTTTTAATGTTTAGTTGCTGTATTATTTTTTATATTCAGTCACAATTTTATTAACTTTATATACTTTTGAAACTGGTCATACTTTACAAATATATTAATATTCTGTGCTAAGTTTTTATTGATTTATATATTAATTTACGAGTATTAAATATTTACTCATTTTTATTTTTTATTATTTTATTATAATGATCTATTTTAAATGAGTATGTGCTTATATATAGAAATAATTATATTGTATGTATAAAATAAATTATAAATTTATAGGTATCGGTAGAAAAATTATAAATATGAACCTTATATTTATTTAGAATGATAAAAATGTCCAAGTAGAAGTTAAAAGATTAACTCGGTAATAAAATTAAACTGCCAGATTTTTATAACTTTGTCTAGGTATATTTTTAGTGCTGATAAATGTACTATGAAACATTAAAATTTTATTATTTGTAATATCAATTCAACTTTTTTATTATGACTCTACCATAAATAATAATATTATTAATTCTAATTACCATATAGTGGTATAATCGTGGTAGTGAAAGATCTTGTTGTCCAATTTTCCATCTTGATCTTTTTTTATTTCCCAATATTTAATAATTTAAATAAAATAGTAATTATTATGAATTGTTGGCGTTATTAAATTATTAATCTTATTATTGGTATCTTGTTTATAACAATCCTTAATTTTTTTTTACATATTATCCATTAACTTCATTTTATTCCCTTTATATGTCAAATAATGTATGATTATATAAATTAAAATTATAAGAACAAAATCGGATTTTCCCACCTACATAACTTTGACCAATTGTAACCATATTATTTTATGTATTCTTTAATTATATTAATAACTTGTGTTTTTTTTTTTTAATAATGCTTTATTAATCTATTTTCATACAAAATTTAATTCCTAGTATTTTTAAGAAAATTAATTATTTTTCAGAACAAAAAAATCTGAAGTCGATAATTTAATTTTATTGAAATTAAAAGAACGAGAATGTGTTAATTATTCTTATTTCCAAATTAATGAAAATTTTAATTGTGTTATGAAGTTGTTTGAGCAAGAATTGGATCAATTTGGAATTAATTTAAGGAAACTTCATGACAATGTGATCAGCAGTATTAAAAATGTAAGAGTTACTGTTATAATTATAATTGATTTTTTAATTTAGAAAAATCTGTCAACGTATTACAGAATCATTTACAATCTAACATAGTATACATTTTATTTTTGTTGAATAATTTTTCAATTTAGAAGTTGGCATGGATTTTATAGTGTATATCATACATTTATCAAATTATGAAAAGAATAGGAAGAATTATTGCCAAATAATTAAATTTTTTTTCTTATAATGAAATTATGCATTTATATTCATAAATATTTATAGATTGGCATCTTATATGTTAGATACCTGTTGAAATATTTTGATAATTTAGATTGATTAATTATTATTTTTAATTAGAGATAATTATTAAATTCATTATTGGTATACATAATTATTTTTATTTTAAAACCTAAATTTCAATTTTTAGGATGATGTCTGTTTAACAAAATTGGCATCAACAAAAATAATAAAATTAACTAAATTATGGCGCACAGAAATTTTGACTATGATCGATTTGTGGTTTGGATCGGTATAGTATAATTATTTATATAACTCATACTTTTATGGGTTAATAGTTAAAATTTCATTTTGTAATGTACAGGAAAAAATATTTTGTGATGAAGACGATTTATTTTCTAGACAAATTCATCAACTAAGTTTAGTTTCTCAAAGGTTCATATTTTAATATTCTTCATATTATACATGTGGCAAAATTTATTGAAATCATTGTAGTATTACAGAATTAAGATTGCGTGAAATGCATGTAAGATGCGAGATTATGAAAATAAATATGGCATTAAATGACCTAAATATTATCAAAAATGATTTCCAAAAGAGCAAGATGTTTATATACTCAAATGAAATAGCTTTGAAAACGTAAGTTTTATTTAAAAAAAAAAAATCACTAACCAAAACAAAATCTATATAATATACTATTATTTATAATATAACTAAAATATTCACTTCCCATGTAATTCATAGTATCTTTTATTTTAGTTAACTAAATTTTGTCTTTTTTTTTGTAAGCCAATGTACTTTTTATGGAAATTGATAAAAAAAGTTACTAGAACAAAACAAAAAAGTATAACATTAACATGTAATAAACACCATAGTATTTTCCCAAATATTTTAAGTTGAAATTTGGAATACAATTTTAATTAATTAGAAAAATTGATTCGATGTTACAGTTATGTAAACTTAATTAAATAATTAGTGTACTATTGTAATTTTAATTTTTTATTGCAATATAACATAACCAACTATTTTAATTTACTTCATAGTTATATTTCCAAGTTCATAAGACAACGAGAAGTAACAATTGATGCTGATCTACATATGACTACCGCTGAAATTAACGATATGCAGAAACGTACCAACAGTTTAGTGATCACAGATGCAAAAAGAAAGATATTAGACTTGGAAACAATAGAGAATCGCATCACATTTGTACAGGATTCAATGGAGCATTATATCATGATGTGTGATGTGTTATGGTGTTTATTGAGAACCGATCGTTCTATGGTAAACTTAAAATGTGAACTTATATTACATTCTATACGTGTTCTCCAAATTATATTTGATGATATCAAGCTTTCTGAAGTGAGTATATTATATTCTGTTATTCATCAACTGTCATAGATTTGAAACAGAATAAAACATATTGAGTTTATTCTCCTGTATTTAGAAATGGACTATAAATTATAATAAAGATGAAAATCCACTGGAGTCAACAGTTAAAAAATCCACCAAGGTAGTGAAATTTGAAGGATATAAATCCTACTCCGAAGCTTATGAGAACTGGCAAGTTTTTTTTTTTTTAATTTATAAAATTTAAGAGTGAATTTCTTTGATTTAACCATTATAGTTTATATATTTTAGTAATTGCATGTAAACATTATTTTTCTGGTTACGGAACCAAATATTATTCATATTGATTTATTATTGTAATTTAATTATCATACAATTCTTGCTTTTAAATTTTTAGCAGTGAAATGGATAAACTGACTCGTATAACATTAAACTGGAAGAGTCAATATCATTATTCTTACAAAAAACAAGATGAAGAGTTAATTGCTTTAAGTTCATTGTTCTCGAGATATATGGATGTTGTTGATTATTTACAAGAAAATTATTCTGAATATAATTAATAATATAATATAATATAATTAAATTAATTATTCTGAAAAATAATTCTTAATTTAATTATATTTATTCCACGAAGAACAATATACAATTTAAGTTTAAAATCTGATAAAAAGATACATGTTTTTAATTAAATATAAAATTAAATTGATAATTAACAATTATACATTAAAACAATCGTTTTTCATATGAAAATAAACTGTGTACATTTCCTTCAAGTTGTGCTGAATGTGTACGTCTTTCGAATCTTAGTTCACCTGATAACATCATAGCCCTGAGATTTTTAAGCGATTTGGTTCCAATATCTTGACAGCTATGCCTTAAACCACATTGAATGTATGGTAGAAATCTAAGAGCTGAACCTTTATCAACGATTGTTCCACTGACACCTTGAGCAACTTTTAAAGAATCCTTCTCACTGTGGATGACAAAATATCAAACATGTACATTAACACATAATTAGTAAAATTAATAGATTAACATTTTTTTTAACACTACCTATGGAAATATCTGTTTAATGCTGATCCTTTAGCATCTTTTCGATTCATTGCTTCCAAACTTCCCATACCACGGTACTTCTTAAGCCTCACACCGTCTGAAAAGAAATATTCTCCAGGTGATTCAGATGTACCAGCTAACATGGATCCCATCATAACTAGAATAAAAAGTTCATTAAATATTAAAATTACCAATATAATAAGTTATGCTTCTCTAAGAGTAAGAACTAAATATTACCAGTGGATGCTCCAAGTGAGAGAGATTTGATAATGTGCCCAATAGATTGAATTCCACCGTCGCCAATAACTGGTACACCAAATTGTGCAGCATATCGGGCGACTCGGTAAACTGCAGTTCCTTGAGCACGACCAACTGCCATAACTTCTTGTGTTGTACAAATAGAACCACATCCCATACCAACTCTTAAACCATCAGCCCCAGCATCTATGAGTGATTTGGCTTGGGACATGGTAACAACTAGAAAAAAAAATTGAAAAATCATTTAATCAATAGATAATATTTGTTAGTAAAATACATTACCATTTCCTGCAATGACTTGCAATGAAGGAAGATTTTTTTTAATATATTTTATCATATCAATTTGATATATTGAATTTCCTTGAGATGAATCCTATTAAAAAAAAATGAATGTATATATATAAATAATTAAAATTAAGAAAATATTTTCTTAAAAAATCTGGAGATAAAATTATCTTACCAAAACTATAACATCAGCGCCAGCCTGATGAAGTAAATGTAATCTAACTTTGTCATCTTCTCGTGTTCCAATTGCAGCACCCACTAAAAGCTGTTTATTTTCATCTTTTGAGGCATTTGGATAGTCACGTGATTTTTTCAAATCTGTTCTTGCTATCAATGCAACCAATTCACCATTTTCATTCAAAATAGGTAATTTTCCCTTTTTTGAATGCTCTAATAAGCTATTGGCTTGTTCTAAAGTTACTCCAGACTTGGCTGATATAATGTTTTCTATTCTAGTCATGACCTGATCAAATGAAATATTTTAATGTAGTAAAATATAATAATATAAATTGAATAATAATTACCAAATTAACTGATTGTTGTAATTGTTCAGATCCTTCAAGGAAATCAATGTCTCTGGATGTAACAATACCAACTAATTTACCACCTAATTTACCATTTATAGTAACAGGGAACCCACAAAATCCATGTTCTTCTTTTAATCGAATAACATCAGATACCTATGAAGAATGATTTATTGATTATGCAATTTATGAACTTTAAATTTTAACAAAATAAATGTTTACCAATAAATCTGGAGATATCACAACCGGATCACGAATAAATCCATGTTTGTACTTTTTCACTTTAAGCACTTCACTTGCTTGATAGGCAGGTAAACAATTATGATGAATGATACCAATACCACCACAAAGCTGTCAAAATAATAAAATAAAAATACAATTTTAAATGTATGCACAATTTCTCATATTAAAAGTAACTATAAAAATCTATATAATTTTTTTTACGAATAAAAGTCTGGAGCTAAATATTTTATTTTTTATAATAAAAATGAATTAATGCAACAAAACATACAGCCATTGCTATAGCCATTTCTGACTCTGTGACAGTGTCCATTGGTGAAGATACTAATGGAGCTTGAAGAGTTATATTTTTGGTTAATGGTGATGACAAGTCCTGAAATAAAATCAAAAATGTTTACCAATATATTTATATTTATGATATTCTTTTTTTATGTCAATGAGATAAAAAAAACTGGAATATTAAAAATTAGTTCTAAAATAAACGACTATAAATATTTTAAGTTAAAAAAAAATATAAGTAAAAATCCTTCAATAATAATATTATATAGGATTAAACAGGTTGTATAAAGAAATTATGTTATAAAAATATGTATAATAAAAACAATAATTTAGGCTTGTAAAACATTATCAGGCTCGAAAAGTTGAACACACTAATGGTTAATCTCTTACAAATATAGAAAAAAAAATCATTTAGCTTCTTTTCAATAGTATACAATATAATATGATGGTTAATTTATTTTATAGGAATTGACATTAAATGAAAACTTACAACATCTCCTGCCACAAAATCAATAAATCCAGGCAATAATATAAAGTCACTGAAACATAAAATAATGAAATTTAAGTAAAATATGGTTTTTGAACTACCAAATAAAATATATATTACACTCATTCAATAAAACCTAAGAAATTAATGATTCAATGGACAAAGAAAATATCTTATTTTATACAAAATTATATTCTTAACAAAATAGTATAACTTTTAAAAGTATGATAAATAAGGTTCAACCTTTTGATTTGTACAAACTAGTATTATTATTTAATTTCTTGTGATAAAATATTGTACTCTAATCTCTACCAACTGCTAAAAATATTTGCCATATTTCTTGTGTCAACTGGATCTGCTGAACGCAGTTTTTCAATGGCGCAGAGGTTAAAAACATGTATGAGAAACTCAACTTCAGAGAATCATCTTGTTGGTTTAGCATTTTAAATATTCATAGAAATATTTTTATAATTGATAATATGGTTTTAGACAAGTAAACTAATAGTGGACAAGTCAAACATTTAAATCTTATTATTTAATACTTAATAGATAATACATTGTATAGATTTTAATACATTTAAATAATTACATTTTATTTTTTTGTTTTACTGTATGACTACGTTTATACATTTTGATCAGCCCCTCTCAAAATAAAATTCTGGATACATGCTTGAAACAAGCAATGCAATTTAAATCCATATATAATTTAAACATTATTAGGTTACTTGTATATGTTTGTATAGAAACTTAAATAAATTAAATGTTTGCATATTTAAATATTTAATATTATATTAATATATAATATATATTTATTTTGATACCAATTTTTTTTTTTATATATTGGCTAGTATGAATCTATATGAAAATTTTGATATTTTTAATTCTGGTTTGTATAAAATTACTTTTAATGAAACCATTATACAATTATTTATTTATTCAACAGTTGTTGTTATATACAGGTAACTAAGAAACAAAACACAATGGGGACCAAGGTGTTCTAAAACCCTTAAGAAACCCTAAAGTAATATTAACATAAAAGTACTTTTATTGGTTTGTAAGAACAATTATTTTACTCAAAAGTTTATAAAAATTAATTGACCAATCACGAATCACTATACCTGGCATAAATGAATTATTAGTTTACCAATGTACAAATTGTTTAATGATTGTTTCTACAACTTATATAATACAATACTATAATAATTAAAATGTATTTTTATGGATTACAATTGTTTTATTAATTAGTGAAAATGATTAATTAGTTATAACCTTAATAATTAATAATTATAATTTTTTTTATACATATTATGAAATTCCTTAGAATATTTTAGGAACTAGAATATATATTAATATATTTTAATACATAATTATTTTAATAGTAGTATTTTAACAAGGTTAAAGGTTAAATTAATATGATATTTTTTTTTTGAATTCGTATATCATGTTATTTTTCTTGACAGATTAGTTCTTATTAATTCTCAAGAGTAAAAGATAAGAAATGTGTTTAAATAATAAGGCAATTCTGGAAATTTAATTGTCAAAGAATCATATTTTTATTCCTATCCTATTTGATTTATAATAACTTATAATTGATTGAACAGAAATTATGTAGCATATTAAATATTTAATTTTATTAATAATATACACTTAAAATTTGATTATGAATAATCTTGCCTTGAAAAGACACAAGTCAATTGATATAAATAAAATTTAAACTAATACTAATTTGGTCAAATATTTAGTTTATAGTGCCAGAATTTAAAATTAAATGTATATATATATAAATGTTAAAATTTTAAAATAAATTAACAAATTATTAGGTAAATAAGTATAATTCATTACTGAATATAAATTCGTAAATTTCTTTAGTTCTATATTATATAAATTACTATTTTATAGATAATAGATTTATGAAGACATATCAATGTATCTACATGTAAATAAATACAATTAAGCTTTATGCTCAAGTGAACTTGTGAGATGACATACATATTCTTAGATGTATTATGTTTCAACTTAGTTATATAAGGAAAGAATAATTAAAGTGCTATCATTTGAATTAAATTAAATACCATTAATATTAATCTCTTTAACTAATACAAAAACAATTAAGTTATAACTATATAATCAGAATAAATTAAAATAAACTATTTTTAATTTTTAAGAAGTATTATGAATATATCTATAGAATAAATATATTTTTGAATGTTAATATAAAAAAAAAAAGTATGAACTTTAATGGCTTAATGAGTATGACTAATTCTATCCAATTAAATTTTACTTATTTATTTAACGCAAGACAAGGCTTTTCTTATTAATTGTAAAAAATATAATATAGAAAGTAGTCTTGTTTATATATTTAAAACACGAACTTATTAAT
Organism: Sipha flava; assembly: GCF_003268045.1. Lineage (NCBI taxonomy): Eukaryota > Metazoa > Arthropoda > Insecta > Hemiptera > Aphididae > Sipha > Sipha flava. The sequence continues at coordinate 836,702 of NW_020273620.1, read as the reverse complement.
AATATTTTATTAATATTATACAGAAAAATAACAAGAACAAAACATGTACAAAAAATTAATATTAGTAGATAAGTGTACAAGTTTTAAAAAATATTTTAAGAGTATCAGTATATTTATATATAACATATAATCAACTAATTTGATATAGTTATCAAAGAAATAAGAACGTCAATTAACAAGATAAGAAAGGGCAGCTTTAGTTAAAATCTGTATTTATATTAAAAAAATAAAATTGTTTCAAGTAAAACTTAATTCGTTATGAATGTATGAAAACTATAAGTAATGAAACTGTTTTTTTGTGCAACTTCAAAGAAAAAAAATTTTGAACCATTTTAAAAACCAATGAAATAAAATTATGTTAAGAAACATAAAAATTGTAAGTATATTATTCTGATTATTACATGGTTTTATCTAGAAACTTTTGGAAAAGGATTTAATTATAGAAAATGTAGTTAAAGCCAGTTCAAGGTATTCAGGAAAATAGTCATTTTTTTTTAAGGAAATAAAAAAAAGATAAGTTACACGGATAAGTCGCGAATTGTTTAGTAAGAGTTACATGGAAAAGGTCAGTTACTTACTATCTATATCATATATATATATCATATAGCCATCTGAGCAAGCAGGATGACCGAACATAATTGTTTTTCTGACACCAAGGATTCATAAGCGATACAGTGGTCATATATGAATATAGCTGCCCTACGTATTCTCTAAAACTCATCAAGTACACAGAAAAAAAAAGTTTTCAACCCTAAGAGTGGAATTTGTTGATGATGATCCGTTTAAGAGTATAGTATAAGTTTTTCTTACTCCCGAACAAGAGACCAACGTGAATCACATTTACGACCGCAATAGATCAGATTTAGATTTGATTATAATAATAAAAGTATAAGAAATAAAAACAATACTGATCCAGAGTTTGACAGTTGAGCAAAATGCAAACGCTGCAGTTAATATTTGTTATCAATAATGGCCTCTTGAAAACTTTTTATATATTTTTAAGTTTTCCAACTATAGGATGAAATTATTACTAGACTGGGGTAAATATCTCAGTTGCCACCCCTTCTCCAAAATTACGCCACTGGTTTGATTGTACGACTATAGTACAATAAACCTTCTCTAAGCTGGACCTCATGAAAGACGAAATATTCCATAAAACAAATGTTTATATTTTTGATGATAATTATGAATAAACTTAAAGACACATTATACGATAATTCCCTGTTCTTTTGTTACACATTTAAAATCTAGTTTTAGGTCCTAATAGGCGGTCTCTTGAAATAGCATGATCTACAGTTAGGGGTGGACTGTATATCGAGGGACCCAGTGGGGAGTGGGGGGGGGTGAACTGGAGCTGCGTTACATTTTAATTAATAAATATTTATACTTAATTGTGCTCAATTCATCCAAATTCGGATATCCTAATAGTAAATGAATGGTGTCCTACCATTATATTTCAACGTTACATTTCGTACACGGGTAATTAAAACGACACTATCGAGGGCCCAGGAGGCGATCGCCTCTTTGCCTCGCTGGCCAGCCCGCCCCTGCCCATAGTTCTGTAACTGCGGGGATCCGCTTCTGCTGTAGTTACGCCGGTACAACAACAGTGCACACAGTGCGAGGTGCGCGCGCACGCGCGCGAGATGTGTACGCACAAATATCTATATGTATATGCCGTACAGGTGCGTGTATACGTACTTGTAAGTGAGCCCTTCGCCGGTGCCGAACAGTTGTTGAGCCGACAGACCGTCCATGTTTTCCTCGGACATGTTCGTCGCGCCAGACATTAAATACGGGTGTTCGAGAGTTTAGGTAGACGTCGCGGTCGATAACGGAAAAAATAAACCGGTAACGTCGACGTGTGTGTGTGTGTGTGTGTGCGCGCGTGATGTGGTGTGCGAACCACGTGCGACGAGCTACGTACGTCGGTGAGAAGTGACGGCGGTGACCGGCCTGCGCGCAACATACGATTACGTCGCGTCGGTGATGAGGCGGTAGGGGTACATCTACGTCACGGTCACGTCGCCCGTAGCGCGTTGTACGTTGGCGCGGTGGCGGCGAGCAGAGACCGACGACGACATGCCCGTGCGCACGACGAGAATTTCGCGCGGTCTTGCCGTCGGTTTACCGTCTCCACGGCGAATCGGATCGGTTTTCGGCGCACGCGGTTGTATCCGTCCCCGCGGGCGATCTTCCCGTCCACGTCCGACGTCCGAAACCGCTGTAAGATACCGATTCGTAACGACCCTTCGCTTGGGGCTGTTTTACGTGTTCGATAACGCGCGGAAATGTCTTTTAAAGAGTTGCCTCGAGTTTGCGGCCATGACACGACGGCGGCTTCGTCAACCCGTCGTAAGTAGGATTCACTCACCGTTGACGGACACCGCACGCGTTTCGTCGATTTCGCCTGGTCGTCTCAGTCCGCGCAATCGATTTCCTATAAATTGGTTCGTGCGTACCTAAACACTTGCGGTCAGTGTCGTCCCCGGGGGTGGGGGGGAGGCAATCGGGGCACTTGTCCAGGACCTCGCGTTTTAAGATATATACTATATTCTGTATACTTGTCTTATTGCGTTACGCAATAAGAAAAATAATAATGAGGGAATATTAATTTGGAAAAAAAAAAAGAAAAAATGTTGGGTTTTCGGGTTATATAGATTTATACTATATATATTACTTTATATTTAGGTTATTTTTAATTGTTATTGCCTAACTTAGAATTTATTTTATTTTTTTTTGAAGAGGGGAGCCGAAAAATAAATTTGACTAAGAGCATGTATTTATTAAATGCGTACCTAAGTACTTGTGCTTCGTATTTTTTCTAAATATTAAATTACTTATCTTCTACTGGGCTGCAATATCGATAAAAGTGAAGAAGCTTAACAGTTCGAAATGTACAGGGGGTCCTACTTTTCAAACATTTACCCGTACAAACAGCACCTCGGGGTCCATGAGAATAAAAATTATTTCTAAATTGAATTAGAACTCGCGAGTGATCGCGGTCCTCTGAGCGGGCTGATGACACTGCACTGTAAAGTGCATGTTAAGCTGGTTTCACACGTAGTGGTTTAACCGCGCGCGGTCGCGGTTTTTAGCCGCTGCGAAAAACCGCCTAAAATTTAACACCTATGCTTAAATACGTTTATTCACACGAGATAAACCGCTCCGCTTCTTGCAGCGTACGCAAGTGGGCAAGTGAAATTATTTTTTACCTGTGCGAGGTAAAAATTTGATGACAGATACGGATATATTATTGCTAATAAAAAATAAAGAGTTTATACAAGAAATATGGAATAAATATAAAAGAAGGGATATTAACCAATTAGAATACATAAAATGTTTAGGTTTAAAATATCAGGCTAATAGATTGCTTTAAAAATTATTAATAATTATATTATCTGTAATTTTATTTTATTATTTTAATTTTTTGACTGTAGATTATTTCCTACTTATAAATAATAATATTATTAATATTCATATAAATATATTTTTTAAACAGAACTCATTATTAATTATTTATATTTTAGATAATTTTTTTCAATTAATTGTTGAATGTATATTATGAGCATTTTAATACAATAGATTATTTTAAAATATACTAATTATATTATATGTAATTGTATTTATAATTTTTTGACTGTAGATTACTAACAACTAATATAGTTATAGTATATATATATACTATAACTATATAATAATACTGTATAATAATATTATCAACATTCATATCAATATATTTTTTTTAATTATGACTTATTGTTAATTATTTATATTTTATATCATTTTGTTTAATTAATTGTTGAGTGTATATTATAAACATTTTTATATCGTCCAAACGGTATTTTTATTTAAATAATCTTCGCCCAAACAGTATATATCTATTCGCCCAAACAATATATATTTATTCACCCAAACAGACTATATTTTGAGTCGATTTACTCAAACGGTGTATGCCCAGAGGAGGCACGGATAGGCACATGTCCGGAGGCGTCAAGTCTGAGGGGTGGCAAAATATTTTAGCAAAATGAATTTTAAAAATGATGTACCTACCTAATGAAAAAAGAAAATAAAACAATAAAAAAAAAAAATAGTTTAATTTGTTAATTAAAAAAAGTATTAAACGATTTTCATTTATAAGTTATATTTTAATATTAAAGAATCTCGATTATGGATGAAATAATATGTGTTATATTATTATATTTTTATAATCAAATATAATATATCATAAGATATCAAATTTTTAAATACAGCCCTAACGGTAATTATTCTTATTTTTTCAACCCCTCCCCCCCTGAAATTTTTTTCTGCGTCCTCCCCTGCTCGTAAACATAGGCGTGCGCAGACTTCAACTTCCAGTCGGGCCTGGATACAATTAGTGCCTCAATATTTAGATATAGCCCCTAATTTTTTTCTAACACTTAACATAGTAGATTCTGTTGTAAATTAAAAACAATGTAGTATTTATGTCTATACATAGAATCAAGAATTATAATTTATTATATAATTTCTAGACATACATTTTTGAAGTTTAAAGTAAAACTTTACATTTTTTAAAATCAAATGATATAAATACAATTAATTGATTTCCACCAACATATTAAAAAATATGTAGACATTTTACTATGATTAGTTTAAATTTTACTATACCCCCAAAAAAATTTCGGTCGAACCGGATCTCGCTCGACTCGCCCCGTGTGCACACCTATGCTCGTAAAATCGTCTATTTAACGATATGTAACGATAAAACTTTTTTCGAACCAATGGTACAGTTGTATACGTAACACTCGTAGTGAAATCGAATCACGCCCAGCGGGTTAGGCTTCGCCCAGCGAAGCCGGACAAGAAATCCGTAGGGCACGTTGCTTAGTCGACTATAGCAGACCCTTATTTTGTGCGGGTAATATTTCTGTTTTTTTTTCACGGTTTTTACTCTCTATTTTCGTTCGGGTTTTCATTAGTACCCAATGCCGTGCCTAACATTTATTAGCGCCCGGTGCCAAGAATCATTTTTAGCGCCTCCGCCCCTCTACCAAATATTTGTATACCTATAGGCTATAAGGAGACTACATAATAATAGATCGTTTTTATATAACTACTTATTTTGTATTTATTAAATTAATAAAATAAATAATCATAAATTAAATAATAATATAAGTAATAGAACTCAAACTATATAGGTAGAACAAATCATGTAAATAACCTATCATACTAAACCGATATAATTTATTTACAAATCAAATGTATTCGATTGCACAAAAAATAAATTACCTTTAAATAATTTTCAATGAAAAATAATTAGGTACCTATGAAACTTTTGTGATAATGAACTATATGATATGAACACTATCGTGATATATAAGGTCAAAATCAAATCGTACAACTCGTTCAAGTCGGTATTCGTTTATATTATTAAAGTTATTTAATTGATTAAACCAATTAACAATAAAAATTTAGTATAAATGGTATTTTTAGTCCATATATAGTCAATTTGTTATCGATGACGTCGCTATTTCGGTGAAAAAATAAATACCAATAGTAAAAATAAACTAGCAACACCGTCGATCAGGACAATGCAAATTATGTCAACTACGCGTCGAGACCATGGGCATTGAACGTGTTAAATGTTATGAATTGAACAATATGATTAACTTTATGTAATATTACTTAGATTTTGGAAAAGCTTTTGGCGCCCGGTGTTTACGCACCTCTCGCACACCCTAGGCATGGCTCTGTTAGTACCAATCCGTAACTGCGCGTGCACCATGACCTAATTACTGCCACTGTATGCCACTAATATTGTTCCTCCGGTTGGATCGGGTTGGTCGAAAATACCGGCTATAGAAAACCAAAATCGATTGCATGACGAATTTGATTTATCCACAATAATAACAAAAATAATATTCTTTATCAGTTTGGGTATTGGATCCATTGATTTTGATTTTTTACTTTGTATATGTATATTTCAAATATATACGGTTAATTTTAATTTGATTTAAAACTAAATTTGTTATTGTCGGTACTTATTATAGCTCACAATCATAAAACAAATATATAGTGTTTATTGAGTTAAGTTGCGTTAAGTTAAGTTAAGATACATTTTGAGTGAACTTCTGATTAATTCGACGAAAACATCACTTAATACATGTTTGTACTATATTTTACGAACAAAACGTGTACGTATAATAAAACTCAGTCCAGCAGGGACGCTAAACTCTATACCCAGACACTTGTATTTAGTAGTTAGGTATTCTGCAATCACAAACAAAAACGCCAGAAGTAAAAAAAAAAAAAAAATGAAAAAAAATGAGGCAAAAATAAAAAATAATTGTGAAATTCAGCTTGTGTGAATGCATTATATTTAAAATATTGCCTTAAAAATATAACATAGTCTAACCTCTCTTCTTGAACCGACGACAAAGGAGGAACGGTTTCCCAAACTTTCCCTAACATATAATTAAATAACTAAAACATCATAACTAGTAGAGCAATTCGTGGGTACTATATAATACCATCATAAAATATTAACGCCGTTAGTATTGTTGAAGATACGGCATTTTATCTTAGTTCGTTGTGCTTGGTAAGCTGACTGTTTTTACTTATCGCAGAGCAAGTCGACTTTCGGAACACTTTAAAATAAGCTGATAATGTAAGAATAATAATTCGATATCTGATTCGTTTTATCTAGTGCTGTTTTATGAACGGAGTATCAAAAGTTTATCCCAATACTGAGGTACAACGTGAAAAATAACATACCAGTATGTTGTTAAAATTAATTTAATCATATTTAATATAGTTTTATTGCTTTGGTCAGGTAAAATTACACAAGAAAACATAAATTATATTTAAATAATTTGAATGTACAAGGTGTATTGAATTTAAAAAAGTGTAATATATAAAAATTGTTTTTTTTTTTAAATTATTCTGTGGTAACTAACAGCGTTTTAGCTTACGAGAGCAGTATTGTTATATTTTATCGGCCAGCTTGTATTTATCTAAAATATTGGGTTGGTAGTTAGGTATCAATATAGCATAATAAACGGTAAATTCATAACAATTGTAATGTTCACTTCCATAGGCGTACGCACAGTGAGTGCCGGGTGTGCCCGGGTACCCACCCTCCCCCGAAATGTTATAAATAGGTCCTTATGATTTTAGTCTAAGAATAGTGGGCCCATATTTTAACTGATATTACTCAAATTAAATATAATCTACACTAAAATATCTGGTATAAAATAAATGATGTTTCGTAATGGAAAAACTAAAACTAAATGTTTTACATTTTCGTGTGAAACCTTCTTTTGATGTTTTACAGTTGATTACAAAAGTACAAATCATAAATGATTGAAACTATCTGAGAAAAATTTACAAGATTTTAGGAAAATATATTGATTAGAATTAATATATCACACAATATCAAATAGAAAAATAAAGTTACGTTTTTTAATCATTATTTAATTTTCCTGCACGTTTTGTTAAGATAGGGTCCGAAAGTATTGCAGGCACCCCCTAAAATGCAGGCCTGCACACACTTATGTTCACTTTTAGTTTGGTTTTTAACTGGAAAAATATACGCTCGTATTATTCATTGTAATTAATCATTTGATTTATAATATTTATATGGTAAGATTGCATGTAAAAAATATTTATAAGTATTGTGTTATGTAATGACCAATTTTAAATTTTTGTTTGAAATATAGCCGACGCCGAAAAACGTTGATAATGATTATAATATTATAATTACTTGTAAATTAATTGAATACCTACAGAGGATATATAGTTATAAATGTACACTAGGTATATATAATTGAGGAGCATCTATTAGTAACATTCCCCACTCAACGAACATTTTCATCGAAATACAATAGAATGTCTTATTTTTATTATACTTAATTCATTGAATTAATATAAAAATGGCATTATTTGAGTAAATTTAATTTCACGAAACTTAATAATAATTAGCTATTAGTTAGTGGGATAAAAATCTATTTGTAAGTGTATAGTTTAAAGATAATAAAATAGTTTTAAATTATATTTATGGGCAATAGAAAAAAAATATATATATATATATATATTATATATTTACTATTATTAATAATATATCAAACGATGGCATTACAAATTAATGCATTAACCAATTGGAAAACAATGAACAAAATAATCAAATTTTTAATAAACTAAATGATAATATTTTTAATAGAGTTGACTATTTTTTGAGAAGTGATTAACTTATAAGATACTGGCTGAATTACCCGGCTCTTCGGATTTGGTACATATTTGGAATAATGGATATATTATTACAACGATATCTAGAGGCTCCGTCCACGTAGGTACAACTAATTTTAATAATAGCATGGTGCATAATCGTTCGCAGATCTATATTTCTGGGAATGCCTATAATACTTGTTAGCCCAATCTTAACAAAACGTATAGGTATATTTAATAAATTGTAATGTTAAAATAATTGAATAAACATAACTTAATTTTTTAATTTAATATTGAGATATAATAGTCCCAATGAATTATCATGTAATATAATTATATATGTATAGAATAATTGTAATTGTAATTCTTATTATGCAGGTATAATAGTTTGTCAGGTGAAAGTTAGAATAAAAATATAAAAAAATTTCATTATGATTTAAGGACGATTATATTTATTTTGAGTAACAACTAATAACTCATATTATTCCGTCATTACATCACTAAAAAATTTCGTGTGATTATTTCGAACGGTATCTTGATTCTGTCCACCGCTAATATATTCTAAAATAATGATAATACAAAATAGTTGTATTTATTACTAAATATGTCAATTTAAAATATTTAAACCTAACATTGGGGTGCATACACGAGTGCACAAATTCCTTGTGAACCTCTTAGTTGCGTCAATGCTAATTACAAAATAATTACATAATTATATTGTAATATTTTTAAGAATCAGAAAAAGATAAAACCTATTAAAACTATTAAAATTTAAAAATAAAATTAATTAATCTTAGAATTTTGATACCATGAGTTTTAAATGCTTATACCTTATTTTAATTACTACTGTTTTCTATTTTTATACGAGTAATTATAAGTATATATCTAAATGATAAATTTAATAAAGAGGTATGTAGAAAAAGCTATAAATGAACTATTGTATAACTATATAAATTTAGAACAGTTAAAGATCATTTTTACATTCAATATCAAGTATAGATTTTGAGATCATTTATAATGCATTATAAATAGAGTAGAGAACTTGTAGCATTTTTATATTTTTTTGCGCAGTCACAAAAATAGCAGAGTGCGAAACAAATATATTTCATGCTTCCACAAAGCTAGTTTTGAAATTTTATTGTGCATATAAATGCATATTTTGTGTTTTTTTTTGGTTTTTAGGTCATATTTCTTCCATTTTATACTTTTAGATGAAAATTTAAATAATTTATCATTTTATCAATATTTTTTCGTCGACGTTTTTATTTATTTATTTATACATACAAAATAACGTATATTTACGTAATTGCTGTTTTTCTCAACGGTTGACAGTCCAAACACGTTCTATTTACTATTTATTATAAAAAATGCCTAAAGTAAGTATCCAGATAAGAAATCCCATAAAATAAACCCAATTTGTTAATTATAACTTGTAAGTTGTTAAATAAAGTTATAAATAAAATGTATTCATTAAAATAAATACTTATAGAAAAATTCTTATTTTTTGTTCAAAAAAATTCATTTTAAAATGAATATTTTGTATATTTAAGTGCATAATTGGGAATTTTTAGAGCTACAAGACCCCTGCCTAATTATAAACATTTTTAACTGATAATATACTAATCAATATTATCTCCGTGCAATAATTTTTTTTCGTTTGAATTTTTTACTAGATTACCTCAATATTTTTTGTCTGTATGTTTGTTACTATAGTTAACTCGGCAACCTTCCAATCGAATTCAGAAAATAGGTATTTAATATGTATTGTACAGTTTTTATTGGTTATATTCGTTTAAGTACTATAAAGTGAGTTCGTGTTCGGCACTCCACTCTTGGAATTCATGTATTTTAGATTTTGATTGGAACAAGACCTCCTAGAAAGCTATTATAAACGGTTATCTACATTAATATCTATTACGTGTACATGAAATACCAATAGATAACCGTAATTATTCTCACCAGATTTAATGTTCTGTAGATAATGAATTAATTACTATATTTTTTATTTCTTTTTAAATATTCATATCTTTATCAGTCACCTATATCTTTCATATAATGTAGGTGATTATATTCTTTTAATTACCAATTTATCTCTGATTTTTTTTCACTTATGTTATAATTGAATTACACATATAATATCATAATAGTATCAGATTTACTTTAGAATTTAAAATTAATATATTTTATATTATAATTTATAACACTGCAATAATAGTTTATAGGTATAATAATTAATACATAACTGCGATAGGCGTATAAAAATTTAGTAAACGTAGATTTGTTAAAAAACATAGCTTTATCAAAAAGATTTAGAAGTTTTTTTAATCCTTAAAAATGTAATTTATGTAAAACATACAAAAAATGCATCAACGAAAATGACACTGTATTAGTATGCTAAGTAAATAATATGACTTTCACTTCGTTTTGTTTTTATAAAATTTTAAATTACTAAAAATTATATTATTATATAAAATTAATTATATTTGTTGCATTTGTATTTAAAAATGAATAATACACTTGTAATATAAAAAAAAAAAAAAAAATTGGGTTTTAAAAAATTTAGTTAATATTCAAGTAAAATTGTTATTGGTTTTTTCTTGCGTATCCCTATTTACGTTATTTAGTTATAAAGCTAATAATATATATTTGACGTTTTTAATAATAATTCATATTTCCCAAGACGTAACTATAGTATGGTTAATTAATTTACCTAATACTCATACATATACTTTAATTTTTATAATTATAAATTACTTTTAAATGTTCTTATTGTAGCTGTATTACATAACTGAGTGCACTGTTAAAATGTACATTGATATTTTACAACTCAAATAAAATAAAAAGCGCCGATAAGAATTTCAATACTGTTATTTATTATTATTATCTCAAATGTCTGATGTGAATATAGATAAGGCGATTAAAAATAATAATATAATGAAATATAATAATGATTAATAACGAAATTATGAAATGATTAAATGTTTTGACTAATATTTAAGACAATTTTATGATGCATTTTGTAGTGATCGAAAATAAGTATTAAAATTGCATTTTATTGAAAATATAACTTACATTTCCTGTTGGTACTTTATGTATAAATGCGTATGATTTAGGTATAGTAAAACGATTTAACGTACCTAAGTCCATTGCAGTTTTATTTTTTAAGTAGATATTTGACCAGTTTTATTTAAGGTCATGAAATCAATTTCATCGATCACAAATAATTATCAAAACGAAGTGTTCATGATAATAATTTTTTCCCATTCATCTACTAAGTATTGAATTCATACCCCTTATCCTAGATTATGTAGTTATGTCTGACGGATCCTAAACTGTTTGTATTGATCTAAATTTGCGTGTTTTGGTTTTGTAACAGATTATCAAGAATTTTTATATGTTTCTAATAGACATGTTCCGGGTAGAAAATCGATTAAAACCGGGAACTAAGTATTAGCCGAGAAAAATTTTAATACAACGCAGAGGACAATAATTTATTATATTCCCAATAATTGTGAATAAAAAAGTTATAACTATTATAATCAACTATATAAACTTGTTTGTTAATTTACTAAATTCACCAAAATAAATTACAGGTATAATGTATAACTTAAAATTTTTCTATTATATTAATAAGTGTGCATAGTTTTATGCACTGATTATCAGCCAGTTACTGAGTAGGGGTCGAGTAAAAGTTGATTAATAGATAGAGTAAAATATTCAGTATTAAGCCGGGTACCCGGAACATTTTTAGTTTCTTATGATGTCTTGCTATCAAACGCCTTCGGTCTATGTATATATATATATATATATATATATAAAACTATAGTACTGGAAAATTATCAAAAATGATTATTTGTAAAATAATAAATTTAGTGGTATATTGGTACGTACACGAGAATATACGCCGTATACTCTTCAGTTAGCAAAATATTATTTTACGGTTATATCCTTCAAAAATAACTCGAAAATCAAAAAAATATATTTGAATAGTTCATAGGAAAAAATTGTTATAGACTATGAAGTTTTAATAAAATATTTATCTGTTGAAGATTATAGTGTATGCTGTGTTAAATGTATTTTAGGTTCAATTTAGTAATAAAAATTTTAAAAAATAGATGTTATTAAATATTATAAGGAGTATGCACATTCAGCCCATGGTTCTTAAATGTAGATCATGCTATTTATAATGTGCGGTAAATATTTTTATGGTGTTGTATTTTATAGTCTTATTAGAAGCTATAAACATATAAGGGATTATTTTAATGTATTTGAGCATAGTAAGAAGAAAAAATTGTTGACCAAAGCGAGAACATTTTTTAGAATTAATATCCATATTTTAATAGTGCATAAACCCATAAATATATTTAAAAATACACCTCTGAATAAATTACAATATTATGTTATATTCATTTGATGAATTTGTGATTAATCTAAATTGAACATATATATATATGATATGTTTTATTAATGTTCAATTAGATATATGGCATAACAGATTGCTTAATACTAAAATGACAACTGGTTCGAGTACCAGGAACTGGAGGGACTAATAAGAGACTAATAAAGAACTTTGTCATTATATTTCTAGTGTAACTCTTAACCACAATGAATCATAAAAGTTCTCATTTACATAAAAGGAAACATTATTTTTTTGTTACATATTTTGAATCACATTTTCTTTCAAAAATATACTCAGCATTTATGCATTATATTAATTAATTTCAAATTTATATGATATATTTTTGTCTTTAAGGATACATAGTTCATAACATTTCAGGCACTTGAGTTAGATAATTAAGATGCATTTTATACAACACTGTAAATAATTATAGATATTTTAATTAAGACATTCATATTAAATGTTTTTAGATTCTTACTCAGTATCTGAATTGTTAAATTTTTTTCTTCTAAATTTGAACTTAAAAATATGATAAAAAGGATCTAAGGAAATGTTATGAGATTCAAGGAATAGATTAAAATGGTATATAATCTACAACTCACAGTCATAATCAATGAAATTAATAAAATAGTATTTCACTTAAAATATGATATTTATAGAAATTTGATCACAGTTTCAATTTTAATTAATATTTATGACTAATGAACGAAAAACATATTTTCATAACAAATTGAGATTATCAGTATGGAAAAATTGAAAAATACTTTATAAACTTTTTCTAAATAATAATTTAAATATTTTATTTTATTTAAATTTGTTTAAGCATGATAATATTTATGTGCAAGACGATTGAAGTTACGATCATTGATACTTTGACCACACTGGAGTTTCAACCTTCTTAGCTGCAGGAGCAACTGATCTTTTTACTGTATTATTGCCTTGTAAAGTTGGAAACATATCTTCATCTTTAACATCTAAACTAGTTTTACTTCTTGGTGCACTTCTAGGTCCTCCTAAATTAAAAATGTTTATATTTAATTTTTGTTAAAGCAAATATTTTCAAATTAATTTTATATGTTTATTTTGAATAGGTTACCTTGGAAATTATTTCTATGAGCTGGTGGAACATAAGCATTTTTCTTAACTTCTTTTTTTTCTTCAACTACTGGTTCTGGAGCTAAAAAAATATTGAAAATATTTCACTACTCTAATTAAATACATTATAAAATATGCCATTTAGTAATCAATTGTTTTAGTTTTATATAATACTTATGAATTTATCAATTCAATAAAAGAAGTAACTATTACAAAAACTAACAAAATATTTTTTACAGTGCTGATAGCAATAAAAAGTCGGAAAAAAGTAGTATTTAAGTGACAAAAATCATAGGAAGAGTAAACAAAAGTGACTTAAAATAAGATGCTTTATTATCATAATTTACCTTTAAAAAAAATTAGCTTCCACATGTAAATAAAAATTAATAATAAATAAAATCAAAATTAGACAAAAAAAAATACTCGTCACATTTTAAAACCCTATCATTGCGAACAGAACATTTACCCATCATAAAATATATACTGAATTTCACTATTAGTATTAAGAACTATAAAGAAAATTGCCCTAAAATATTAATATGAACAATACATAATAAATAACAAATAATAATTTATATTATAACGAAATAATATTAATAATAATAAAAATGATTTAATTTGTACGTTGTAAACAATAGCCATTATTCATTATCACTTTTCTTTGTTTAGTCGCGTCAAAATGTATGGCAGGGTCACTCACTCAGACAATTAAAAACAAAATATCACTCGATTTACAATGCAATACCATCCAGTGCCGTAACTAGAGCGTCAAAGACCCAGGTGCAGACAAATATACATGGGCCCCTCTTTCTTGAGATACATAAAAAAGTCGGACTAACTTCATATGGGAATTTTTTACTCCTTAGATCGGATAGTATTTGTGGATGTACTGAATTTTAAAGAACCGATAGATAATTTTCTCGCTGGAATAATTTTATGTTAAGCTTCAACTTAGTAGGTATACACAAGATCACAATTGTGTATTGGGTATATTTTATTTATAAAAATACTTGTAGAATAAAGGTCTATTTACACCTAACCGTTCCGTGTCCGTTCCGTATCCGTACCGTCCGTTTAGTTTCAGTGCTTTGGATTTACACAATACCGTTCCGTGTCCGATCAGCATCCGTTGTCCGTGCCCGTTCAGTACTGTTCGAACCTATCTTTTGACCTAACGCGCGTTTTACATACCGTGTTTCATTGTTGCTTTGGGTGCTTGAAAAAAATTATAATATGACTGGAAGTGCAGAATCGCTAGAAGATCTAGCTGTACTTGCCTTGCTGCTAATTCTATATGAGAACGAACCATTTCTATAATTTTTTCGTCGATATTGGTACACATAATTTAAATGTAAATACTCAAGTTTTTGAAAAAACAACTTTTTAAATACTTTAAACTTTAAAATTTTTTTTTAAATTTTACAAATACGTCTCGCGAGTAGGTATGAAAACCGATCAAGCTGTCAGTTGTCACTGACGACTGTTTACATAGTTCCGTATTTTCCATATCCGTATCAGTGAAATCCCTAAAAACATTGTCTCCGACAAATTTTAAAGCACGGACACGGATAGTGCGGATACGGAACGGACCTGTGTAAACATGCCCATTATATAACAAGTAAACAAACTTTAAGCGCCGGACACGGAACGGACGGTACGGATAGGGAACGGTTATGTGTAAGTAGACCAAAGATAGATACAATATAAAAGTAATCTGTCACTCAAGGCTTAGTAGTTTTCCCAATATTTAGATAAACAATTCAAAATAAAACGGACCAGACTTTTACATTTTGTAATATAAAATTAAATAGAAGATAATAATACAATAATTATGAATCAAATTAAATCAAATTAAAAAATAAATAAATTGACGGCTATATGTTATATGCCCTTTGACCCTGTGGGCTCCAGTGCTGTGCACCGCCTGCACCTACGACTTTTACGGCACGGATACCACCCTAGGTAAGGTTAAAGTGAAAATAGAGTTGGTTGTGCTTTTTCTATTTTTTACCTTTCAGATCTCAAAAATATATTATTTTTCGACGAGTGTTTACATATATAAATATATAATATAATATACAGAGTCGCGGAAAGAGAAACTCGGGCCCGGGGGCATATTAACATACCATACATCGCTACACGACCGGTCGTTTCTAATTGGCTCATTTCAAATAGCGCGCTATTATCATAAGTTAATAATAATGGGAATATTATATTTATATTAGCGATGGGCGAAATCGAATGATTTCAATAAACGAATTATTTGTATTCGAGACATTTTTATAACCGAGACATCTCTCGAAATAATCATTCGAAATGTTCAATTGAAATATAATACATAAATATAAATGTAATATAATTTTATTTATAAACGTTCTGAGAAATTTTTGTTGTTTTGTGGTTGACTAATTCAAAAATTATAGCAATAGGTAATATAAATAACTAAGAATAACCGTATACCCATCAATATTCCTCTAACAACCAGTCCCACGAGTAGCACGAATCGAAAATACAAAGACACAAAGTGAACAACTAATATTTACTTACTTGTATTCGATTATGAAGATTAAAAATATTATTTCTCCCTCACTCCTTTGTTCCATAAAAATCATTCGATGTAATTTTTCATTCGAAACACATTTCGAGATCAAGAATTCATTGTTTTTAAAATAAATGAGATATCACTCGAAGTAATCACTCGGGTATACGGTATAATCGAATTATTACTTTGATAATCGAGACATCTCGATTACGCCCATCACTAATTAATGTTATCGATACCGGGAATTATACCAATGATTAAAAATAAAATAAATAATAATACATTACTGATGGACAGTCGACTTTCTTAATTTAGTACTTAATGGGCAATGAGTAAAACGCACAAATTTATTCGAATGATTCAATTAATTTTCTTTTTATAAATATGTCTGGTACCATTATTTGGATTATTAAAATCATTCAATTATTTTGATAATCGAAAAATAACAATTGAATGATTCGATTATTCCCACCACTAATCATTACAATTGTTAGGTAACTGTTATTAGTAAAATAGTATGGGTATAAATGGCGTGGAATTTAAAGAAAACTACTCAAAAATATTATAAATCAATTATTTACAGAAATGATTTAATTTTTATTATACATGTATTATTTTCTGATGCAAATGAGTCAATGACTATTTTTTAAATTAATCTGCCTTGCTAACACTAATTTTAAGCTAAAAGTTGCTAATGCAGAAACTCTTGTCTATGTAGAACAGGACCGATGAAAGTTTTTTTTCTTGAAAGCACGCTGAAGGAATGTTCAACACTATTAAATAATATTATTTCAAAGCAAATGGTATCTTTCCATAATCTCCTATATAATATTTCATACGAATGGTGTTATTTTTATTTATAGTTAAAATTTTAACTATCTACAGATTTTCGATTAGATTAGATTAATGGGTTTGTAATTGGAAAATATACTATCGAAATACTCGGAATTTAAATATTATTATTATTCATATTATGAAAAACTTCCCAACAAAAAAAACTATGTAGTCATACAGAAATAGATTCTTACGAAGATAACATTAATGTTTTTATGAACAATCAGTAGCGGTCGACCACGGACTTGACGTATTAAATTAACCTATAGTTAATAATAATTATAAAATAAACTTATTCCAAATTTTTCATTAATAGTGTTTAATTTGTATTAATTTGAAGTCCCTAATTTTTGGTCCCGGGGGAATCATCCCTACCACCCCTTCTCGTCAGGCTTGTATATATGTAAAATATATTATGCCTATGGCGTTAATCCCTACAAAATTTATCTTATTAAGTGATGAGAATAAACATTATTCATAGCGAAATTCATGTTAAAAATGTTATAGTTAACACAGATCACTATAGTTCAATAGCAGCAGAATACATAAAAATGTCTACTAGACTTATAAATCTCAAAACAAACTAGAAAAATTACCATGATTATGAAAATGTAAATAAAAGTGAAAAAAAAAAAAAAAAAAAGTGAAAAAAATGAGTAGCTAACACATTGTGTTTATTAAAACTGTAGAAATATGGCAATCAATTGTTTTCAAGATATTTTTGTATCAAATAGTATTTTTATTTAATTTTCTTCACAATTTTTTATAATTCAACCACAAAAAAAGTGATGAATTTTTAAAACTAAAAATATATATATATATTTTTTAGAGATATTTTGAATGGTTATTAATAATTATTAAAATTCATACAAAATATTCTTATAATAGTAAAACTTTTATGTTTTTAGGTTGATGTAGCATAAGTTTAGAATACCTTATATTCCTGCCCATTAATTACCACTTAACAGTTACAATTGTTGACATGATGATATTAATTTGATACTTTTTAAATTTGAACTAGCTACCAATATAAAAAATAATATCAAAATACGAGTATTCAATAATGATTCATACTATCTAATATTGAAAAATATACGTATACCAAATTATTTTTAAATAATACATAAAATTATAGTTTATAATCTAAAATATATTCGCACACGTATAAATATTAGGATTTTCTAACTCATTAATAAAGTTCAATAAATCTTTTAAAAAAGTTTTTGTATATAAAAATGTAAAATAATTAATAGTGTTGAAATATTGAAAAAATTAAGTTTATAATTAAGAACATTTTTTAAAAATTTAGATTTATTCCAAAGTTAATTAAAAAATACAATTTTTAGTAGAATTTTAATTTAAGGCACATAAATTGATAAAAATTTATTGAAAATAATGTTTTACCATTTGTAGGTGGAGTGGGTTCAGGTTCATGTACTTTCCACGGTCCTGGATTTTTTCGTTTTGGCACCATTTCTCCTGCTTCATTTTCTTCAAATTCAACATCATCTTCTTTATCATTATTATCAGAATAATAAGGAGAATCAGTAGTTAAATTTTGAATTTTAAGTGTTGTATAGTCTTTTATTTCTTCTTGATATTCATTCCATTCTTCTTCCAGCTGTTGGAAAATTTAAAAAAAATCAACAAGAATATTCTAATGTTTCAACAACCATCATTATAATAGGTAATGTATCTGATATATTTATTATATTTTTTTAGAATTTAGTTGTAATTAAATTTATTTTTATTTTCAAAATACAAATCTATAGAGCAATTCATTAATATTCAGAAAAGTTAATATTAACTATATAAAATATTCTCAAACAAAAAAATAATTATTTTTAGGATTTTAAAAATTATAAAAGTACTTAGAACAAGATAAATATTTAAAAATGATTGAAATGGGTAAACTGCATGTTGAACTATTTACAGTTAAATTTATATTAGTAAATGCATAAAATATTGCTGTTACCATATTTAATACCTGTACAAATATTATCATTCATGACTTGAATATCACAAATGATGATTATTTGAGGTGTTATTATACAAATAATTAGTATTACTAAGTATTGGTTGCAACAAAACTAGTATCTTCAATTTAATTAATCAGGCAGAAGCAGCTTTATCAATGCTTAAATCATTTTTGTAATTGTATAATTATTAAAATTATTTTAGTAATTTATAATTAATATAATACCTATTGTTTATATATTTATTAAAAAAACAAAACTAGGATATTAATGGGCAAATTAGAAGGTATAATTTCTTGAGTTTATTTAAATTATAGGCTGAAAAAAACTATATTAATATAAATCTAGTATAAGCAGCCTATTTGTATTTGAATAAACCTCATCCTTGGCTTATAAGTGATTTAAATTGTTATCAATTATTTCTTTGGTTATTTTAATAACACCCATGACATATTAAATCTCAGTAGTTGAATTGGGACAAATTAAGTAGAGGAGCTCAGTCCAATCATTTAAAAACTGCGTTCCATATGCAAAATTGTTTAACAAAGACACGTGGGGGTTTTGCTCCCCTCCATTAACCTTATATATATTTTAAATACCACTTTTCAGCTACATAAATATTTAAATTCCAAATATTTATATCAAATATATTAATAACAAACCATACAATGAATAAGGTATATACCAAATTATAACTGTATATACTAGACATTATTATTAATATTTTTTCTGAAATGACGACACTGTCGCTTATCATAACCACCATATAATCTTTTACTATGAAAATATTTTTTTTCATGTACATATATAGGTACTAATATACTAATACTAAATAGAATTATATTTACCACACATTCGAATTAATTTTCAACTAATTATATATTTTGCATGTTACTAAGTGCGGGTTGCCAGGTCGACAAATTTTATCTATAACTGCGGCACATACTCACTAGTAGGTTGAATGTAATTTGGGCTAATATAAGCTGGGCATTGAGGCAGTGATAATACTAACAGAGTTCAACGTGTTAATAAACGAATATCAAAAATAGTTTTGATATTATAAATCGTAATATTCATTATAAAATTGACATATGAGGTGTGGCGAGGTAAAGTGATCTAAGTGCCAAAAATTGAAAAATACTTTTTTATTACACCAAAATGATCTATGTGCTCACCCCAATACTGTGTAAAGAGATCTATCTCTAAACTATCTATAAATTGTAGTTAAAAGTAATTATAGATGGAGCTATTTGTATGTTCACACATGTAAAAATGGGACAGTTTTTATTGATTTGCCCAAAACTAAAATTTTGGCACTTAGATCACTTTGCTTTGCCACACCTCATATATTGAAATCCATATTTAAAAAAATTTATTTTGGATATGAGTTAGGGTAAACGACCTCCAGTTACAATAAAAAATATAGTTGGGGTACGCAAAAAAAATAGTAGAGCTCCGTCCCCCTGCGCACACTCCTAATTTGAGCACTGTTAAGTCTATAGTAAATGGAAATTAAGAAATTATAACTAAAAAATATTTATTGGCATCAGTTAGATATCCTTGATCTAATTGTTTTATTTGTCTGTACACAAATCCAATTTTTATTAAGAATAAGACATTAAGATCAACGAAATAAATTAATATGTACATAATGCGGGTTTGAATTAATTAGATAAAAATTATTTACCTTCGTGGAAGATTTGTTTTCGTTGTTTTCATTTGAGTAATTACTTTGGATTAGAGCTCTTTCCTTCTTTTGTTTATCTTGTTTCTTCTGCAATTCTTCCTGAGAGGTGGTCACATTGTCCGAAGAGGTAGAGAATTTCTTGCCTTTATTGGATTTCTTGCGGTCTTTCTTCGCGAAAAAATTATCCAAATCAGCCATGATTAGTGTGCGTGGAGCTCTGACTAGACGCAAAATAGAAAAAGAAAAGTAGTTAGTGCGTTAATCGGTGTGTGCATAAATATGATAAGGATGAGAGAAAGGCCGATTTCTTATCGAATCGTCGCCGAGGGGATCAAGAGGGAGTCGTTTAACTAATAATACAAACTACGTGGACGAAACAGTATAAATAAAATACCATTTTCGATTGGCGATACACTCTCGAGAAACCGAAAGTAATGCCCACGCAAGGGTGGATGAGCAGTAGGTAGTAGTGGGTGGGGGAAAGAGTAAATAAATACCGGATGATTAAAAAAAATAAAAAAATATCCCGATACGAAAATACGATGACGGTAAAAAATAGATTATTACCGTTTGGAGTAGACGGGGCCGACGGGGATCGGGAGCGATGAACGTGTGATTCGGTCGGGCGCGTAAAAATTCACGAGCACAGCGCGATGCGGAGACGGCGACGACAGCAGCGATGTGGACAACGGTTTCGGATGAAGAGAGAGCGATACGGCAATGGGTTAACAGTGGAAAAACGCGACGAAACACATGTACCACTTGCACGAACTCGCACGGCGGCCGATCCGGAGAGGAGGTGTCCGATTGGTTATCATCGGCGAATCCCGTTATCGTGTGACGATTGCGGGTACCACGAACACGATTCAGCGGTGCCGTCGGCGGGAGAGAGGGGTGGCGGTTCTACTGGCATGAAGGTAGAACAGTAAACTGGCGGCGTACGATACCGACGGATACCCGCTTCGCCGCCGCCCCGCGACCAGTGGATCCGGGGCGTCGTGCGGGGGTAATTTCTCGGAACGCGATCGGCCAACACTGGTTCGGCGGCCCGAACATACCGAGACGGCGGTGCGCGCGCGCACACGCGCACGAGCCCGTACCGCAGTCGCCGAAACGAGCACACGAGACGGACGGCCGGCCAATACGCGCAGAGATAACGCGCGACGACCGGACCGGATCGGCGGAGTCTGTTCCCGGTGGTGCGCGTTTTCACATTTTTAAGCGTACGGCGGGTGCGTGTGCGTGTGCGCGCGCGACATCATATCCACCACTGCGCGAGCACCACTGCCGCCGGGCATCGACCGCCGCCGACCGAGACCGAGACGCGTGGACGTATTAACCGCTACGTTATTGTAATAATACTAAACAAATAGTAAGGATCCAGAGATTGTGGACCCAGAGAATTATTACTATTATAATTAATGTTATTATTGTTATTATTATTATTATTATTATTATTATTACTATTACGATTGTTGTTGTCGTTGTTATTAATATTGTATTTAATTTTTAAACGGAATCGCTACTGTAGAGTATTACGGTACACATTATCACTATCGCTATTATTGCTATCACGACTGTTGGCCGCGCGGGTGTTCGTGTTTATTCTCGTTGTCCATTGATCCACTCGCGCCCGGTGGTCATCAACGTCACCGAAAACCCATAGCATCCAGGGACGGTGAACCGGACGAGACGGTCTTCCGGCGGTGACGCCGAAGTGAGTTGTAACGTTCGCCCCTCCGTTCGTCTACCGTTCGTCCGCCTCCGCCACCGACGTGTCCGCCCGACCAGCAGTTGCGCGGCGCACCGTGACGAATGCGATTTCCATCAGCCCGATATCTTCTCTCGGCGGGCATACGCTCGGCACGATACTGTATTACATTTTGCGATAAAGTGCGCGCGCGTTCGTCGATTCTCGCTCGGAACATTGACATCGTAATCGCGATCGGATTTTCGTCCCCAGCGTCGATCGGTTCCCCGGGCGAGTTGCTGTTGTTTTCAACATTTTAAATCGCCGGTGCGTACACACAATTCGAGAATTTCCCATTGTCGACCTCGAACAATATACTGTGTCGGCGCGGTCTGCATAACGTGTATAAACCGTTCCTACATTGCAGTTCTGGTCCGTTGGATTTCGTATTGTTTTCGGGTTTTTTTTTTTTTTTTTTAATTCCTAGATGCATACATTACCGATTTTTGTGTGTTATTCGTCCCTAATGCACTCTCATCCACCGCTGCTTTTTTGCATACATCTCACGACACGTTTTGATCCTAACACCTGTTGAGCTAATTCAATTTTTGTTGTTAGATAATTTTTGAATTGTTTCACGATTCATGAACGATCGGAACAACTTAGGGTTCACCAATATTATTTTCAAACTAATTATTTATGGAACGTTATTATAATGCCCTACCCCAGTGGTTTATCGAGTGTTACGTTGTAGTCCAATGTCTAGATTATTTGTATATTCAACATTGACCATTGTGTAATAGTTAATATTTTGTTTTTAATAATATTAGATGCATGTTTCAATGGTATGACACTACATAGGAAGTTTCCATCGTACATACCGCTATGGTTATAGTAACTAGAGTATGTTGAAATTATTTTCTATAGCTATATTTAATTTTATTGAACTTATAAATAATTTTAGGGAGATTATATTTGGATAGAACCAATATCTGGAAGGGAATTTGATGTTGCTATTGGCGCTAGAGTTATTTCAGCTGAAGGAAAGCGCATCCAAGTTAAAGATGATGATGGAAGGGTAAGTTTTTCTTAATTTAATTTTAAGCAATGTTTTGACTGGTTAGGTATGTGATCTTAGCATAATAAATGCTTTGAAATTATGGCTAGTGATATATAGTACATATATGCTCTCTCTCTTCTTTATATTTAAAATTATATCTAAATAAGTATTCTTGCTCTACAATAAGAGGTATTACCTCAGTGTAGAGCATAACTAGTAATTTCATATATGTATCCTGTATACTTTGTACACATTTCTTCGACTAGCAATAAATATCACTCGATTTTAAATATATATATATATATATTAGGTGCCAGTAGTCTAATTTATTCAGAAGGACTGAAGTCTTTTTTTAGTATTAATATTATAAAAATTACTTCCAATGTCCCTCTACTTGTTCACTGAGATTTAAATCAAAGTTAACTGTATATAATACTTGGTTTTATTAAAGTATTTTGATCTTGATGTAGATATTTAGATTCAATGTTTTTTTTTTTTTTTAATTTAATTTAATTCAATTCAATGTTTTCAAATATATATTTTATAACCGTAATCACTTGAAAACTAGAGTAATATAACTTTTTTATTTACATTTTATTTAGAATGTCTTAAATAATATTTTCATACTAAAATTAAATAATGTATAACATATATGATTAATTTTTAATTTACATTAGCTAAATATATCAATCATGTAAGTACTTATTTGCCTTTTTTTTACAACCAATAGATACTACTAGTAATAAAAGATAAGATTAGTTCACTTGAAAATGATAAAAATATTAAATTTAGTTTTGTATTTAATATTAGATTGGATCTATTTAAACATTATAAACCAGTTTATTTTTAGGAAGGTCACATATTTTACAAAAAAATTATTACGTCACTTGTTTAACCATAGTTTATATTTTACAATATTTAATTAAGTACATATAAAATAATTTATTGTTGGTATTTAATTTTAAGTTAACAATTTTAAGTCTTATAGTTATAGATGATACTTATTTACAGAAGATGTATTATAGAAAAATAAAATATAATAATTTATAAACAATTTATTAAACATACCTATCTAATTGTTACATCCTGTTGTTTAGTTTAATTTATTTATTCTGTAAAATATTTATATTTAATATAATATATTTTCAAATTATAACTACAATCCAATTAATACATACTTTTCAAAACATTAATTTTGTTTTAGTTTAAATTGTACTGTAGTAAATTGTAATTTTAGGGCGTACAATTATTAAATTATTTTTATTTTTTTTGTTTAATTAATGTTTTAAATTAATTAATTTATGTCAGTTTCAACATGAATTGTATTTCTGTTTAATTGTTACATAACTTGATCAAAGAAAAATTATATAATGAAATTGAAATTATTTACTACATATTTATTTTGATACACATTTAATAAAATAAATACATAAAAATTATGGTAGATTCAAAATTAATTTCATTAATAATTTAAGTAGTTAATTATTTGATACCAATACAATTTTAAAATATTTTACTACAAAAATGACTGAGTATTTGATTTCTATTACTTCAAAAATAATACACTATACCAAATTACCTAGAATCTTATTATTATTTATCTTGTAAAAGTAGAAATACTCATATTTCATAAAAAATGTTGATACTATGTAATAATACAGCTGAAATAACAATATTAAATTAATTCAAGTATGTATTTATAAATTATAAAAGTTTAAAATAGAAAAACTATAATTGTAAAACCAATATATTCTGGATTTCGATCAAATTTTTATATACATTTTAATTTTTTACTATTACAATAAAAATAAATAATGTTTTCAGAGTGTAAATTACCATTTAGAATTATGTTTAAATAATTAAAGTACTAGTTAGCTTAGTATTACAGAATATACAAGTATACACAAGTTATTAAATTCAGTCAGTTTTTATACTAACTAAAAATAAATTATTTTATTAGTCTATGTTCACTATATGTGGAATAAAATTTTTAAAAATGTGTGATCTTTAACAAATATTACATTCAAAATAAATATGTTAATCTGTTTTATATAACAGTTTCTAATTTATTTTAAATAATTTTATTTAACTTTGTTATACTTTTACTCTTTCGTATTAAATCTAGAAGTTTGAGAAATCTATTTAAGTTTATCAAATATTAAAATAACATAAATGTTATTTAATTAATCAATTAATTAATTACACTTTTAGTTTTAATATAATTGGCTGATCATTTCAGAATCAATGAATCAATGATATTACATAACCCTTAGATTATATAATTTTGAAATTAATTCATATTTTCTTTATAAAAAATTAAAATTAACTTAATTACATTTTTTTGAACTTTAATTTAATGTGTATGAATTATCTAATTAGGAACTATGGCTTACGCCAGAGAGGCGAATTAAAGCAATGCATCCTACTTCAATTCATGGAGTAGAGGATATGATATCTTTAGGTGATCTACATGAAGCAGGAATACTGAGAAATTTACTTATACGATACAATGAAAACTTAATATATGTAAGTGTTTATTTTATTAATATATTTTGTATTTTATTATGAATGTTGTTACATTTTTTTTTAATTTTCAGACATATACTGGATCAATTTTAGTTGCAGTAAATCCATATCAAATTTTACCTATATACACAGCCGAACAAGTAAAGTTGTATAAAGATAGAAAAATTGGTGAATTACCTCCTCATATATTTGCTATTGGTGATAATAGTTATACTCATATGAAAAGATTTGGACAAGATCAATGTATAGTTATTAGGTATGTATTTATTGAAAGTTAGTTGTCATAGACCTATTAATCTATTATTAATAAGGCTATACATGTTATCAACAACAACTTTTTATTATTAGTTTGGTGTTATTTATTGTTAGGAAATTACTATTATTCACTGATTCTATGGATGGGTTCAGGCCAAAAAAGTTAATTAATTTAATTTAAATATATTATATTTTAAATTTTAGTGGTGAAAGTGGAGCAGGGAAAACAGAAAGTACAAAATTAATTTTACAATATTTAGCAGCTATTAGTGGTAAACATTCTTGGATTGAACAACAAATATTAGAAGCAAATCCTATACTTGAAGGTTAATAATAATTGTTGATATTATAAAAATCATTTTTCAATACCTATTAATATTTATTATTTTTCAGCCTTTGGTAATGCTAAAACCATTAGAAATGATAATTCTTCAAGATTTGGTAAATACATTGATATACATTTTAATCAAAATGGCGTAATTGAAGGAGCTAAAATTGAACAATATCTTCTCGAAAAGTCTCGTATCGTATCTCAATCTCTTGATGAAAGAAATTATCACATATTTTATTGTGTATTAGCTGGTCTTTCGACTGAAGACAAAGAAAAGTTAGAACTTTCTGATGCATCACAATATAAATATCTCACTGGTGTAAGTTGAAGTGTATTTTTTCAAACTTTGTACTATATGTATTGATTTTATTTATAATGCATTTATTTTCAATGTAGGGTGGAAGTATAACTTGTGAAGGACGAGATGATTCTGCTGAATTTTCTGATATCAGATCAGCTATGAAAGTATTGTTATTTTCTGATCAAGAAATTTGGGAAGTACTTAAATTATTAGCTGCTTTACTGCACATAGGAAATATAAAATATAAAGCTGCAATAATTGGTAAATGTGTTATATTATGTGTATTTATAAAATTAAATTATTAATATTAATCATCTTTAGATAATTTGGATGCCACTGAAATTCCTGAACGTACTAATGTTACACGAGTAGCAAATTTAGTTGGAGTTCCTGTTCAATCATTAATTGATGCATTAACTAGAAAAACTATTTTTGCTCATGGTGAAACAGTGGTATGTATTTGTGTATAAATGGCATATTGAGCTAATTTTAAAGTTAATGATTATTAAATATTAATCAATATTTTAAGATTTCTACATTATCAAGAGAACAGTCTGTAGATGTGAGAGATGCATTTGTTAAAGGGATTTATGGGCGTTTGTTTGTTCATATTGTTAGTAAAATTAATAATGCAATTTATAAACCAAAGAGTACCAAAAGAAGTGCAATAGGTGTTTTAGATATATTTGGATTCGAAAATTTCCAGTCCAATAGGTAAGTTAGTAATAATTAATTTTTATTATTACTAATATGTTTTTTTTTTCGATAGTTTTGAACAATTTTGTATCAATTTTGCAAACGAAAATTTACAACAATTTTTTGTTCAACATATTTTTAAATTGGAACAACAAGAATATAATCATGAACATATTAGTTGGCAACATATAGAGTTTGTTGATAATCAAGATGCTCTAGACCTCATTGCTACCAAACAACTAAATATCATGGCTCTTATTGATGAAGAATCAAAATTTCCCAAAGTAAGAGATTTTTATTTTCAACTTTTTAAGAACATAGAAAAAAAGATAATATTAAGTTAAGAGTATAGATGGACCAAATTTGAATGTGCTTCATTGAATATGCTTAACTTGACATCAACTTAAACGTTATGTAAATTTTTTAAATGTAAACTTAACATGGCAAAATAAAATAGTACAAAATGAAATGTTAACTACAATAATTATTTTCTAGAACCCTGACTATACATTTTTGTAGTACCTTAAACCTATATCTCAAATTATTATGGTCTGTAGTACCATCAGTCTTGTAATAGTCTTATTCTGTTTATATAGTGTTAAGCTATGATTAAATAACAATATTATATATTATATAGAGTTAATTTTAATGATTATAAAATATTTTATTTTAATAAATTTATAGAAACAGTGTAAAATGTTATAATTTGAGTTATATACTTTTTATATATAGGGTACAGATCAAACAATGTTGGCCAAAATGCATAAAACACATGGGAATCATAGAAACTATTTAAAGCCTAAATCAGATATGAATGCATCTTTTGGATTAAATCATTTTGCTGGTGTAGTTTTCTATGATACTAGAGGTAATATGATATAGTATATTTTTATATTTATAATTATTATTCATTAATTTTAATGAAATAGGATTTCTGGAGAAAAACCGTGATACATTTAGTGCTGATCTTTTACAATTAATTCATATTTCAACAAATAAATTTTTAAAAGTTCTATTTGCTGAAGACATTGGAATGGGTTCAGAGACCAGAAAAAGGGCTCCAACATTATCGACTCAGTTCAAAAAGTCTTTAGATTTACTTATGAAAACCTTGTGTACCTGTCAACCATTTTTCATTCGGTGTATCAAACCAAATGAATTAAAAAAACCAATGGTATTTTTATTTTTAATTTATCATACTTCTATATTTTAATATAATATATTTGTTTTATTTAGATGTTTGATAGAGGTCTCTGTTGCCGGCAGCTTCGATATTCTGGTATGATGGAAACAATTCGAATTCGACGTGCTGGATACCCAATAAGACATGGTTTTAATGAATTTATTGAACGTTACCGATTTTTAATACCTGGGATACCTCCTGCACACAAGGTTAAAATAATCTTACTATAAAGGTTATCTAAGTTTACTAAATTTATTATATTTTTGTAGACTGATTGTAAAAAAATGACAGCTCATATTTGCCAAGCTGTTTTAGGACGGTCTGATTATCAATTAGGAAATTCAAAAATATTCTTAAAAGATGCTCACGATTTATTCTTAGAACAAGAACGTGATAGAGTTTTAACCAAAAAGATCATTATTATTCAAAAGTCAATTAAGGGTTGGGTATACAGAAGAAGGTAAGATATTTGTAATTAAAAAAGTAAAAATAATAGATTTAATAAAATTGTTATTTAATTTTAGATATTTGCGTATGCGATCAGCTGCAGTATTGATCCAAAAACATTTCCGAGGCTATTCTCAAAAGAAAAAATATAAACAAATGCTTGTTGGTTATCTTAGATTGCAAGCAGTAATCAGATCACGTGTGTTATCTCATAGATTTAAACATTTACGTGGTCATATTGTAGGATTACAAGCACAATCTAGAGGTTATCTAGTCAGAAGAATGTGCGCTCATAAAATGTGGGCTATTGTTAAAATACAAGCCCATGTCAGACGAATAATTGCTCAAAGACGTTTTAATAAAATAAAAGTAGATAGATAATTTATCATTAGGGTTCGGAAGTTATAGGAGCCGAAAAAGTAAAAATATACACGAACAAATGATAGAATATGCATGAAAAAATGTGAAATATGCAAAAAAAAAAAATT
The DNA here is from genome assembly GCF_003268045.1 of Sipha flava. Classification (NCBI taxonomy): domain Eukaryota; kingdom Metazoa; phylum Arthropoda; class Insecta; order Hemiptera; family Aphididae; genus Sipha; species Sipha flava. The sequence continues at coordinate 806,987 of NW_020273620.1, read as the reverse complement.
ATTTATTTATTAAAAATGATTAGAAAATATTAAAAATCTATATTTAAAAAATTGTATAGTCGACAGTTAAAATATGGCGTATAACCAGTTGGCATTGAGATTTTTTTGAAAAAATAGTTAAACAAATATATTTTCATTATTATTGAATTATGAAATAAATTTATGTTGTATAATACCTGTTAAGTTATTGCATTGAACTATCAATATTTTCATTAAATTCCTAATAAACGATTAAAAAATAATAATAATAAAAAAAATAATAAATTACCACGAAAAATAATATTAAGTTTTATATGATGCACATTTCCCGCGTTATTAGCGTTGTGTTATTTAAAATTATTTAAAATGGTTAAGAATAAAAAAAAATTAATTTTTTTAGAAAATATTAAGTATGAATACAAATATGCCAAAATCATTGAAAATTGACGAAATATGCATTTTTTCTCTAAAATAAACGATATATGTATTTTTAATTTTTAATTTTTAAACTTAACATTGTATAACTCGGATTTCTATCTTGGTCTGATATAAATTGAGAGTATATAGAACCATATGCAACTCCTATAACATCTGAACCCTATTTATAATATTGCTTAATTTTTTCTTCTGATTATTAAATATGAACAATTTTTTATTTCAGTTTGAATTCAGAATACAAGTTGAGGCTTTAAAATTAAAGAAAAAGGAGGAAAAGGAACTGAAAGAAGCTGGAAATAAGAGAGCTAAGGAAATTGCTGAACAAAATTACAGGGTTAGTTTTTCTGGTATTAATTTTTTTCAAATTATTTAAATATTGTTTTGTACAAAATTAGGAACGCATGGAAGAATTAGAAAGAAAAGAACATGAAATTGAGGAAGAAGAAAAAAGGCAAATGGAAATTAAGAAAAATCTTATTACTAATGCAGCAAGAAAGCTAGATGAACCTGTTGATGATAGCAAACTTGTTGAAGCTATGTTTGATTTTCTTCCAGATTCTAATAATGAAGCACCTATGCAAACTAGAGGAACTTCTGTTTTTATGGTATGATTTTTATTGATTCTTTCAATATGATTAATTTAAATTATATTTTTTAATATATATATATATGAAAACATTTTTTTTTTTAAATATTTAAATTTAAGATAATACTATAAATGAAGATCATTAAAGCAACTGTTTGTTCTTTTATTTGGGAATTAGTTTCTAATTTTAAAATACATTATTTAGTTAAATTTTTTAATAACATTATTATTATTATTAATAATTATTAATTATTATAACTGATACTATTGTCATATTTTTTTATTTAGGATCTTCCTACTTCAAAAACTGATGATCAACAAGACATTATTACTGATTTACAACTACAACCAGTTGATGATGAAGAAGATTTAAGTGAATTTAAGTTCCAAAAATTTGCAGCTACGTATTTCCAAGGAAATATAACTCATCAATGTTCAAAAAAACCTCTCAAGCATCCTTTGCTACCATTACATACTCAAGGAGATCAGTTGGTTTGTAGCTATTTTTATTTGTAACTGGGTAAGATTTTCATTATAAATTGTTTTTGTTAGGCTGCCCAAGCACTTTGGATTACCATACTTCGATTTTGTGGTGATTTAAATGAGCCACGATATCATTCGATGGAAAGAGACAATACTTCAGTTATGTCAAAAGTAACAGCAACATTGGGTCGTAACTTTATCCGTAGTAAAGAATTTTATGAAGCTCAAATGATTGGAATGGATCCAGAAAGTGCATTTTAATCATGGATTTAGTATTTATATTAATATTTTCTAAAAGTTAATTTTTATTTGTAATTAAAAGCAGGAAAGTTTTTTTAAAAACTAAACCTAGATCTATCCGTCATAAGTTAGTATCTCTTACTTTGAAAAGAAAAAATAAATTGGGAGAAGATGTACGAAAAAGATTACAAGATGATGAATATGCTGCTGATAGTTATCAATCTTGGTTAGATGCTCGTCCTACATCTAATCTTGAAAAACTCCATTTTATTATTGGACATGGTATTTTACGAGCAGAACTTAGGTAAATTTGAGTTTTTACTTATTCTTATATATTATATTATTATTATTATTATTATTATTATTATTATTATATATTATTATTCCTATTCTATGCTCTAATAAAATTAGTATATATAAGTTACTTTTCAAATACTATAGAAATGTGGCATAAACATAATTTTAAATCTTTATTTAGAGATGAAATATATTGTCAAATTTGTAAACAACTTTCTGCAAATCCATCAAAATCATCTCATGCCAGAGGATGGATTTTATTGTCTCTTTGTGTTGGCTGTTTTGCTCCTTCTGAAAGATTTGTGAATTACCTGAGAGCGTTTATAAGAGAGGGTCCTCCAGGTTATGCTCCTTATTGTGAAGATCGTCTTAAGCGTACATTTAATAATGGAACAAGAAATCAACCTCCCAGTTGGTTAGAATTACAGGTTAGTACATGAAATATTTAAAATCCAAATGTGTAAATAATGAATATCAATTATAATTGTATGTATTTATTATTTAGGCTACAAAATCTAAAAAGCCTATAATGCTTCCTATAACTTTTATGGATGGAAATACAAAAACTTTGTTAGCTGATTCTGCAACAACAGCAAGAGAACTTTGTAATCAGCTCTCTGATAAGATTGGGCTGAAAGATCAATTTGGATTTTCTCTTTATATTGCATTATTTGATAAAGTGTGTACATATATATTTTGATTAAGTTCTGATTTTCTATTATGGATCCTAAAATATTAATTTTATTTCTTTAAAGGTGTCATCTTTGGGAAGTGGTGGTGATCATGTTATGGATGCAATATCACAATGTGAACAGTATGCTAAAGAGCAGGGAGCTCAAGAACGCAATGCCCCTTGGAGATTATTTTTCCGAAAAGAAATTTTTGCTCCTTGGCATGAGCCAACAGAAGATCAAGTAGCAACTAACTTAATATACCAGCAAGTAGTTCGAGGTGTAAAGTTTGGTGAATATCGTTGTGATAAGGTTTGTGTATTTATCCAACTTTTAGTTTTTAACTGTTATTAACTTTCAATTAATATCTGAAAACTAATAAAAAGGAAGAGGATTTAGCTATGATTGCTGCCCAACAATATTATATTGAACACAACACTGATCTTAATAATGAGAGATTATTAAATCTTTTGCCAAATTATATTCCTGATTACTGTTTAACAAATGCAGAAAAATCAATTGAAAGGTGGAACGTTTTGATAATTCAAGCCTACAAAAAGGTAAGAATTATATACTTTATTTTTAATAATTAAATCACCAAAATCAATTGAGTTATAATTTTATTTTTAAACTGGTTGTGGTAAAATAACTTTAGTTAAGGTTATGGTTTTTCAGTTTAATTTAGCAATCAGTGGTTATGGGCTGGATGATTTTTACCAAAAACTTAGAAATATATTAATTTTATAAGTTTAAAAGGTCAATGGAAGTGTTTGCTTCAGGGGCAGTTAACAACTGAGGTAAGGTGGGCTGATTGTATATAGCTAAACATTCTTCAATTGTATCTATTTTGCTGCATGAATTATTTACTGCATGTTAAAATTAATATTCACTAATTACAGTTCTAATTCCTTAAAATGTAATAGAATTTTTCTTAATTGCATTATTTATTTGATTTAAAAATGTCATCATTATATATTTCATTAAGAATAAAAATTTAAAATATATATTTCATAAATTAATTAAATCAAATTTTTAAGGGTAATTTTCAAAATTACATTCAAAAGTCCTAAAGTATTTTATTATTCTAAATTAACAAAAAAATTATTCTTTTAATTAATTATTATTAATTTTTGATGATTATATAAACCGTATATATTTTGTTTTAATAAAAGTTATTAATATGGTTATATGTAGGGTTCGGAAGTTATAGGAGCCAATAAAATCAAAGTATACACGAACAAATGATTGAATATGCATGAAAAAATGTGAAATATGCAAAAAAAAAAATATTTATGTATTAAAAATAATTAGAAAATAATAAAAAATCTATATTTAAAAAACTGTATAGTTGACAACTAAAATATGGCGCATAACCAGTTGGCATTGAGATTTTATTGAAAAAATAGTGAAACAAATATATTTTCATTATTTGTGAAATATGAAATAAATATATGTTGTATAATACCTGTTAAGTTGTTTGCTTTGAACCACCAATATTTTCGTTAAATTCATAGTAGGTAATAAAAATAACAATAAATAATCACAAAAAATAATATTGAGTTTTTATGATGTACGTTTTCCGTTTTATTAGTGTTTCTTTATGTAACATTATTTAAAATAAATTGGTTGAAAATTAAAAAAATAATTTTTTTAGAAAATACTCGTATTAAATATGCATACAAATATGCGAAAATCGACGAAATATGCAAAATATGCATTTTTAATTTTCAATTTTTAAATTCAACATTGTATAGTTCGGATTTCTAGCTTGGTCTGCTATAAATCGAGAGTGTATATAACTTATAACTTCCGAACCCTACTTATAAGACATTAATCATAATTAATAACTTAAGTGGATTTGAAGTTGAATTCAATCATATTTAGTTTTACAGACACATTATTAATATAGAAGTAGCACGGTATTATAAATGTTTTTAAAAAATTATCTAAATTGGTTAAAATATTAAAAATATTAAAAATAAAATTGTTTGACATAACTCTCATTTTCAACATGTTTAGTAATAAAAATATCTTGTTCTATGTTTTAAGTATGTAATATTTTAAGTAAAGAAAATTGAATATCATACTTAATTAAACATTTATATCTGTGTATTAAAGTTATTGCAAATTTTCAATAGATTTCATTATTTTGAAAGTAGTTTAAAAATAAATTTATTATTTTTAATTTGTTGAGAGGACATGATACTTAAATGTGTGTCCAGCGGCGGATTGGCTTAACATTTCGGCCCGGGAAATTACGGTATGACCGACCAATAATAATAATTTTTCATAAAAGTCTTATTTATTCATAGATTAAATACTCGTAGAACTGATTAATATCACGTTTACACTAGGTTTTTATCACAATTTTACAATTTAATACAATATACTTAAATACATTATTTTTATAAAATAACTTTTAATCCAAGTACATCGGCCCAGTGTTACAATACGATTAGCGGCCCACCGGGAACTTTCCCGGTATCCCGGTGGGCCAATCCACCGCTGTGTGTGTCCTAGACTTAATGCCCCATGTTTGACCACAATACAGTACGCTCGTATAAATTCAGGGCATTACGTGTGATTGTTACTGTATCCGTGGATCCATAAATAAAATAATTTATTTACGATTTTAGGTAAAAAAAATTATGCACGATATAAAACCATTCAGTCTACTTGGAATTTTTATTGCACGGTTTTGTCCCACGTAAGACGTATTTTTACGCTTTGATTCCTGGTGAATCACGTTTTCTTAATCGACGGTCGAAGTAATTAGATATTATAACTATAACTGTTTAGAATGATTGAACGCTTATCCTACCAATACTCGAGTGTTTTTAAAATTTTAAAATATTAGAAGCATATTCAAACATATTTAAATTAACGATAAAATATTCTTAAATTGTAAGTTATTTTGCTATATATTTCTTATCTAAATGTTTCATATGTAAAGAGCAATAGATTTATCTTGATATGCATATTTGCAACAAATAAAAAGAAGGTTTCATAATAGTATGTAACAAAATAAAAGGAATTATAATTTGTTCGGCGTGCCATTTTTTGTTCGTACATTGATTTTTTAATATCACAGTATTTTGGCATTCAGTTTTCATATTTTTATATTTATTTTACTTGATTATAATTTATTTATATTTTTTGCATGTTAATCAATCTTAGAGTTATTATTTGAAAGAAAACGTTGCTCATTTGAGAGTTAAAGAAGATGTTGTGAGTTATGCTAAATTTAAATGGCCATTATTATTCTCCAGATTTTACGAAGCATACAGAAATTCAGGTATTGTAATATATACTCGTATATTTAATTGTATTATAGCGTTGATTATTTATGGTTATATACTTAATTTTCACAATTACTTTCTTTTTTTTGTATATGTTTCTAATACTATGATTTTTAGAATATGTAATTTAGTATTTTATTCACTTAATGATACTGTATATTAATATTATTGATAGGTCCGAATTTGCCAAAAAATGATGTAATAATTGCCGTTAATTGGACTGGCGTTTATGTTGTTGATGACCAGGAACAAGTTTTATTAGAGTTATCATTTCCTGAAATAACTACAGTCTCTAGTCAAAAGTATGTTGAAATATTTATGAATATTAAAGGGTTTAATTAACTGTCAATTTTTATTTCAGAACTACAAAAGTGTTTACTCAAACTTTTACACTTTCAACTGTGCGTGGGGAAGAATTTACATTTCAGAGTCCAAATGCTGAGGATATCAGAGACTTGGTAGTTTATTTTTTAGAAGGGTTGAAAAAACGATCTACTTTTGTAATTGGAGTTCAGGATTATAAAGCGCCTGGTAAATTTTATATGCATTATTCGTTAAAATTAAATTGTAATTTATTCTGTTGTTAATTTTTTAGGAGAAGGAACATCGTTTTTAAATTTTCAAAAAGGTGATTTAATTATTTTGGAAGACGAAAGTACTGGAGAAACAGTTATGACATCTGGCTGGTGTGTTGGATATTGTGAGAGAACTGGTGAAAGAGGAGATTTCCCTGCTGAAACAGTTTATGTACTACCAACTTTATCAAAACCACCTGTGGATATTTTGGTGAGAATTAAATTTTAATTTGATTGTGATAGAATAATCAATTTAATTCATTATTTTCTTGAAATTTAAATATGTAATATTTTTAATAATAAAAAGTGCATTAAGAAATAAAAATGTATTCTCAGAATGAATATTAGTTAAGGAAAATCACTTAAGTTTTAACATTTGTTATTTTTTTATCAATTTAATTGATTATTAGTTATTTTGTCAGGTATTAATTATTATTGATGTATAATGATGTCGTATTTCGATATCGATATCGATATCAGACCAATTTTACCGATATCGATATGACAAAAATAATATTCGATATCGTAGGTAAATATCCAATACTTTATCGATATAAAAAATTGATATCGATTCGTTGCAATGCAATTTGAGATTTCTATTTTTTATTAATATTATATAAGTTTTGACGATGAATCAATGTCAAAAGAACGATTAAATACTAACGATAATCAATACCATAAAACCCTTACAATAGACGTACATAGCTGTGACTGTTGGATTTTTATGATTGGTCTCGTTTTTTCCGTCGTCTACGTTGAGTTAGTATATCGTCTGATATTTACAATTAAATAACAATTATGAGTTCTATTAAGATAGTACCATTACCTGGAGATCATAGTGGCATATACTATTAAAATAATTAATTGCTAAATACTTAATAATTTTAAATATATGCATATTTTCAGGAAGTAATTGTACAACACTCAGAGGTACCTATAGTAGATGAAAAATAAAAAATTTACTTGTAATTTGAATTCAATTTAAATTTTTTAATTTTTGTTTTTTATTATATTATATGAAAATTTTTTTTTTCTTCTTATTTATATTTTTTTAATGTAAGAAATATTAAGTCAAAAAAAAAAACTGTCAATTAATTCTTTTTTTAGTCTATAAATTATTGTAAATTAATAAATTATATCGAATTATTATATCAATATTTATCAATACAATATAGTTATTATATCGATTGTTTTTCGATATCGCGATATGATATATATTAATGAACCAATGTCGATAACGGAAAAAATATCGTTGTTCATCACTATTATAAATGTATATCAATTTGATTTTGGACCTTACTTAATAATATTTATTTCGTCTATACAATCTTCATAAAAAAAATATTTTCTGAAAACGTAAATGTTAAACTAGTATTCTAAATATGCTACTTAAATTTAAAATATAGAAACATGTAAAAATGTATGATAATATATTTTTTAAATGTTTATGGATCATACATTTTGTATTTTCAGGCGTTGTTTAGCTTAGAAGCTGCAGATCATAGCCGTAAACTGTATTCACAACCATTAAATGGTACAGAACCAAGAGAAAAACCTCATAATTTAATGGAATATGCTATTGATCATTTTCGGTTAGTATTTTCAATACTTATATTATTTTTTATAATAATGTTTCCTGCTAATTACAGAGCTCCAGCTAAACGTACAGTTTCTAAAGCATTAACATTAAGTTCGGCTAGACGTGCGAATAATGATGATATGTGGAGACATACAAGAGAACCAATGAAACAACCATTGTTAAGAAAACTTGCTGGGAAAGAAGAACTAGCTGAGGAAGCATGTTTTGCATTTGCAGCAATGTTGAAGTATACTGGCGATTTACCAGCTAAAAGACGATTGCCTAATGAATATACTGATCAAATATTTGACGGGCCCTTGAAACACGTAAAAAAATTTTTGATGATATAATAATAAAAAATAAATTAAAAATTAGTAAATAGTTAATACTTTAAAATTAATATATAAGAGTAAATAAACAGTTTTTATAAATAAATAAATGCTTAGCCTGGAGTTTTATTATTATATTTGTAGTGTACCACCAATTTAAAATTAAAAACTCGTCATCAAGTATTATTGACAAAGTCGATAAAATTACGACTGAATATGATAAAAGGAAAAGAAAAAAAAATGTTTGAGTTATCAAATAATATATATAAAAATTACAATTTCAGGAAATATTAAGAGATGAAATTTACTGTCAATTAATGAGACAGTTGACCGATAATAGGAATAGATTAAGCGAAGAAAGAGCATGGGAATTAATGTGGCTAGCAACTGGTTTATTTGCTTGCAGCCAAAATTTATTGAAAGTAAGATATTTTTATATCTTATATTTTATATTTATCGTACAATTATTTATTAATCAAAATTTATAGGAATTGAATTTATTTTTACGGACAAGACGTCATCCCATATCTCAAGACTCCTTACAGAGGCTTCAAAAGACTATTAGAAATGGTCAAAGAAAATATCCACCTCATCAAGTAGAAGTTGAAGCCATACAACATAAGACTACACAAATATTTCATAAAGTATTTTTCCCTGATGACACTGATGAAGCTTTTGAAGTTGACTCATCAACAAGAGCAAAAGATTTTTGTACAAATATTTCGCAAAGATTGACATTACGATCCAGTGAGGGTTTTAGTTTGTTTGTGAAAATTGCTGATAAAGTAATTTCTGTTCCCGAAGGAGATTTTTTTTTCGACTTTGTTCGTCATCTTACTGATTGGATAAAAAAAGCTAGACCCACAAGAGATGGTTAGTATAAAAATGCATATTAACTATTTGCAAAATATTATTCATATCTAACTTATATTAAGCTAATTATTGTTATTTTTCTTACAGGTGCAGCGCCGCAATTTACTTATCAAGTATTTTTCATGAAGAAATTATGGACAAATACAGTACCTGGGAAAGACAGAAATGCAGATTTAATATTTCATTTCCACCAAGAACTTCCTAAACTTTTACGTGGTAAGTTTATAGAGAAATATATATTAAAAAAATATACTTCATTAGATAATAAGAAACATTCATTCTTATTTAATAAAATACTAGCTGAATTACCCGTCGTTGCCGGGTTTAAATATAAAAATCTATGTAACCCAGCAAGATTAAATTCTGTTTAATTTTTTGAAATTTAAATTAATCAAGATTGTTGAAATAATATTTTATACATACTAATTTAGTTTTTATGATAATAATTACTAGTATACCCATTGCGAAAATTCGCATTAGATAATTTATTTATATAATAAAAATTATAGGTGCAATTGAATCAATACATAAACACATTTTAACAAATCAATAAATGAGTATTATATCGAAAATTGAAAGACATATCGAAATAACAGAGAGTGTTTATTAAAATATATGTTCCACAGAACTAGACTATGTATGAAAGGATGTAATTATTACATAAAATCATTTTACAGTGCTTTCTTCCAGACAATATTAGCTAATAAAAGTAATAATATTAGTATTGTTTGTGAGTTGTTTGTTGTTATATCACTGGGTAAGAGCCAATAAGAATGCAATATTTGGAAAAAATTGAATGTAAGGTTAATTATGCACGCATAACTTTCCTCAAACTCAACGACTTTAATCAGTTAAAAGTTCAAAAGAAAGCTTGATCCACTGAGTGTTCTGAGTGTAAAACGATCAAGATCCATTCATTAGAAGAGGAACTATGAGAATTCGAATTGCTTGAGTGAATGTGTCCCTATAAGAAATATACAGGGAAGAATCGCGTTGGGGGGAGTTGAGTAAATTTCAATGATTAATGACATATCTGTGTCTAAATACCTTTCATTAAAAAAAAAAAAAAAAAAAAATGAAGGAAATCGGCCGATTAGAACGGCCAGACAGACTTTAGTTTCCATAAATATTTTTAATATATAAGATTAACATTATGTTTTAGGGTATCACAAGTGTTCTAAAGAAGAAGCTACTAGATTGGCTGCTTTGATTTATAGAGTTCGATTTGGGGAAAGCAAGCAAGAACTACAGGCCATACCGTAATATATTTACAATATTATTACATGTACACACCCATACTGACTACAAGTTTAAAGAGTGATGGTTAAATACTTACATTAACAATCATAAACGTGCGCAGACTTTTGCTGTAGGGGATTCCAATATATTTTAAAATAACTCAATTTTTAACTCCCTTCAAAAAGACATAAAAAAACTTATACATTTTTTATATAACTACAAAGTTCTCAAAATAATAGTCAATATATACAAGTAAAAATATAATTTTAACTTTGCATTTTATTACTAATTAATATGAATTTAATTTATATAATATGTATACTTTATTATAGTTCTAATCTTTGGTCAAAAAGATGTAAATTCTTTAACTTATCAATAACATTTTCATAATTTATCTGTGATGCTAGTTCTTGTTCAACAAATATCAACATTATTGCATCCAAACATCCTTGTTTCACGCGGCTTTTTAATTTTGTTTTTACCAAACTTAGTTTGCAAAAAGTACTTTCATAAGAGCAGCTTGCGACAGGAATCGTAATGAAAAGTTTCATTGCTTTATGTATGTTATAAAAAATTTTACTTGTTGATAATTTTTCTAACCACTAATAAATTGTTGTTTTGTTTGATGGGCCTGCTACAAAATCAGACAAAGAACGTAAAAATCATAATTCACCTTCCAATTCGTCACTATTAAGTACAAATTTCCGTGAAAGTAATTCTATGTCAAATTTTTCAGCTTTTAGTTTTATTAAACGACCAATTACACTAATAACATTTAATGTTTCCTGGATAAATTGGTTTTCAAGAAAACATGATATTTCATCTCACTTTTATCGGTTATGGTATGTTGTGATTTCATATAATCAGTTTTTATAGAAACCTTCTTAATTTTTACACGTATTTAAATATCAAATTCATTACTAACTGTAAGAACCTTCTCATAAAGCTATAATGATTATTTTCATCATTTCTTCTTAACTCACTAATAGATTTTTTCAAATAATTTACAATATATACTCCATCTAATAAATTCAAATTGGGTGCTCGTAATTATTAATTATTGAGCACTGACAATTTGGATTTATATTAATATAGGTTTTAATATATATAATGTAAATTTTTGAAAAAAACAGCATATTTCACTGGATTCACACCAATAAAACTGTAGATTAGCTAGACACATTAAAAAAAAAAAAAAAAAAAAAAAAAAGAAAACAACCAGGTTTTTATTCCTTAAGGCTTAGGCTGAGGACCTAAACTATCAACCAATGGCCATAACAGTGGACATAGATTACATATGATTTCATTGACTTTAGACTGTACACTATTCAATTTTCCACTCGTAGATGAAGCTCCGTCAGAACATACAGCTATGATCGATTTCCAATTAACTGCACAATTTTATTTGTTTAACTATTAAATTCATATTAATATCTACTGCAGTCAAACGTTGAATATCAATAAATTTCTTAACAGGCTTACATAAATCTTTATTAAAGTAGAAATGTAATTAAAAGCAGAAAAACAAAACAATAAGCTGGCTCTGCAGACCACAAGTGATGCCATGGCATACCCGGAATCCCCCCAGCGCACGCCTATGTTAATAATCTAAGGTCAAACATTTGTTTATAGTTAATGTCATAAAATATCGTTTTTAATTATTCTATGGGCTAGTATGAGTGTATAATGTATATAATACATAATTTTATATTTATAATACATTTTGTATATTTGTTGCTTTAGTCAAATGTTACGTGAACTAATCCCTGGAGATCTGTTAAAAGTTCAAAACTCAGCTGAGTGGAAACGATTGATTATAGCGGTATACAACCAAGATACAGGTTAAATACTAGTTATAATCATTCTTTCAAGACTATTTATATTATTAACCATAATCATTTTTAGGTATGAGTGCTGAAGACGCTAAAATTACATTCCTGAAAATAATTTATCGGTGGCCTACATTTGGGTCTGCTTTCTTTGAAGTGAAGCAAACCACTGAGCCAAATTACCCAGAACTATTATTGATAGCTATCAACAAGCATGGGATTAGTCTAATACATCCACAAACAAAGGTATGCATTTGTTGTTATTTATTAACATAAACAAAACCTATAGTATATTTATAAGCAATATTCAATAATGTAAATTGTGTTATTTTAATATTAGGAAATATTAGTAACTCACCCATTCACAAGAATATCAAACTGGTCATCAGGCAATACTTATTTTCATATGACAATTGGGAATTTAGTCAGAGGGTCGAAGTTGTTATGTGAAACATCATTGGGATACAAAATGGATGACTTGCTGACTTCTTACATATCACTTATGTTGTCTAATATGAACAAACAAAGGACAATAAAATAACGATCAAATATTATTGACCAAAGAACTTCTACTGAAAAACAAAATTGATTTTATTTTAATTATCACATGTTATGAATATAAAATTGTATTAGCTAACCTTAGTTCAACAAATTTAAATGTCAAAACTATGATTTTTATTTATATAAATTATATTTATGTTATAAATTGTGTTTTATGTGCCTATTATTGTTTAATGTAGTATTAAACTTTAAGTCGTATCAAATTAATGACAATTATACAGCTAAATATATTAATTATTATGTGTGTACAATGTTGTTCAATGATAGCTTCTAAGCTCAAGTTTGTTGTGATGTATTGACTTGTGTTATTATTATTATTATTATTATTATTTTTCTTTGTACACATATTTTTGTTAGATTTATACACTTTATGGCAAAGATCAAATCTTATATTAGGTTAGATTTTATTACCCAGTGCAAAATGTATTAACACTAGTGCAATTAATCATCTATTATTATTGGGAGGGAACTTTTTAAAAGATAATTTATTATTGAATGTTTTGTTATTATATAGCAGTTGTGTTCTACAATTATTTATTTCATTACACAAATATATACATATGAAATACACATATTTTAAAGACATTTAATTTTTTTAATTAGTGTTATATTTGATTTAATTTGTTTTTGAATTTTGCTGATAATTTATTCTTGGAGTAAAAATAGTAAAAGAAATTATTTTGGTTGAAATTATAATATGAGACATAAAATTACTTCTCAAGTATTGGATCGAAACAAAAAAAAAAAAGGATTATGGTTATAGAGCATGTTAGCGTTGTAGTCAGGTTATTAAAAGTCAAGAAATATCTAAAATTATATAGGCTGACTATGGTCTTAATGAGTCTTAGTTGAGTCATTCATTAGCTTACATAATTTTACAGCAACATATTTCATTATTTATTACTCCAATAGTTGAATTACCAAGGTCACAAAAACTGCAGTTTAATAGATAAAAATTATTTGATCTTTTGATTGAGTTGAATTACTTAAATTAATATTCAATGTAATACAATTTAACTTTCATTCACATTTCCATACTACAATGTTTTATTTACTTTATTTTATTAATAGACACCTAACGGCTTTAACAATTAGCTTAAACATGTAACATGAATTTAATAATAATATTAGATTATTTTAGCATTACACTAAGTGTAGAACTTTTATTTTATTATTCTGGTTGCAGAATTTTAAGTTTTTAGTTATAAAAATAAAACTAATATGAATAGTACATTGATTAATTAAGAATTATAAAATATTTAATATTAATTTAAACTTAAATATCATAACGAGAAATTTTGTGCAGTCTTATATTGTTGCTTAACGAACATGAAGCGATTATCAATCATTAACAAATAATAATATACTTACATTTGTTTCATCATTAGTTATAAATTATGATAATTGGGTAAAAATATCTTTGATTGAATCTTTTGTCAAGTAATCTATAATATAAAAATGAATCGCAAAATGTGTTGGTAAGCGCATAACTCAACAACGCCTGGACCAATTTGGCCAAATTTTTTTTTTCAAATGTTCGTTGAAGTTCAAGGATGGTTTTTACGGCGAGAAAAATTAGAATTATTGCTGGAAAAACCCTAAAAATAGCCCTTTTTGACCCGGTCGATAACTACACAATTGAAAATGAATTATTAAATAAAACTATTAAAAAACTATTAAAAAACTATAAAAAAAACTATTTAAAAACTATTAATTTTATTTTTGGTAGTAAATGACGGTTATTGCATAAATATTAAACAACAAAAGATCCCGCAACAGGTGTCAAAACAAATAAGAATGTTAGTTCGAAAAATTATTATGCATATCGGTTGATGATTAAACGAGATCAAGACAAAATTATTCTACGATATCATGAGCTTCGTCAACAATTCATGGTCGAAATGTATGTAAAGACAGAGAGCGAACGATTTTGATACTTGCGATTTAATCAAAAAAAGCTGCGTGCAGAAGATTCTCAAAACAATTGTTAGATATTGGAGATGGGAAAGTTACTACAGATAAAACGGAATGTATAAAATTACCGACCGATTTCTGCACAATCATTTATTCGCAAGATGCTCTCATTGACTAGATATTTTCCAATGTACACAGACAATACATAAATCATGAGTGGCTGGCAGAAAGGGCAATTTTAGTAGTAAAAAATGTGGACGTCAACGAATTGAATCTCAAGATAAACAATTACCATTCATAGCACGCCATATATCTTCCTTACATCCTTATCCTTACCCACATTCTTACATGCCTATATTTAATTAGTTATTTTTTTCTAGCAAAATATTCTCTAGAAATAATTTATATGACAAAACAACGTTTGTCGGGTCAGCTAGTTTGTTAATATATTTTTATTTGCATGTATTTGATAGGAAAAATAACAACAATTTATTACTAATATATAAATAAATAAATAGTTTATTTATAGAAATAAATTAATAAAAGCCTTAAGCTAGAACCTTAGCTTAGAGTATTATTACATTTATTAAGTACGACCGATTTTAAAATAAAAATGTATCATAATTTTTATCAATGTATATCTTCCTTTAGTTTCATGTTCAGTTGCGATTTTATTTTTTCACATTCAATCGCAATTTTATTTACTTAGTAGTATATACCTAATGATGAATTTTTAATTCAATACCGGTCGTATTTACGTATACAATAATACGCCAGACGAAGATTTTATTTATTTCTATAGGTACATAAACTATTCGTTTATTTATATATTAATTTACGAGTATTAACCATTTAATTATTTTAAATTTTTTATCATTTTTAAATTAATATTTATTTATTATTCCAATAAGGTTACTAAAATTTTTATAGATATTTTGAACGAAAAATTATTTATTTTTGAGTTGTTTATGAATAGCACTGGCATATATAGGTTTTCATTTCGGAGAGGGCCGATTATGTATTTGATTTTTGGATGGAAGGGAAGGAGGAAGCACACTATTACAAAAAAAAATTACTTTAACACTATAAGACTGTCTTTACACCATCAGAGAAATAAACTAAATTTTTTTAATGATTTATTATTTTTTAAAAGTATAAAAACTACATTGTAATAAACAATTTTTTTGTTAGAGTCACTCAAAATTCACCACATATTTTCTTAATAGAATAAACATATTTTATAAATATAAAATTTTAAATTATCGCATAAGCAACATTCTCAGTGTCGTGACAAATTTTTGGAAACTCCCAGAATCAAGATATATCCATTTTAAAAATAGTATTTTTTAACAATGGTGTTTTTAATTTCGAAGAGGACCCGGCCTCCCTGGGCCCCCTCACGTAAAAATTAAAACTAATGAAATTTGTAATCGAAGAAAGCTAAGGAAAGTCGTCGCTATGTTATTATACCATGTTAGGCATGGTATCCATTATAAAGCAATGCATGGATTAAGATAGTGTCCATTTTGATTTAATCTATTCTGCAGTGGCGGCGCTAAATATTTTACTTCATGAGCCCTGTTAGTATTTTGCTCACCCACCCATCTAAAAAGAAATTTAAGGGTAGCTTGTTAAAAGAGCTCCCCCACTATTCGTTCTACATGCTACATACCCACTCGATACTCAATTGTCAATACCCACCCACCACCTACCTACCCACTGACTTGAGTCCAGGGACTCAAAAATCTGCCGTCACGCCGCCACTGCTATTCTGTGATGATTACTAGTGATGAGAATAATCGAATGATTCGGTTATTATTTTTCAATTATTAAAATAATCGAATAATTTTAATAATCCAAATAATGGACCAGACAGTGGCGTAATTCAGAAAAAATATCAGAGTTTGCAAAACTTACTCAGGATGCACAAACCCGTGTGGGCTTCGCCCCCACACACCCAACATTATAAAACAATGTTTTAATATAACCGTATTATTATATTCTATTAATATAAAGTAAATTATAAATCTATATAATTATTATATATAAATACATGTTATTAAAAACTATAAATTTAAATTTTTTATAATTAATATATAGCCACAAACATTACTTTTATTTAAATTTTAAATGGCATAATCTTTTATAATTATAATATAATTACAACCAATATTATATTTAATTTTATTTAATATCTAATATAACTTATTTTTAGATTAAAACTTCTTCGTTGTCGTATTGTTATCGATGTTATTATCGTCTCAATTTTCTCATTCTTCAACTTTTTTTTATTTCATAATAATTATTATTTAACTAAATAATTACTTATTTTAATTTTTTTACTATATAGCGATAAACCAAAAATATGGAATTTTCAGTGGTTGCAAAATAATACTTATACAACCCATACATCATATTTGAGGTCGCAAATGCGACCCCTTGCGACCCCCCAATCACGCCACTCATACCAGACATATTTATCAAAGGCAAATTAATTGAATTATTCGAAAAAATTGCGTGTTTTACTTACTGTCCATTGAGTACTAAATTAAGAAGTCAACTGTCCATCAGTACCTATTGTATTATTATTTATTTTATTTTTAATCATTGGTATAATTCCCCGATATTGATAATCGCCACACTAATGAGTTATTTATACAACCAGTTCAAGCAGCTAAATCATGAATCATTTGATTATTCGATTAATTTGATTTTGTATACTAATCATTAGATTATTCAATTATTTTGATTTCGTTTACTAATTATTTGATTATTTTGTTTTCGACTACTCATCATTCGATTATTCGAACTGGTACTAGTGGTATTTAACTATATTAGTATTAAACCAAAAATTCCAAAAATCAATGTAACACTCTCAAGAACTATTTGCTTCGCTGTCAACATCTGATATTGTTGTTAATTATGAAAATATTTCTTCTTTTGACATATCATTATTTGACCATAAAAACTCAACGATAACGAAAAAAATTCAAGTTTTACAAAATGTGTGGATTTCCAATAATAATTTTAATTTTTCTAATCAACAAATTGGCAATCAAAATAGGAAATCTTATATATTTTGGTTAACTAAATACAAATGGCTAACATATTCAAAAATTGAAGATAGTGCTTTTTGAGTATTATTTTCACCTGCTGAGGTTGGTTATAGTTCCAACCAATCACTTCACACATTCGTTAAAAAGGGGTACGATAATTGGAAAAAGGGCTAAAAAAAAATTCGAAAAACACGGAAATGTAAACTATCATAAGGAAGCTAATTTAAAAGCAAACCATTTTATGGATGTCATGTCAAGAAAAATAGTATTGATTAATAAATAAATTGACAAAGTTCATCACCAATATGCATTAGAAAACTAATAAAAACTTAAACCTATAATAAAAATAATTATTTTGTGTGGGTGACAATGTCTACCACTTAGAGCACATCGAGATTATGGAACTTTTAACATAGAACAAGAACTTGAAAGCAACGAAGGTAATTTTAGAGTGTTGCTTAGGGCACGAACTGATTCAGGGGACACAAATTTAAAACAATATTTAGTGACTTATGGGAAAAATTCAATGAATATTCAAAACCAAATAATAGATGCTTGTGATGAAATAATTTTAACTAAAATTAACAATGCTAAATGTTTTACCGTACTCGCAGATGAAACGTTTGATATTTCCTCTATTGAATAATTCTCATTGTGTGTAAGATACGAGTATATTGAGTCAATCGATATAAACAATTTTAAAATAGTTGAACAATTTTTAAAATTTGTACCAGTAGAATCAACTTCGGGTCAAAATTTAGCTGAAGTACTTTTAAAAACATTGAATGCATGTGGTATTAATTAAATTATTTACGAGAGCAAAGCTACGATAGGGCTGCAGCGATGAGTGGCAAATTTAAAGGTGTACAAGCGTGTATAACAAAAATATATCCAACTGTACTTTATGTAAATTGTGTTTTACACAGTTTAAATTTGGATTTATCTAATAATATTAATGTAGTACCTATTAGAAATAGTTTTGGTGTTGTAGAAAAAGTATACACGTTTTATAATATACCAACCAAAACGTCAAATTATTTAAAAAAATCAAATTAAACTTTTAGTTCCTGATATTAATAAAACTAAACTTGTTCAACTATGTTCAACCAGATGGGTCGAATGACACGATTTAATAATAGTATTCAATCAACTTTTATTACCTGTAGTGGCGGCGGCAAAAGAAATTTAATCGTGGAACTGTAAAGACTCATCAACAGGAGCATTTTTACTTTTAAATGGTATTCGTCAATCTTCATTTATTATTTCATAACATTGTTCAGAAAAATAAATATATTCAAGTTGAGTATCATAAACATAAATTAATATTAGGTAGTTATGTTTTCTCTACAAATTTACAAAATTAAGATTATTTTTTCTAAACCTTCGTCTAAAAATTATAACATATTGCCTTTTTTCTAATTAATTTAATATATTCTTCAATATTATAGGTTTAGGTTTAATATTATAAGTTTAATCGAGTTTTTCTTTTGCAGAAATCTACTATTTTTTAATAAAATGTTATTTATAAATATATATTATTAACTATCATGGTATAATAATTATTTTTTTGTATAATTCTAAATAGTTTATTTATAACTAAAGTAATTAATTTTATAGTGACTTAAATAAAATGAAAAAAATTATTTTATTTGTCATTGTAATAATATTTTTAGAACATGAAATGCATATATAGCATACACACCATTAACAATGCCCATGGACGGATTATGGTCATATTATAAAGAGGGTTATTATTTTTAGTGAGGCTTTGGCTAACCTTTTAGCCAAAGCAATTTCATGTTTTTATTCAGATTTAATAATTTGTAACAAATAATAATTAAATTAAGTATTTTATAATTGTATATTGTAGTATAGTCACAATTAATTGATAAATCAGAACTTTATATTTTTTAGCTAAAGATTATATAATCACATAGTGACAAAGATGACCTTTTCAATTTATGGCCCGGGTCATAGTTCTTCTAGACCCCCATCCTTAGATCCAATCGTGATAGTTTAAAATGTAGTGGGTGTATGATGTAACAGGGCCTCAAGACTGGATCCCAAAAGTAAGTCTTTTATTGAACATTTTATAAATGGCATAAGATCATACATTATATTTATGTAATATACGATTATGAAATATTGAATAATAATTCAATAAATTATATACAAATGTTAAACAAAAATATAAAATTATTCATTAAATATTAATTTTTTTTATTTAATTTATTCATAGTACTACTTAATTTTAACATGTATCGAATAAATAGAAAAGATTCTTGTAATTTTTTTTTTAAGGAGCCTTTCATCAATAGTTGCACCCTGACCTCCCAAAATTTAATCTGGTACTGAACGTTAAGGTTAAAAATATACTACCTTTTGTTGTAATTCCCTACATATTAATGTTTATAAAATATTATAACTATAAACTATTATTCCATACGACGCATAAATAAACGAATGTCCAGTCATCTACATTTCAAATGTGTCGCGGCTAACGACAAGTTTCGATTAAGAGTTTAATTTTATTTGTTTTAATGTAAGATTGAATTTAATCTAATCCATTTTTTTTTTAAACAAACTACTTGTTTTTTCATTTCTATTTTCTAATATTTTAGGAGTATACAATTTCTAGTGTGTGTACTGAAGCATTTGTGGTGAAAAGACATTTTTGTAAAATAGCAAGACGTTTTTGTACATACTTTTTCATCCAATACTCGCTATCGTGATCAATTGAGAAAGAGTACGATTTGATCTAGGTTAAAGAAATTTCACTCTCAAACTTCACTTTGACGGTCTGAGACTCAATAACCGAAATGTATCTGTTATATACATCAAGCCTTTACGACACATTTTAAGGCTGGTGCAAAATAATTTTAACTGGTAATATTAAATTAATTAAATCAAGTCCAATAATACGTATATATAATTTTTTTCCGTAAAAGTACTTATAGCTTATACTAATATATTAATTAAAATTAACTTTGGACATACTTGTATAGACGATGATTCATGTGTCCTGTATTCAGAATCGTTTTTTGAAACCAATGATACATTGATTTTGAATTTATAAAAACATTTCAACCGTTCCTGTATCTCAACTTTTTTTTTTATAAAAATTGTCTACATAAAAATGCATTAAATTTGCTTGTTGTTTCTCAACAAATTAGTTGCGTTTGAAAAAGTTATTTAAGAGCTATTAGTTTTTTTTTGATTAAAAAATAATTTAATATACACGCGGATAATAACTATGATGTATACGACTATGAAAGAACGGTTTTAAATACGGTATACAACTATATAACAATTAAAAAATAATATTTAATAAAAATTAAGTTTTTTTTTTTTATCGGTTTCTTCTGGGTTTGACGTATATTATACAAAAATAAATTAATCAGACTATAATTATTCCATTTCCTTCGTCGGGCTTTGGAGGTAATAGAATTTGGTATTAAAACTTTTTTTATTGCTGTAATTACAATGAGTTGCAATGAGTTTGAAATAGGCTATATATTAAACTACCCGCTCCGTGAGCACTATACATTGTTCATTGTTTTACTTATAAATAAAAACTAATTATTTTTAATCTGTTTTGTACCTACTTTTATTTTTTTAAGAATTTATCATTTTATGATTTAGTATTTGAGTTTATTTAACTTTTGAAATTAATAAATAAGTATATCTATTTACTGTAGGTACAGACAATGGAGATTCAATAATATATAGGTATTTATTTATTTATCCATTTAATTATTTAACAATAAATTATAATTAAAAATTTAAAAATAAATATTCGAAGTTCAATACATATTTATAAAAATTATTTGCTCATTTTCGAGTAAATTTATTTTAACAGTTCGAGTGGTGGCATTACAATGTTTTCTTGAAATGTTGAAGAATATAAAGTTTTCAGATTTAATATCTTATGACCCATATTTTCAGATAAATCTGATTTATATTTTTGTACAAGTGATTACATTTTCGATTCTTATTCTTCATTAATCAGTGATAAAAAGTTTAATAATGACTCAACAATGTTACAAATACTTTTGACCGTTTGAAATCGACATTCAAAATCCGGCAAAGTAATTTTTATTCAATTGTGTAGTAAATTATTTCTAATAACCATTTCAGATTCAGTACTTTCAGAAGTTATATCCTTAAATATTTATTTTTTATTTATTTATTATGTATTATTCACATTTCTTAAGCTATTTGCTTCATTTCGGATTTGATAATATTTGGAATTGATAAATTGATTAAAATAATAGGTACTTATTTAAATATATTATTTTTATTATATTTTACTTTTGTATTTAATTAGTGTATATATTTTTTTTTGTTAAATATTAAACATATTCACATTTTTTTAAATATTATTTGATTTTTAATTATTCATTATTGCTCATTAATATTTTAAAAAGGCAAAATATTCATTAGTGAATTAAAGTCAATAAAACATCTTTCTATCTCAAGAACCACCAACAGGATCATCTGAATCTGAATCCGAACAAAAGTAAACACACACTCAATACTCATTACTACAAAAAAAAAAAAAATACAGCTTATATTTATATTTAATTTATTTCCTATATTTCATAACATATAAATAGAATATGATACATAAAAAAATCTTCAATTATGTACACAATTCACAATTGTAAACTTTAACTTTATTTGTTATTTGTTAAAAACCTTGTAAAAACAAAAAATTTGTTGAAACAATAAAAAAAAAAAAAAATTTATACTACTGCTCGATTTTCTTCACTGGCGGAGTTTACATTAACCCAATTTACTTGTTTTATTTTCTGGCAGAGCTAACAGTAAAAAAAGGTACTTGTGGCGGAGTTTAAATGCGCCCATTCCATATAATTAACTATCGTATAACAAAAATTAAATTCTGAGATTCTATTTAGTAAATATTCATCACTTGACAAATTGAGATAAGACAATAGTACGTGTATAAATAGATTGAAAACTAAGAATTCAAAATACGGATATTGAACACATATTTGATTAATACAAATACAGAAAGGGGCCAGAAAATGTTGTCCCCATTATAGGAATATGTCTGGTTACGTGCCTGCTGTTACTTCGGACAGATTTCAATGAATTTTAAAAATAACTATAATTTGATCTAAACTTTTATTTTATATTGGTAATTGTAAAATATAAATGCTATTAAACTTATCTTAATTGCACTTTTATATCAGTTTGCCAGTATACGTAATAAATTGTAAAAATATTTATATTTTAACTGTTAAAATACTGAAAATAAAAAATTTACAATGAATTGTAAATTAATAAAGATAAAAATAAAATAAATATATTTCGAATGATTAACCTTTTATTTTAATGTTTAAAATCAAAAGAAAACTAATATATATATATATATATACTAATACACGCATGATTATAACTGTAATGCAACAAAAACAATTAGTTACAAATATATTATTATTATACTTGTCGTTATCTAAAATACAGTATAATGCTAAACTGATAAGATTTAATGAATACAATATTGAGAATTGGACCCATATATGTTAAAAAAAATGTTATAGATTGTGTTATTAAAAATTGTTATTGGAGTTAAAAAAAATGTTTATAAAATAAAAGTAATAAATTCGATGCGTGTTAGAATTTGTTAACTTGTTGCTCAGTTGTCGTCTCATTCAAAACCAAAAGTAATAAATAAATGTGACGGGAAGAGAGCTCACGGGTAGATGACGATTTTAGTAAAATTAAAACTTCTTTGCGGCATTGGTTTTGGTTTATCATAGGAACGGAGGGGGTGGTAGATGAAGGCGAATATTATTTTTGAACGGTTCGACGGTTATTCTGTGACAGCGGTGGTGATGACGTTACCATTGTTATAATAGGTGGTGGCAGCGACATCGGTTGATTATTGGGGCGCGCGCGGGGTTGCGAAAAGATTAATAATTATTATTTTTTGTGAAATTCCTTCCGGGTATTGGGATAGTGTGACGGTGGTAGAGAAGTAGAAAACTTATCAATTCGAAGGAACCGCGAATTGTTATTATTCTCTTGTGGGTTGAAGGGAAGGGTAGGGCCAAGGGATTTATAATCGAAAGTAATAATACTTTGTTTATGCGCGTGTGTCTTGGTGTTTGTTTGCCGCCTTTGCCATCATGAAAGATGTGATAGTCGGGTGATTATTATAATAAAAGTATTTATATATATTCGAAGAAACCCTCCAGCGACCGTGTCTGCGTCATAACTTTATGGAGATTTTTTCGTCGAGACAAAAAAGTAATTATAATCTTTGTTTGTATTTTACATAGCTGATAAACACTTACATATTATATATACAATATAATAGCCACGCATAGCTAGAAAATATTCGAGTAAATATTGCCGATTCTATATCTACTGGGTGTATTAGAAAGTCCTGATAATTTTCTACTAAGTTCTAACGAACTTCACATTAACTGTCTAGACTTTTTGTCAAACCAAAAATATTTTATCGACATATTCAAAAAACAGTTAAGAAAACATTAAAATTTCAATTTTTTATAAATAGCTAAAACAAAAAAAAAATCTTTAAAAAACTATACCATTTATAGCAAATAATTATATAAGCATTCAGTGACAAAATCGTGGCTCTACATATTTCATATTTACTGTTACAATGAAAAAAAAAATTCGATTTTATTAAAAATCGGTATGCCATAAATGTTGTCGTATTTTTATAACTCTTCCGTCAGTTTTCACCATCGTCAAAGTAACTGTTAAGCCACGTCCACATTAGCGTAATAAAACGACGAACGGTTTGATGAACTGTTTGTCAAACTGTTTGACAAACTGTTCGCTGAACAACTAAAAAATATGTTTGCGTAGTTTCGCGTATAGCTAACCAATAAATTACCTTATAACTTAAATAATTTTTCTGAATAACTTCATAGTAGTTCAATCTATCGTTGAGTATAGATGCTTGTCTTGTTGCTTCAAATTTCTGCTGCAGCTCATGTTTATACTCATCTCACACTAAAGAAAAGAAATAGAAGACGTAGACGATGGTGGCAAACCCAACTTTGTACTCGTCGATCAAAATTTGGAGGAAATTTATTATTAAACGATTTAAGGACGCAATTAATGGACAGTTCTAAAACTTTATGAGGATGACACCAAGTGACTTTGATTTGTTTATTAATTTGATTGGGCCAAAAATCGCTAAAACTGAAACAATTTTAAGAGAGTGTGCAAGACACACTGGCAGTGATACTTCGATTTTTATCTACTGGCGAATCGTTTACAAGTTGGCAGTACCTTTTCAGAATATCAAAACAAGTCATTAGTAACATTGTTAAACTTGACTTAACTTAAAAACTGATTATAAATAATAATAGTTTAATTCTGTGTATTCATGAAAATGTTCGAAGACGTGTCCATACTTGTCGTAACATGTTCGCGTAACACCCTTTGATGTTACGTCGAAATACCGACAGCTGACGGATCGCCGATTTGTTCGATAGAATGTTACAAATTCGCCCATTTGTTACACACGAATATTGTTTGCGAACACATATTGTTACGCTAGTGTGGACGCGGCTTTAGAAACATCGTAAAACGACCGCCTTCAAAGTTCTAATTAAACAACATTTCCAATAAAAAATCTCTTATGATTGCGATGAACGGACGAATCCTTCTGGTCGACTTCGTGTACACAGACACACAACAAATACACGCACACACACATGGTGAAACCTGTACATTTCTCGTTTCACTCATGTTTTATTAACAACGTGTCAACTAAACACGTGTCGTTGTCACGCATGCCTCATTGGGTTCGATGGACGACTATGAATTGGTTTCCAATTGTCGAATTGGTTCCCGGTAGGCATGTTCTGTACAAAAATAATATCGATAATATCAATATCGATATATCATATTTCAATTTAATGATATCGATATTTTTAAACATTAATATCAATATTTTGATATTTGATAATTGATAAAAAAAAATCGTATTTTTATAACTTTTTTTTTACTATTTATAACAAAAACATAATTTATACTTAATAAGTATTAATTAAATAACCACTTGTAATAATTAAGATGTTTTATTGATACAGTCTTATTTTATAAAAACAAAATTAATATTAACAAATCATAATATATAGGTAAACAATTTTGAATTCGTAACCGTCTACTGCTTAGATATACTTATTACCTAATATATATCATAGACTATAAAGCATAGGTACACAAATAAAATATACTACTTAGTACTTAATCCGTGGAGTATGGCATAACATAACAACGACAACAATAAACATAAATAACAAAATCGCCGATAAATGGACACATAGATAACAGTCATTTGGAAAATAATCATAAAGTAACGATTAATGATGGTATTTTCTGTGGCTATTCTAAATATAAAAATTAGTATTTTTATTTTTGTAGCCATTTTGAGCCTGTGAGGCCAGGCAGGCAAAAAAAAATATCAGTGATATATCAATATTATTGTATGTTTAAAATATTAAAATATATCGATATATCAAAGCAAAATATCGATATTTGATATTATCAATATATCAAGCCCATACCTAGTTCCCGGGTTGTCTACAGGTAACATACGAATCGGTTCCCGCAAGCCTTCATGATAATACCTTATTAAATTAACTTTTCAAATAATTATGATATATTCAACCAGCAACAATTTCCTTCTCATTAATATAGACTAGGAGTGTCTAGAATAATAGATATAGGAAATAATTTATAGTTAAGTTTAATAGTTAAAAACACTATTTATTTTAACACTGTTTAGAATACCTAGGTTTGGTTAAAAATATTGCTCAGTATTATATATACATAATATACGCGGTTAGGTTAATAATATTAATATTTTTGCTTTTTAATAAAAAAAATTAAAACTAAAATATAGGCAATGACGTAGTTACGGGAGGAGGATTGTAAGGGGGTTTTTTTTTAATGATATTTAATTATTATTTATTAACATTTACATATTATAGTAAAATGATATTTTCATTTTACTATGATTAGGTATATATTAAAAAATGAGTAACAAAGTAATTTTCATTAAATACGGGACATAATAATAATACCATTTTAAGTTTAACATTACTATATAGGACCTCGTATTAAGATATATTAAGAATATTATGAATTGACTCTTAAACACCCCCACTCCACCAGAAAAAAATTGTATCTACGCCATTGAATATAGGTATATAATATTTTTTCCTGACTCACGAGAAACAAATATAATCAATCTATTAATTTTATTTTTAAAAATGATTTTTATAAACTATCTCAGATATTGTAAAACCTAATAAAATATTATAAGATTATCGTTTGTACATATTTTGTAACAGTTGTAGATATACTAATAACTGATAAGTAATTTTATTCGGAAACCAATTCGAACAGTTGTACACTGGAAAGCAATTTTTTTGGGAACTGATTCGTACATTTTATTTGACGCTGGAACCAATTCCGTATTTACCCGTTCGATAACGTAGTGTTATTATTTGTTTACATTCGCCGTGCTGATAAAAACTGGACGCAGTTTTCCTCTTGTCGTCACAACGGTATTGCGATTGCTGAGTGTGTCGTCTCAACAGCCACCGTGTACCGTATCCGCGATGCCGTGGTCGTCCGCATTAATTACAGTTATTAATTTTTTTTAGCAAAAATTATCTCTCAATAAACTGTTTTACTTGCCTTTATTTTTAAAAACAGTAAGCGACCAAGCTAAGTACTTATTAGGTAGAGCACTCGGAAAAAAAACTTTTTGTCTTTAATATATTAACTAAATTTACTATAATATGTAACACAATACTTTTGTAGAATAGGCAAAAAGTGTTTTTTACAATTAATTATCGAAAAAATATTTTATTTTATTTCAAAATTTTATAAAATATATCATTGTATTGATAATGGAAAATATCGATAAACGTATTTAATAAATAATTATAAAAAATAACTTGAATAAAAATGTAAAAAGGAATAAAAATTACACATTTTAAAGTATCTAATAAATTTTAATTTAAATCATATATTATAAACATATTGTTTACATTATATGATTTAAATTAAAGCTTAAAAAAAGTCAATATTTGGCTCCGATATATTTTTGATTTTTATGCTCTTTGTATACTTTGTAATGATAATGGATCAATTGATCGAAATTATTCGACTGAATTTATATTCATCCATAAGTGGTATGATGGTTATGAATCGTTGTACGTATGCTCTTTTATGTCAATTTATAAAGTGTATCTAGTTAACATTTATTATATAGACGATTTGGTGAATGATAAATTACCTTTTGTAAAAATTATAGTTTGCATTATATTTTTGAAATATGACTAGCAAACATTTTCGATACTTAAGAACTATTTATATTTAACTGAACTATTGATTTTATTTAAACACGCTGTATTTTATTAATATATTTAAATGTTGACCTTGTTCATATACATGTGACACCGACATGTTCACCAAATACAAAACAAATTTTATAATTTTCATATAAATTTTTTACGAACGTTTGCGATGATGAGTTAATGAGTTAAATTTTCTACAATTCAATTGAAACGCTACAAAAAAAAAAAAAAAAAAAGAATAATAATAAATTAAAAAATTAATATTTATATATTTTTAAGGAAATTCGATAATCGTCGTAGTTAAATTGATAGTTGATATTTTATATAAGTAATTATTACATTTTAATAAGTTGTTTGTTTTTATTTTAATAATCAATTATTAGTATTTAAGTACACATGTAAGTTCTCATTTTAATAATTTTTGGTTTAAGACTAAAATAAAATATTTAATAATTTATCAAAACCAGTAAGCCCGTGTATAAAAAAAAATTAGGGAAATTGTTTGAAGTACGTATATTTGTATGTACGAGTATAAAGAGGTTTAAATTTAAGAACTTTGTTAAAAACAATGTTCTAATATAACATTAACTCTATTTTCACTCTTTTCTTTTTATTTTAACGCGAATTATTTGTCATTGTATTTTTTTGTATCACTCGAACAGACCGTGTTTGATCACATTCATTTCTCATTGGTCCTATACGAGTATTATACTATAATATAAATTTTATGTATGTATGTATGTATATATTTTATACACGTATATGTAGAAAAAAATCCATGTTTTCGGTGTACAGTAATTGGTAGTGTTGACAGATAAATTATAACATAAAACGTGCGGGAGGAAATTACATGCTTATGCCTAGTCCTGTGCAATTGTATTCAAATTTCATCCACCGGGCTAACTTTTTCTGTACGTCCATTGTAACATATGATATTCGTTGCATAATGACGATGATGTAGGGTGCGTGCTTGTTTTTTTTGTTGAGCGGATATGGGAAGGGGGTGTGCGTATACGTAGTATTGTACTGATTTTTGTTTATTCTACGAAAAAACACTCGGGGCGAATCTGACGCAACTGACGGACGGGCGGCTTTATACGTGAATCATCAAATTCTAATCAACGACTTTGGCCGTGCGGGAAACGCGCTTATGCCGTAGCGCACTAAATCACACACGTCGTCGTCGTCTTCGCTTTCGTCGGCCGAGGGAGAAAACACAACGGAACACTAAAGGTTGAAGGTCTCTCTTTCTGTTTCTGTCTCCCTCCTTTCTCCCACCCTTTCTTTTTATCTCTTTCTCTCTCTCTATATATATATCTAAACAAACATACATGTATACTACATACACACATAACACGAAGCGTAACATTCGTTTTATGTACAAGCGTTACCCTACTATGCTATACGGACTACTACTACTACTACTACTACTACTACTACTACTACTACTACTAC